>NC_034174.2:65541756-65877590 GCF_002021735.2 Oncorhynchus kisutch
ATGTCGCTCTTGCTGCCTGTGATTCTCTGATCCATCTCTACGCAGACGACACAATTCTGTATACTTCTGGCCCTTCTTTGGACACTGTGTTAACAAACCTCCAGACGAGCTTCATTGCCATACAACTCTCCTTCCGTGGCCTCCAACTGCTCTTAAATGCAAGTAAAACTAAATGCATGCTCTACAACTGATCGCTGCCCGCACCTGCCCGCCCGTCCAGCATCACTACTCTGGACGTTCTGATTTAGAATATGTGGACAACTACAAATACCTAGGTGTCTGGTTAGACTGTAAACTCTCCTTCCAGACTCACATTAAGCATCTTAGAATCGGCTTCCTATTTCACAAAAGTATCCTTCACTCATGCTGCCAAACATATCCTCGTAAAACTGACAATCCTACCGTTCCTCGACTTCGGCGTTGTCGTTTACAAAATAGCCTCCAACACTCTATTCAACAAATTGGATGCAGTCTATCACAGTGCCATCCGTTTTGTCACCAAAGACCCATATACTACCCACCACTGCGACCTGTACGCTCTCGTTGGCTGGCCCTCAGGGTAGCCTAGTGGTTAGAGCGTTGGACTAGTAACCGGAAGGTTGCAAGTTCAAACCCCCGAGCTGACAAGGTACAAATCTGTCATTCTGCCCCTGGACAGGCAGTTAACCCACTGTTCCTAGGTCGTCATTGAAAATAAGGTAAGGTAAAGCCCCGCCTTATCTCAGCTCACTGGTCACCATAGCAGCACCCATTCGTAGCACGCGCTCCAGCAGGTATATTTCACTGGTCACCCCCAAAGCCAATTCCTCCTTTGGCCGCCTTTCCTTCCAGTTCTCTGCTGCCAATGACTGGAACGAACTGCAAAAATCACTGAAGCTAGAGGCTCATATCTCCCTCCCCAACTTTAAGCATCAGCTGTCATAGCCCATCTGTAAATAGCCCATCCAACTACCTCATCACCATACTGTATTTATTTATTAATCTTGCTCTTTTGCACCCCAGTATCTCTACTTGCACATTCATCTTCTGCACATCTATCACTCCAGTGTTTAATTGCTATATTGTAATTACCTCGCCACCATGGTCTATTTATTGCCCTACCTCCCTTATCTTACCTCATTTGCACTCACTGTATATAGACTTTTTTCTACTGTATGTTTGTTTATTCCATGTGTAACTCTGTGTTGTTGTTTGTGTCGAACTGCTTTGCTTTATCTTGGCACGGTTGCAGTTGTAAATGAGAACTTGTTCTCAACTAGCCTACCTGGTTAAATAAAAGTTAAATATATATATATATATATATTTTTTTTTTTTATTAATACGACCTTCAATATTTATTGGAAAGGAGCATCAAGATCACTATGCACTAGTGCTGAGCAATTAAATGTCTGTTGTTTTCTGTTTTTAAAGTACAATATTTTGTTTTTTTAAACAACAACTAATTGACCAATGTCGGTTCAATTATTTGAATTCCATTTTATTCCGTTTTTAACTGTGAGCTCAATGAACACATAGCAGTTTCTCTAGAGATAAATCAGATCCAGTCTGAACTGTGCGATGTGGTAGGGAGTTTTAGTTTCCAACAGGGCCAATATTCATCATAGTTTATCGCATAAAACATGGCAATTAACTACAATGACCACAATTCATTGTGCATCTACTTGTCCGGTGTGTGTTTCTTTTACAGAAGAGGCAGAAGAATGCGCCATCGCAAGGGGATATAGAGCAGCTATTGCTTTGCACCGTATCTCTAACTGAAAATACATGATCTAAATGATTGATAGTTGGTATTCAGCAGTCATGCCTTATTTACTTTGAAGATCTACAAAATAGTGATTTTGTCAGACAGTATAGGCAGCAGCTCTATAGAGATGAGATGACTTGGAATGAAATAATAGTCATCAAATAAAACAAATGTAATATACACAACTGAAATAAATATGAATAAATGTTGGTTAATAACTGATAAGCAGTAATTGGCAGTCACTACGATTAATTAGTTGTTTTATTCTATGTTAGAGCATTCAACCCACATAATGCATAGTGAATTTATTTTAAAAATCATCAAAACTTAAATCGAAAACGGTTATTTTTTACTAATCAATCCGAAACCTACCTCAAAAAGCACTAATTGCTCAGAACTACCATTCACTTTCATCACACTGTGAAGTTCTTCATAACTCAGCTGTAGTCTAATAAACTGCATGGTTTCCCAAGTCATAGTGGCAGGACCACACACAGTATCATCGTGTGACTCCAAGTTTAATATGATGGTTATTAGATCAATAGCGTTTCCACCGCCATTTCTTGCGAAATACATTTACTGACATAAAAAGATCCCACCATGTCGAACGACCAAATTATCTTTTGTCATTTATAAAATTGTATCATCATAGCTTTATACGTACAGTGCATTTGGAAAGTATTCAGACCCCTTGACTTTTTCCACATTTTGTTACGTTACAGCCTTATTCTAAAATTGATTAAATAAAAAAATCAATCTACACACAATATTCCATAAAGACAAAGTGAAAACCGGTTTTTAGATTTTTTTTGCAAATGTATAAAATATATATAAATAAATAATTGACATTGAGCTCAGGTGCATCCTGTTTCCATTGATCATCCTTGAGGTGTTTCTACAACTTGAATGGAGACAACCTGTGGTAAATTGAATTGATTCAACATGATTTGAAGAGGCACACACCTGTCTGTATAAGGTCCCACAGTGACAGTGCATGTCAGAGCAAAAACCAAGCCATGAGGCAGAAGGAATAGAACACAGTAGCCTCCATCATTCTCAAAGAAGTTTGTAAGCACCAAGCACCAAGACTCTTCCTAGAGCTGGCCACCCGGCCAAACTGAGCAATAGGGGGAGAAGGGCCTTGGTGGTGATATTTTTTTGGCACCCTTCCCCAGATCTGTGCCTTGATTCAATCCTGTCTTGGAGCTCTACGGAAAATTCCATCAACATCATGGCTTGGTTTTTGCTCTGACATGCACTGTCTGTGGGACCTTACAAAGACAGATGTGTGCCTTCCAAAATCATGTCCAATCAATTGAATTTACCACAAGTGGGACTCCAATCAAGTTGCAGAAACATCTCAAGGATGATCAATGGAAAAAGGATGCACCTGAGCTCGATTTTGAGTCCCATAGCAAAGGGTGTGAATACTTGTGTAAATAAGGTATGTTTTTATTTGATTTATTTTTGGGGAAAATTGATAAAAACCTGTTTTTGCTTTGTCATTATTGGGTATTGTGTGTAGATTGATGAGGAAATTTTATTTAACAATTTTAGAATAACATGCTGACCAAACCGGACACACGCGTGCGCCTGCATGCGCCATCGGGCGCATGTTGATTTTGTACCCCACACCAGACACGATCAGGACACGCAGGTTGAAATATCAAAGCTTGCTATTGCTAGCTCATTTGTCCTGGGATATAAACATTGGGTTGTTATTTTACCTGAAATGCACAAGGTCCTCTACTCCGACAATTAATCCACAGATAAAACGGTAAACTGAACTCCTTTCTCGTCATCTCTCCTCCTTCCTCAAGCTTCTTTTTTACTTCTTTGGACTTTATATGGTGGTTGGCAACCAACTTTACAGTGCATTACTATAACCGACTGGAGTGTGGATGTCAGTTCATCTTTCAATCACTCACGTGGGTATATGCTCCTAAAAACCCATGAGGAGATGGGCGAGGCCGGACTTTGCAACGCATTGAGCGTCACAAATAGAACCTATTTCTATTTTAGCGCCTGGCCACGCAGACGCTCGCTGAATCGCGCGAGCAGTGTGGGTGCAATGATTGAATAACATGTATGTGTACATTTATTTTGCAAAGCTCGCACACGTGAGCGGTATGGTCAGCATGTAAGGCTGTAATGTAACAAAATGTGGAAAAAGTCAAGAGTTGTGAATACTTTCCAAATGCACAGTACCGCGGCTAAGGGCTGTTATATGCACGATGCAATGTGGAGTGCCTGGATACAGCCCTTAGACGTGGTATATTGGCCATATACAACAAACCCCAGAGGTGCCTGCCTTATTGCTATTATAAACTGTTTAACAATGTAATTAGGAGAGTAAAAATAAATGCGTTGTCCTAGCCGTGGTACATGTAAGGGATAAACGCCGATGTTCTGTAAATTACCTTGGAAATAACGGACGATGCAGCGGGACGAGGTGGTCCCTTTTTTCAAGGTAATGTACAGAACGGAGGCGTTTATCCAGCTTATACCACAGTTGCCAAAAAATAAATAAATATGAAAGCACACATTTACCGGTACAAATACATATCTTTCGCTGATATTTTCATAAGCAAATTCATACTTTCTCATCTTTTGGTTTGCTAGAGATGCGACCCAGTCGTTCGATTAATTTGATATTTACAGACGTGACCCACTCGTTCGTTCTTAATGTTCTGTTCTTACCCCATGCTTGCTGCTAGCTAGCCAGCCAACTTGCTACAGCTACACAGTCATTCATTACCTCTGCAGCCAGAATAACAGCAGTTTATCCAGCTTATACCATAGTTGCCAAAGAAACAATACTAAGCACACATTTACAGGTAGAAAAAAAGGTTGATATTTTCATTTATATAAACAAATTCATGCTTTGTCATCTTTTGGACACGACCCAGTCGTTTGTTCTTTATGTTCTGTTGCCATGCTCTCTGGCAACATTCCTATCACTTTCTTGCGGCTAACACAGTCACTACCTCTGCAGGCAGAATAACAGCAAAGTAGCTGTTTTCTATTGACGTTCATTTGGATACATCCATAACAATGAGCTGATAATGCCCGGGAATAGATAGAAAACATCTTTCCACTAGATGTTGGAACATTGCTGCGGGGAATTCCTTCCATTCAGCCACAAGAGCATTAGTGAGGTCGCGCACTGATGTTGGGCGATTAGGCCTGGTTCGTAGTCGACGTTCCAATTCATCCCAAATGTGTTCGATGGGGTTGAGGTCAGGGCTCTGTGCAGGCCAGTCACGTCCTTCCGCACCAATCTCGACAAACCATTTCTGTATGGACCTCACTTTGGGCACGGGGGCATTGTCACGCTGAAACAGGAAAGGGCCTTCCCTAAACTGTTACCACTAAGTTGGAAGCACAGAATCATCTAGAATGTAACTGTACTGTATATATAGTGTAGATGTCCTGGATGGCAGGGAGCTTGGCCTCAGTGATGTACTGGACTGTCCGCGCCACCCTCTTTGGCGCCAGGCGATCGAGGGCAGTGCTATTGCCATACCAGCCTAGATCTGAACACAATCAGACCACATAGCGACTTTTGTGCATCTAGACCAGTCTTTTAAATGCGATTTCCGTATTCTGATACCGTAGCAGAAGTTGCATGTAAGTATCAAGTGTAGACACCAGGTCGTGTCTACACTTGACACGTACATGCGACTTATAGTATCAGCAGGGGTGCAACTTCCACTGGGGACGGCGGGACATTCTGAAATTGCATTTTTGTCATTGCTCCCCCCAATGTTGTTATTGCTGTGATACAAAACACAGTATCAGTGTGCTTTAGGACCATGCAGATGCCTCAGAGAGGTCGGGTAGGCTCTTTGGTGGTATCAGCCGGCTGGATTTAGGACCGCGCCGACACCACAGAGCGTGCGGACAGGCTGTGTGAAGGAAAAGCTTCTGAAAGGTTGGCTTATAGGACCGTCACGGGAGACATGAACAGAGGCAGGAGCTGTGTGTTGTGCTTTTTCTTTGAGTTGTAAAAGCAAGCAGAGCAGAAACTGTCTACTCTTTATTTGACTGATGCAAGGTAACTGCTATTTGACTTATTAACTGGAAAAAATAATTTATTCCCAGTGCTGAGCTAGTAGTGTAACTAACTGACTTAGCATTAGCTAATTTTCATCCCCTCTCAACTGAATT
Source organism: Oncorhynchus kisutch (assembly GCF_002021735.2). Taxonomy (NCBI): domain Eukaryota; kingdom Metazoa; phylum Chordata; class Actinopteri; order Salmoniformes; family Salmonidae; genus Oncorhynchus; species Oncorhynchus kisutch. The sequence goes on from NC_034174.2 coordinate 65,547,671, forward strand.
TCTGTCTAAAGTGAATTAACTAGCTACAGTGGCTAGCTAGTAGTTACCACAGCCAGTTCAGCTATAGCCATCTCAGTATCTGTCAGGTAGCAGTATTTAACATCTGTTGTGTGTATGGAAATATTTTGTAGCCTTTGTTTTGTCCTGTTTCAACAGAAGTAAATTAACTTGGCTAGTTTTTGCCAGTTGATGTACCATTAGAGCTAGCCAAAAGTTGTCTGATGCTAGCTCACTAACTTCAGCTATTATTTTTGCCTCAATCACACTAGATGAAACAAGCGGCCAAACGATTAAAGACCAACATTTAGACATTTGTTTTGACAGTGCAATATGAGTTTATTAGAGTCCGTATAGCAATGTAACGTTATTGATCTGGCGTAACTACATGACAGAAGTTTAAAGCTACAGTCTAGGATCTCGGAATAATGGTAATTTCAATTATTGAACCATTGGTTCTATTCTTGGATAATAATGTATAAATGTACACAAAGGTAATATTTGTAATGCCTCATTTTAGCAGGATCAGATTGTGACAGGGGTCTCAACAGGATCAAGAAACCAGGGAAGACCAGTCTGTGGTGCGGTAAGGTGAACTTATATGTTATGCTCTTGTGAAGGTTGGCTGAATTCTGGCAAAGAGTATGTTATTTTATCTCAGCATATCTACAGATTCTCCTTTCTCCCTGTTTTTGTTTGCTTGGAAATGTTGATACTGGAGACTGATATCAGAAGAAACTATGTAACCTAGCATTTATAGTGGCTAAGAAATGCATTGCTATTAATTGGAAGGTTGGTTATCCTCCGACAATGTCACAAAGGATGGCAGAAATGTAAAGATTAACGGTATAGTGTGCAACTTTCATAAGGTCTGGATGCCTTATATGGAATACTGTATGCATGAAAACATGCCCACGTCAGGGGAGATACCTATTTAGGCAATCCCTAGCTGCTGGGCTGCTCAGTCCTGGCCCAGGGGTCAGCCGTGTTGTTGGTTGTCATTCTGACCTTGGCCTAACACACCTGAAAACAATAATAAATGTTTCACTAAGATCCTAAAGCTGAGTGGGGTGTGATGGGTTGGGGCACTGCAGGGCGTTGGACCCCTAGGGACAAGACGGGGCGATCCAGCTATATTGTGTGCAAGTAAAAAGAGCTCTACAGTACTATTAGGCCTATGATATGAATTACAGTGCCCTCAGTAATTATTGGGACAGTGAAGCATTTTATCTTATTTTGGCTCTATCCTCAAAGTTTGGAATTTAAATCAAACAATGACTATGAAGTGCAGACTGTCAGCATTCAATTGAGTTTATTTTCATCCATATCGGGTGGACTGTTTAGAAATGACAGCACTTTTTGTACATAGTCCCCCATTTTAGGGGACCGAAGTATTGGGACAAAATTCACTTGTATGTGTATTAAAGTAGTAAAAAGTGATGTATTTGGTCCCCACATTCATAGCATGCAATGACAACATCAAGGTTGCGAGTCTACGAATTTGTTGGATACATTTGCTGTTTGTTTTGGTTGCATTTCAGATTATTTTGTGCCCAATATAAATTAATGGTAAATTATGTATTATGTCTATTTGGAGACACTTTTATTGTAAATAAGAATATAATTCGTTTCTAAAAGCTTCTACATTAATGTGGATGCTACCATGATTATGGATCATTCTAAATGAATCATGAATAATTATGAGAGAGAAAGTTAGACGCACAAATATCATACCCCGAAGACATGCTAACCTCTCACCATTACAATAACATGGGAGACTATACATTTTTTGGGAGGGGTACGATGTGTGCCTCTATAACTTTCTCACTCATCATTATTCACAATTAATTCAGGTTTATCCATAATCATTGTAGCATCCACACTCGTAAAGAAGCGTTTGGAAACATATATTATTATTTACAGTAAGTGACCACAAAATTATGCCAAAAGGGTCATATTAGATTGTGTACAAATGCAGGAAATTTGTTTGATGTCCCAAAAAATTGAGGGAGGTCCCCCAGTCCCCCCTCCAGGTTATGTCCCCCCTCACTTCTAAAACCAAAGTTGCACCCCTGGCTATCAGAATATGAAGATATCACAGAGAAGACTGGTCTAGACGCACAGAAGTGGCTTTTTGCTGATTGTGTTCAGATCTTGCTGACCACTTCAGGACGTGGTCAGGAATGCAATGCGGACTTCTCAGTCTGGATGCAATCAGGCTAACGAAATCGCATACAGTGGGCGACGTCATACGCAGTCCTCCTACAAGTCTCCATTAAACTTGTGTTTTGGGACAGACTGGCACTTTCTCATTATAACTTGTCGAAATTCGTTCCTAGCGTGTGAGGAACGCGATTGCTGGCTTCAAATGCTAGCCATAAATGCTAACTATGATCAGAATACTAAAGCTGCATGAATCTGAAGCGGAACCTCTTCTACTAAGCTAGGTAGCTAACGTTAGCTTGTAGCTATGCCATTTTCAGAACATGCTGTGAGCGTGACAGAAGCATATAGCCCAATAACAGTTTTTATCATAAACAAACACATTACCATATTCTTAAAAGTAAAGTGCAAGCAGTAGCTATAAAATTATTGTTTACCTCGTCTGCAACCTCACCCGCGCTCGTCTTAGGCCTTAAAGAGGGTACCATCTCATTATGTTCGCCATGTCATTTTAGATTTTGAGGCGTCAAACAAGTTCCACGCAATTGCATAAAAATGCATATATTAGCTAGTACAAAAGCAACGACCTAGCTAGCCAAGGACAAAGACTATTTTATTTTTCTGCTGTACCTGCTTCTGAAGATTTTTTCCCACCCTGTTATGATTCAAATTCCAATACTGCCACCAACAGGACGGAGTGTGGAGCATAGTTTAGATCATCAGCATGACTTCCATTTTGAAGTTACTTTTTAAGAAAAATAAATAAATAAAATAACTCTTTATTTGTAAATATACACAGTGAAAGAGGATCCACAGAAATGGGTTAAGAGGTTTTCCTGACCAAATGACCAGCCTAGGAAAATCTCCAGGCCCTAATTAAAGCTAAAAGCCTATATAGGGAATCATTTTTGCAAGTCAGATCACGTTTTCAAGAAAAGCCCCTGACCGTACCCATGCTAATACATATAAATCAAATCTGAATATACAATGAAAAAGATTCTTCAATATGTTGCCTTAAAGGATGTGGCTCAAAGATAACAAATCCTTTGTTAGCATCATTACAAATCAATAAATGGATGATAGGTAACAATGTAAGCCAACTAATGTCCATAGGGTCTGGATGGGTCAGCAGCAGGTTCTATTCTAGTGGGAGATGAGCTCATGATGCCAAGTGAAGATCTGCAGAAAAGAGGAAGAGTTGAGACAAATGACTCGCTATTATAGAAAAACAGTCATGCTTTCTTGATTTGATAAGAGAATCACTGCATAACTGACCCAAATCAAATATTCCAGGGTCATTAAGTTAAGAAACAACTCAACTTTAGAAATTTCACCAAAGTGGAGTAAACACGCCAGAATACGGATTCTTTGATGAAATAAATAGAGTATTTCTACTGCTTTTACTTACAACAAACTGCCTTTGAGTTTATGTTGGTGTTTGTTGCGTCGATTTCCGCTTCATCTTCAGGTTGAACTCTTCAAGCTGAGAACGGGTACACACTCGCATGTCAATAAAAATATGACTGAATGGTGAATAATATCGTTAGTAAAAAAGACACAAGCAATAATGACAAAGTGAGAACAGCATAGAAGTAAGCCACGGTCTATCGTACCAATGATAATAATGTACTTCCAGAAGTAATTACAAACCTTCTTCTTTAGTTTCCCCTTAATCACTTCTTCAGGCATTGTTTTTTTCTCCCCTTCAACATCGCTCTCTGCCTCCGCTTCAGAGAGGGCCCTGGGGTACTTTGCAGCTAACCGAGCGGCCACTTTCGCTGCAGCTCTTGCAATCAGTCCATCTCTCTTCCCTTGGAGATCTCGATATATTCTCCTCTTTCTCAGAACCTCTTTCTTGTATTTATTACACCTTTCTTCAAGCGCCTGCCTGTTTCTCGTGACTCTTGACCGTCTCATGCGGCGTTTGCTGCCCTTGGGCACCACCGTCTTAACGTAATGCAGACAGCGGGGAGGTGACAGCTCCTTCAGTTGTTGGGCCTTGTTCAAGGAGATGGGGCCTGGGGTCAACACTTTCAGTGCTGGCGTCAGTACAGCTGTGCTTGTGAACTTGAGTTCGCTATCGGGCTGGGTAGATGTGACCTGGGGATTGCTAGCAGGCTGGATGTATGTAAGCTGGCGGGTGCTAGCGGGCTTGGTAGATGTGACCTGGGGGTTGCTAGTGGGCTGAATGTATTTAAGCTGCCGGGTCCCACCAGGCTGGATAGATTTGACCTGGGGGTTGCTAGCTGGCTGAATGTAAGTAAGCTGGCGGGTGCTAGCGGGCTTGCTGTTTGGGAGTTGGAGGTTCATGAGCTGGAGCAGGTTGCCAGTGGACTTGGTGTTTAGCTGCTGGAGGGTGCCAGAGGGCTGGTTGTATGGGAGTGGGATATATGCTAACTGGTGGTTACTGGCAGGCTGAGTAGATGAGAGCTGGAGGTTTCTAGCAGCCTGTGTGTATGTGTATGTCTGGCTTGAGGCTGCTGTACTATTAGAGTAAATTGGTGGGGCGCTGAGGTAGGGTGGATACCCGGGGGGGGGGTATGGGAAGGGAGGCTTGGTACCAGGGGGCATGGTAAAAGGGGGCATAATACTAGGGGGCATAATACCAGGGGGCATAATACTAGGGGGCATAATACTAGGGGGCATAATACCAGGGGGCATAATACTAGGGGGCATAATACTAGGGGGCATAATACCAGGGGGCATAATACTAGGGGGCCTAATACCAGGGGGCCTAATACCAGGGGGCCTAATACCAGGGGGCATAAAGCTAGGGGGCATAAGGCCAGGGGGATAACCCCAACCTGGAGGGAAGGTATTGGCGTAGGGTCTGCTGGTATACAGAGAGAACTGGGTGGTGGAGAAGGTTGCCATCATAGATGCATTAGGAGGGTGAGAAAAAGGATATATAGGGTCCTTTGAGTATGTGTTGAGGTCAGCAGAGCTTTCGTTGGACTTGTCCCTATACCAATCATTGTCGCTTCCTTCGGCCCAGTCGCCATCTCTGTCACAGTCCCTGGTACTACAGCGCCTGTTCCTGTCTCTGTCACTAGAGCGCCTGTCCCGGTCTCGGTCCCTGTTACTAGAGCGCCTGTCCCTGTCTCTATCCCTGTTACTAGAGCGCCTGTCCCTGTCTCTGCTACTGGAGCACCTATCCCTATCTGTGTCCCTGTTAGTAGAGAGCCTGTCCGTGGTACTAGAGCGCCTGTTCCTGTCCCTGGTACTAGAGCGCCTGTCCCTGGTACTAGAGCGCCTGTCCCTGGTATTAGAGCGCCTGTCCCTGGTACTAGAGCGCCTGTCCCTGGCACTAGAGCGCCTGTCCCTGTTTCTGTCCCTGGCACTAGAGCGCCTGTCCTCGTCTCTGTCCCTGGCACTAGAGCGCCTGTCCTCGTCTCTGTCCCTGGTACTAGAGCGCCTGCCCCTGGTACCAGAGTGCCTGTCTCTCTCGCTGTCCCTGGTATCAGAGTGCCTATCTCTCTCGCTGTCCCTGGTACTAGAGCGCCTGTCCCTGTTGCTGTCTCTGGTACCAGAGTGTCTGTCCCTGTCCCTGGTACTAGAGCGCCTGTCCCTGGAACCAGAGTGCCTGTCCCTGGTATTAGAGCGCCTGTCCCTATCTCGCTCAGATATGTCCCCGTCTCTCTCTCGGTCTCGCTCAGAACTGACCCAGTCTCTCTCTCGGTCTCTTTCTCCGTTTCTCTTAGATCCGTCCCTCTCTGTGTCCTCGCCTCGTTCTCTGTCCCAGTCTCTAGTTCTAGAGTGCCTGTCTGACGTCAAGGGACTCCTCTCCTGGTCTCTCTTCATCCCGTACAGCCTCTCCTTGGTCCGGTCTGACAGTCGGCCCAACTCCTCCACCCCCAGGTCTAGCCCGATGGACTCCAGCAGGCTCTGGAGCTGGCCGTGTGGGAGATCCAGCCTCCTTTCTCCAATAATGTGTGAGTGACTGTGGTCCTGTGGCAGAGCTCTACTGTGGGGTCCCAAGCAATCCTGAGAGCTCTGAGCTGGGGCCCCCTTATCCTCACTCCTGTAGGTAGTCTTGGGATGGCCCTCCTGCATAGGGGGTAACTCATTCACATTGTTGACAATCTTTGAGAGCTTGTTGATGTCCACCCCTTTGTTGAGGACATTGAGGAAGCGCTGGAAGCCTGTGGCTGCTGTGTCCTGCTCCTGTGTCCTGAATGAGTAAATGGTGGATTCGTGTTGTTTATCCTTAGGGTCCTATCAGGAGACATGAGAGAATATCAATGGATAACCATCCACTAAGACAGCTGCTTGCTTTATACCTTAAAAATGTATGAAGGTTGACAAGATTCATACCAGTTATATGGTCAAGTGCTGCTAAGACAGATATAGGCAAAGTACAGTTGGCCCAGAACAGAGTAGCATGTCTGGCCCTTAAATGTACACGGAGGGCTAACATCCACAACAGACCGAGAACTTGATACTTCGAAGTTAGTTCTTTATGAATTTTAGTTTAGAAAACGATCTTTCCGCAGAAGCGACTGTTACAGGATTGTAAAAACAGCTTGATTGCCATAGCTACAACCTGGAAACTGGTCAGAAGTGAGTTGTGCTTCAAATACAGCAGTTCTGCAACATCTTTAATTGTGCCCCTCCATTCTCCTTAATTGCCGGCTTCAACACGTTACGGAAAGAAATTAACGTATAGGAAGCTCTAGGGAGAGGTCGTCTGGATACTGGACAGACAATACACTTGCAGATACAAACACAGATTATCATATTTAGCGGACAACCGTTCTTGAGGCTTGAACAATAAAAAGCGATTTGCGATTTCGTTCATACTGGTGAACCGGTGTTTGAGTTGTGTGGTTGCAAATATGAACAGTCCCTTATCTCAGGTATATCTTGGCATGTATTATTCAAGAATAGGTTTACATTTTGTGCAGCGAAATGGACATAGGCCTATAATGCACCATGTCTCATGAAAGACTGTCTGGGTTGGCAATACAGTCGGGGCCGCAACCTGGATCTACAGGCTGCGGTGAAAAGATTTGCACACACACAAAAATGAGGACTTCAGGAGACTCTCTCAAGTTAGATTTCATATACCTTGAATATTGCAGCCCATTTGTGCAGGCTATTAGCCAGTCAAAACCCGCTGAGTTCAACAATAAATAGTGGCTGATTTTACCCTCAAGCCAAGTACTTTTTTCCAGTTTTTTTTTATTTTAACTAGGCAAGTCAGTTAAGAACAAAATCTTATTTACAATGACGGCCTACCCCGGCCAAACCCTCCCCTAACCTGGACAACGCTGGGCCAATTGTGCGCCACCCTATGGGACTCCCGATCACTGCCGGTTGTGATACAGCCCGAGATCAAACCAGGGTCTGTTGTTTCGCCTCTAGCACTGAGATGCAGTGCCGTACACCACTGCGCCACTCGGGAGAAAACTTGTTCGGCTATTTGATGTGTCATTTTTATAAAAAGCAGCTAAATACAGTACATAGCCATAGAATGTACACTGAATAATGAAACAATCCCTAGTAAACTAGTGTTTTGAGGGTGGACTGACTATTACTTGGCATTAATAGACTGGTTTTTACTCACAACAACTTTCTATCCAAGCTAGGAGAGAGCATTAGGACGGCTCATGTCATGCAGGTTCAGGTAGCCTATACAGGATAGTTGTATATTATTTTAAAAATCCATTGGTAGGTGACATTATTTTACGCTCTGCAATGTTTGAATTTCCAACTTTAATTACTGAACAAGTAATTACATTATTGCCACCAGTCAGCAATCTAAAAATGGCAACATTGCGACAACATGTATAGCTTCGTGAAATGTTAAGCTTAGCATGAGAAAATGACTACCAAATAGGCCTACCAATAAACATTTATCCATTAGCCAAAGCAAAGCTATAGATGCCCTCACAATTCCAGCACCATGGACAGCCATCAGTTTATTTTACACTGGTGGTATGTTTTATTTCAGTGTTCTCCAGGAAGAGTAGCTGCTGCCTTGACAACAGCCTAATCAAATAAAATACTAAACGGGGGTTTGTAGCTATAGAATGTAGACTGAATAATTAAACAATCCCTAGTAAACTAGTGTTTTGAGGGTGGACTGACTGTATTATTTGGCATTAATAGACTGGTTTTACTCACAACAACTTTCTATCCAAACTAGGAGAGAGCACTAGGATGGCTCATGTCATGCAGGTTCAGGTAGCCTACACAGGACAGTTGTATATTATTTAAAAAATCCATTGGTAGGTGATTAGTATGCTGTTGCATAAAAACATTATTTTACCATCTGTAATGTTTGAATTTCCAACTTTATTTACATTATTGCCACCAGTCAGCAGTCTAAAAAATGGCAGCATTGCGACAACATGTATAGCTTTGTGAAATGTTAGGCTTACTATGAGGAAATGACTACCAAATAGGCCTACCAATAAACATTTATCCACTAGCCAAAGCAAAGCTATAGATGCCCTCACAATTTCAGCACCATGGACAGCCATCAGTTTATTTTAGGGGGTGGGGGTCAAAGAAAAAGTACCAAACTATCTGTTCAATAAGTTAACACACAGCTCAGTCACCCATACATACCCAACAAATACTAACCTTGGGTTTGTAGTAGTAGATGTAGTAAATAGTAAGTGAGAGAGTTAGCTGTGCTTGAGTTTTGTGTGTCGGAAATACATGAGGGAAACTCATACCTACACTCTGTTCTCTGTTCTGTATTTCGACTGCCAGCGCATGGAACAGAAGAATCCACTTGGCAAACCACACTATTTTCCTAACTTGCAAAATGTACAATATATGCATCTTCCAAATAAAACCTGAAGTTTGGTAATTGAGAGAATTAGTAAGGAATGCTTGCATGTGGATGTGCATGCATGTGGTAGGTCAGACACAGTTTAGTTTGTTGTCATACCCGTTACATTGAATTAAACTTGTAAAAACATTATATATATTTAGAAAATCCAGTCCACATATTTTAGAAGCAGATCAGAGTTTCCTAGCAACTAGCTAGTTTACGTCAGATTAGCTAACGTTAGCTAATGTTATTTTCAGAGCAGGCTGGCTATGTAAACATAAGTATGTATGCCAGTCAGGAAGGTACCGGCAAATAAATTAAATCACCAAATGTAAATAGTCACATTGCCAATACTTCTGGAAATGCTTGTGCAAGAACTGACAAAAATGATTATTTACCTTCTCGCTTTTCCTCCTGGTAGCATCTCGCAGGTCTTCATCATATGTTGTGTGTCGTCTCATTCTGGATTTTGAGGGTTCCAAAAATTTGATCGCCCTACCACTGAGCTCTTTGACTTGAAAACAAAATTGTAGTATTATAGTAGAAATAAAAAGGTTTATAAACTGTGGTTTCACAGCTAGTTAGCTTTCCCAGTCATACCTCTCCAGTGGGGTGGGGAGAAAGCAGATGTTTCCGGTTTTCACGGATACAGTATTTTCAGCTTAATTTCCGTTTCCACTGAAAAACAGATGTGGGGACTCCGTAAGGTCAGAGAGCAAGAGGCAAGACTTGAGGTTTTACTCCGCCCAAAATCTGGCAAAGAAAATAAACCCAGGAAGTGGGGAATTTTTGTAGTGAGGTCAATGAGAGCGTGTCAAATTTGGTCAACAAAAAATGTTATTCTAATTTGCTACGTCAGGCCTATTTGATCGAATAGAAGTTCCGTAGTTGCTAGATTTATGCGAATGCACCAATATAAGTGGATGCACGTGGCATTTCGGCAAATTAAAAACAGAAAGCTTTTATATCAGAGTGTGCCATAGAGATAGACACATCATAGATATAACCTGTTTTAGCATGGACATTGAACTTGAGGGCGTCCACTATTTTAAAGTAGTCAACTGGGTGGGCATTCCAATAAATTGGAATAAATCAGACAACGCAAAATAAAATGTACCGATACAATAATTGAACAGATAAAGAGATGAGTCTTCAATCAATCTCTATGGCTGTTGTTAAAACGCGGATCTGCCCTCTCATTGGCTGAATGGTCCCACCTGGTCTCGCCGCCTCAAACCTGTATTCAATCTTTGAGGACATGTATTTCCATTTCCATTGTTAGAGCGGTCACTTAAAGATCTTGTCAATATAATAGACAATCTTTGGTTAGGTGACTTCTAAAGCTGTGAGCTAGGATATTTTATAAGATTGGAAGTGCAACACTGCCACCATCAGGACGGAGTTAGAATTTCCCCAACTTTAACAAAACGGTACAACATTTGTTGAATTCTTTACTTAACTGTACTAAATACGTCAGTACATACTGAATTACTGAATTGAATACCGCAGTGTTTGTTTTAAACTGTGTTAATAAATACAGGACACATCAGCAGACAGAGCTAATATTTTATTAGTTAATTCTCATGGGGCAGTCAGTCAACTAACCCCCATTCACTTGTAACAATGAATTGCACATTTTACAAATGGTGTACTTACAGTAGGTGTTTTAATGTGAAACAGATCTACACATAGTCACATACATACAGTACCAGTAAAAAGTTTGGAACACCTGCTCATTCAAGGGTTTTTCTTTATATTCACTATTTTCCACATTGTAGAATAATAGTGAAGACATCAAAACTATGAAATAACACATATGGAATCATGTAGTTACCAAAAAAAGTGTTAAACAAATCAAATTATATTTTATATTTGAGATTCTTAAAAGTAGCCACCCTTTGCCTTGATGACAGCTTTGCACACTATTGGCATTCTCTCAACCAGCTTCATCAGGTAGTCACCTGGAATTCATTTCAATTAACAGGTGTGCCTTGTTAAATGTTAATTGATAGAATTTCTTTCCTTCTTAATGCATTTGAGCCAATCGGTTGTGTTGTGACAAAGTAGGGGTGGTATACAGAAGATAGCCTTATTTGGTAAAAGACCAAGTCCATATTATGGCAAGTACAGCTCAAATAAGCAAAGAGAAAATGACAGTCCATTACTGGTCAGCCCATCTGGAACATTTCAAGAATTTTGAAAGTTTCTTCAAGTGCAGTCACAAAAATCATCAAGCACTATGATGCAACTGGCTCTCATGAGGACCGCCACAGGAAAGGAAGACCCAGAGTTAACTCTGCTGCAGAGGATAAGTTCATTAGAGTTAATTGCACCTCAGATTGCAGCCCAAATAAAAGCTTCAGAGTTCAAGTAAAACAAATCTCAACATCACCTGTTCAGAGCAGATTGTGTGAATCAGGTCTGCATGGTCAAATTGCTGCAAAGAAACCACTACTAAAGGACACCAATAAGAAGAGACTTGCTTGGGCCAAAAAAACATGAGCAATGTACATTAGACCGGTGGAAATCTGTCCTTTGGTCTAATGAGTCCAAATGTGAGATTTCTGGTTCCACCCGATGTGTCTTTGTGAGACGCAGAGTAGGTGAACGGATGATATCCGCATGTGTGGTTCCCACCGTGTAGCATGGAGGAGGTGTGATGGTGTGGGGGTGCTTTGCTGTTGACACTGTCAGTGATTTATTTAGAATTGAAGGCACACTTAACCAGCATGGCTACCACAGCACGCTGCAGCGATACGCCATCCCATCTTGTTTGCGCTTCGTGGGACTATCATTTGTTTTTCAACAGGACAATGACCCAACACACCTCCAGGCTGTGTAAGGGCTATTTTACCAAGGAGAGTGATGGATTGCTGCATTAGATGACCTGGCCTTCACAATCGCTCGACCTCAACCCAATTAAGATGGTTTGGGATGAGTTGGACCGCAGAGTGAAGGAAAAGCAGCCAACAAGGGCTCAGCATATGTGGGAACTCCTTCAAGACTGTTGGAAAAGCTTTCCAGGTGAAGCTGGTTGAGAGAATGCCAGGAGTGTGCAAAGTTGTCATCAAGGCAAAGGGTGGCTACTTTGAAGAATATCAAATATATAATGATTTGTTTAACACTTTTTTAGTTACTACATGATTCCATGTGTTATTTCATAGTTTTGACATCTTCACTATTATTCTACAATGTAGAAAATAGTCAAATAGGAAAAACCTTTGAATGAGTAGGTGTGTCCAAACTTTTAACTGGTAATGTACACTCCTGTAGTGGTCTATCACATACTCACTAATGTGGGGCGAGCATTGCTCCCTAAAGTGATACAAATGATAATGATGCTCCAATCCCATGGAACGTTAAGACATTTATATTCTGTGTTAATGATGGATGGAATGGCATCAGGGGGTTTGTATGCGTGAGATGGGAGGGAGCCAATCTAACAGGAGCACAGGATGTAACAGTCCCAGGGCCATCTCCTGCCGATCTGCAAGCACTAGCATTCTCCACATGAGGGCGCTGTAACAGAGAGAAATTGGAGGCAGCATTGGCGTAATGAGAAGGATACTGTGCATGTGAGAGACACACACACACACACACACACACACGGTTCTTACCTCCTCACTGGTAGAACTTCAGCTCCGTGTCCACACAGTCAAAGAACAGGTCCCCCAGTTCCTCATCTGCTGGTATTTCTCCACTGAGCAGGGCTGATATGTCCGTCAGACACTGGCCCTCCAACATCCTCAATGTCTCCGTCAGAGCATTCCCTGCATCCTGAGGGACAGAAACACACACACGCAAAAATACACACATGAATTCCCCCCACACACAAGCATGTGCACAAGCAGAGAAGACCTGACAAACAGCAATTTGTGAAGTTTATAGGGAATTATAAAAGTTCAAAGTCGGTAATGTACGTAACACAATATCCATCAGTCCGTACCCACACTCAAAGTAAAAAATGTAATACTTTTTTTTATATGTTTTTAAATACTCTATGAAAGTGTAGCCTATTACATTCAGCCGTGGCATATTCAACCCATATTTCATTCTAACCCCTTCTACACGTACCGGGTTGGTCTCCATAGTCTGCAGGGCCCCCTCATGGGCCTTGTACAGGTCGTGCCTGCGGTCCACTTGGCTCTGGAAGCGTGGCTGCTTCCTGACCGGGTCGTCTGGGCCGTACTGTGGGGAGATCACCCTCGACACTGGGGTCACAGACTCAGAGAAGATAAAAGGCTTGAAAACAGACCTGGCAGGACGGAGGACAGCCCGGTAGGAGGAGGAGGGCAGGGGGTAAGGACCAAATGAAACACACAGACACAGAGAAACTCCTATCAAGACGCAGTTTTGCCAAAGGGGGAAATGATGAAGATGAAAAAGAGCAATAGAGAGATAAACGGCAAAGAGCGAATCTGAGTCTGAATCTTAAGAAGCACTTCCAGATAGCCTGAGGGGTTCCTGGGCCTGGTTCCAAACCAATCCCTTGCCACTTCTCCTACACCCTTGTTGAGTCCCTCTTGCCAATCTGAAAGAACTGGAAAGGTATCAGCAAAATAGCAACATTACCACATAGCTCTCTGGTAGGCTAGGGGGAGTTTCCCAAACATTTCTCACACACTTATCCAGCTCATTTCGATTAAACACAAGGAGTAGACAACAATGGGGTTAGGGTCAGAGTGATTAGTTTGGGACCAGGCCGGTGAGGTGACGCACCTGGAGGGGTCGGGGGTGGCAGTGAGGAAGTGGATGCACGGCAGGCTGGGATCGCGGGGCAGGATGGACACCATGCTGCCAGTGGTGCGGAACCCCCCAGAGTCCATGCAGATCCCACTAGGCTTGTCCCTCAGGATGGACATCATCACCTCGGCCGTCACAGAACCTGGGGAACCCAGAAATTGTATCGTCTAAGTACGTTATTAGTCGTCTATTTTTATGGGAAAGCCGACCGGAGAGGAAATGGCAGGACATGAAATGGCAGGAGACAGGAAATGACATAGCTAGTTACATGTAATGTACTTTCAATGGTAAGAGGGGATACCAGGCCTTTATTATGTGTAATAAAAGTAGCTGTATAAGCAATACGGCAACCAAACCAAACCTGTATAGTGTTGTTAATAGTCTGCTTTAACATCATTTTGGGAGTTTTTACAGTTATAAGGAGTTAAATGTTGAATTAGATTAGAATATAAAGAATAGTCTCCCTCACCATCATGCTGTTGAAGGAGCTGTGTGCCCCCACTGTAGCGCTTCTTGGCCAGTTCCATCCTGGCGGGGGGGTTTTCAGACTTGAACACCTCGTTGAAGCAGAACTCTCCCTCGCCGCTCCACCAACCCTGGGCCTGGGCCACACTCCGCAGCTCTGGGTGCTCAGCCGAGATATCCGTCCCGATGGTCAGCGCATTGGAGATGTTCTTCACCCCCTCTGTGGGAAGCAAAGACAGGCGGGGGGTGCACAGTTGTATACTGCTGGTAGAAGTTGCTCAGATATACACAGATATACACAGGGATATACCCTCCCCACTGTCCTAACCATAAGGGTAAAACCACAAAAAGAATCTCCTGTGGGCAGATTCAGAGACTGAATGGGAGGTGTGAGATAAGGAGCAGCATTAGTTCCGGTTTTGGTGTTTTCCTCGCTGGTTATTTGCACGTATCATGATTGGGTGAAGGCGGTGCTAAAACTGCTTCGGTTGGAAGGGGGGGGGGGGGCTTTGGCTGAGAGATTTCTTTATGCGAGGATGGAGACTTCATATTTGCCACTCTCAATTTCTAACATGGACTGTATGAACAAAGAAATTAATCCCTCAGCTGACCAAGTTACGTGGGATTTTACTTCTTAACAGAGATTAACCCAAAACTAACCTCTGATTCAAAACTTATGTCCCATACTACAGCTCCAGTGATGTTAGAGCAATTTTCTCACCATGTAACTTCCTGTGCCACCCTCAGTTTCCCCCCCAAAGTCCATTCACACTACAGCTCCCACGGTGTTACAGCAGTTTCCTCACCGGTGACTTTCTGTGCCACCCAGAGCTTGCCGGCAGTCTCCAGGACCCAGGCCTCATTGCGGTCCACCAGGAGGAAGGAGTTGTGGTAGCTGAAGGGCGCCGGGTCCTCCCTGCATGGCCCCCCCTGGCCGTGCTGCTCCAGCAGACCAGTGATCACACTCACCGCCCCCCAGGCACTGTCCGCACGCTCAAGCCCCAAGCTGTCAAGCAATAGAATAGAGTAGAGGAGAAGAGTAGAGCAGTAGAGTAGAGTAGAGCAGTAGAGTAGAGTAGAGTAGAGCAGTAGAGTAGAGTAGAGCAGTAGAGTAGAATAGAATATAGTAGAATAGAGTAGAATACCTGGAGAATAGAACAGTGTTTCCCAACCCTGGTCCTCGAGTACCCCCAACAGTACACATTTTTTTGTTGTAGCTCTTGACAAACACACCTCATTCAGCTCATTGAGGGCTTGATAATTAGTTGACAAGTTGAATCAGGTGTGCTTGTCCAGGGTTACAATAAAAATGTTTACTGTTGTGGGTACTCGAAGACCAGTGTTGGGATACTGGAACAGAATAGTGATAGAATAGATTATGAGTAGAATAGAATCAAATAGAACATTCTGTCTTATATTATTCCACTGACACCACATACACACAGTTGCGAGGCTGGTAGCAGCATAGGGCCAGCCAGAGAGCAGCATAGGGTCAGCCACAGAGCAGCATAGAGTCAGCCACAGAGCAGCATAGGGTCAGCCACAGAGCAGCATAGGGTCAGCCACAGAGCAGCAACCCCTGGAGTAGGTTAGTCCTGCTATATCACTGCTATATCACTGCAGTCAGTGGTACAACAGGACCAACCTGCGGCTGCCATTGCCAACTGTTAAAATGATTTGTTCAGCGTTACACTTCAATCCTTTAAATGTTGTGCTTATGACAATGTAAAGACAGCTTTAGGACATAAGTGAAAACACACTTGGGCCAGATTCAATCAAAACTCCTATGGAAATGTTTCGGCAGTAGGGCCTATCTTTGTTTACACGACTAGTCCCTACGCACACATGTAAGTATTAACCTGTGATGAAGGAAGTCTACCTAGTACATTTACAGTAGCACATCTGCTACTGCATAGCCCTATATTGCTTTTCTGACTACAGGCTGACTAAGTATATCTACTTTTCAACAAATTTACCAATTACAACAATGCATTGATTATTCACACCAAACTTTGAGTGATGTGATTCTGAAGTTAGTAAATTGATTCTCAAAGGGTAGTGCTACCCTATCGTTCCTGGTCCTGGGATCCAATGTTGTCTGACATAGCCAGACAAGTCATTCAATCAGACTGCTCAGTCAGGAACCTGGAACCTGACCATACACTCAGCCAGCCCGTCTCTCCATCTTTCGGATCAGGAGGTGATTCTGAAGTTAGGATTCACTTGGCCCCCAAAACAACACTACTGTTTGGTATGCTGGCCTACGGTCAGCCGGGCTTACCGGACCAGGTCCATTCCTAGCAGGGCTTCCCCTGGATCGATAGCTTCGCGGGTCCACACAGCCTCGTTCCCGATGCAGACCCCCTTGTCGTTGGCCCCCATCTCGGCCCCCCACAGCCAGGAAGGCCGGCTGAGGACCACAGCATGGGTGTATTCTGCTTGGGGGATCTGAATGTACGTGCACTGCAGGACGAGAGATGGAGACTTACATTGTTGTTCAATTCTCTTTTTTTGGGATTGTAACATCAAATATACTGGCAAACCCTACCAACACACACTCAGCCAATACCTTAAGCCTGTCGTATAAACTGTTGATAACATAAAGGCGTGAAAATAAATATAAATGATAGTCTATCATTCAAACTTAAACTTTGAGAATCGTAAATTAGAAAATATTGATTGTGTATACCTAGGTGGGGTATTTTAGAGGTTTGATAACCCTTCTCAGTTGTATTGCCCAGACTGACTGCTCACCAGTGAAAACAACTCTAATCCAATTAGTGATGTTGGTCACAGAGCAAAACACCTGTTGTGAACATTTTTAACATAACTCTGACTACAGGCCTACATACAATGTTCAGAGGGCAGATGGATTTCAGTTCTTTAACCATGCTTCATCCAGGTTTAATCTCATTGAGATCAAATCTCTTTTTCAATAGAGCCCTGATCCAAGATGGCAGCAGGCTTGTAATTTGCAGCAGGGTCAATCTATGGGGAGAAGTGAAGCTAGGCCTAGCTTACCTCCAGCATGGTCCCAGATGGGTGACTGGTTGCCGGGTAGTAAAGAACCTCCTGGACTTCATCTCTAGGACGGTCTGAGTTCTTCCCAAAAATCACGTGATCATCTTGCGAGCCGGGGGGCAAGGACACAAAGCAGTCACACGAGAGGGGTGGCTCATGTTCTGCCATCCTGCATGAACAAGAGGACAAGCAAACACCAGAAATATATTACCAGAAAATAAACTGCTATCATATCGGAGGCCAGGAGTTTTTCCGGGTCAGGCCAAATTATCAGGAAAAAGTCCTAGCCTTAGTCATACATTGATCAAATCTGGAATACTCATAGTTATGTTGGTCAATAAATTGTAGAAGCGTTTAAGCAAACTCAACAATATAGACATACTGTATATCGCTGTCACTATTCACTATCAATTAGTCATGTTTTTACAGCTTTTCAATTTAATTTCCCACTCTGACTATTGTATATAGCCTAAGAAGCCTATACACGTAACATAAGGCATCCATCCCTGTAAAGACACAGTATCTTTAGGGAAGTCTCAGGTATAATATGTTCTTCCTGTCAACTAGTGCATTGCCCATCCCTTCTCAAACAGAGCGATAAGGAGGCAGTCTTGTGCACTGCACTTCTCGGTAATCTTTACAAATCCGAATGGTCCTTGCCGTCTCCTTCTTCTTATCAACATGGCTATTTAGTAACGCTGTCCTATTATAAAATTCGGAAACATTTTAACCAATGTGATCGAAGTCTTGTGGAGACATTATGGCCTAAAATGGTCTTTAGTCAAACGTTTATTTAAAATAGGGCCTATATAAACGGTAACGTTAGCGATGTGCCCTTGCTGTCCCTTCCCCGTTTCAGGAGATATCACGCGAAATGGCACAAATAAACGACTGTCATTTCACTTCAATCCAAGGGTTGGCTGTCATTATAATCTGTTGAGCAATAGGGCTACTGATATGTTGCAAATTCCTACAGTAAAATTGTTACCTTTTTAATCGCAAAACCAGACGCGGTAGCAAAGAGAAGGCAGGTTGTCGTGGAGCTACCGTACCACGTGATCGTATCCAAAGGTTGTATTTAAAGGTCTAGTCTCGTTGATTACTTGCTGCAAATACATAACAGAAAAACAAGTGTATAGCCCTTTTCAACAATTAGCCAACAAATGTTGGTGTAACAAGGCACAATGAGATTGTTCCACATTAAGTAATTGGATAGATTCCAGATGATTCAAAAATACATCATCACAACTTTTTAGATTTGAGTCCTCTATATTCTATTATCAAATAGATAACTGAATTGCTCAAAAAGAGCATATCCATCCCATCCATCGAAAATCCGACATACTTATTATTCTCCTTCTGTTTCCACCTGTAGCCCAAAACTGTAAAAGCAACCAACACCAAAACAACTTTAAAACGTGCAGGCTTGCTGTCTTCAGGTTGTAAGAACAATACTTTTTGATACTACTTATAGCTTACCTTTCACACTACAAACACTTTTGCATAAATCCCAATCACTTTTAATGGTCATAGGTTTAAATGGAGAGGATAGGTTTAAAAAACTGGAGCCGCTACTCCTCTAGAACTATTAAAGATAGAAACTCCATTCAACCTTTAAAACGTGCAGATGGTCTGGAATTGTGTGCTTGTATACAGCTTTTTGATACTATGTATACTTTTTGAACGTAACTGTTTGAAATTTGCATAAAAGCTCCATAGATTTAAAGCTAAATGTGGATTTGCCCCTGCTCTTGAACCGTTTCAGCTACAAACACCAACCCAAAGTTGACATGTGCAGACTGACTCAACTTAGATTGCTTTTCAGAAGATTGTTTATACCACATGTACTTTTTGAACTATAATCATTTTAAACACCAACCCAATGTGGACATGTGCGGACTGAATCAACACAGTTAGTTGCGACTATTCATACTTCATAAACTATAAAGCTTGTTATATCCCATTTCATTTTAAAGGCAGAATGCAGGTTTCAACATTCTAAACTGAAATCACTGCCACAAAACATTCAGAATGTTCAAACTGAAGACCTTAGAGAGCTTAAAAACACATAATATGGCTTATGATGCTATAGTACTCCTTCTATCTTACTATACTAGCCCACTATAACCCACTATAATAACTCCAAACCAACAAACCACCCCAAAATAGGTAACTATAACTAACCCCCGTAGCCTATGAAAACCCTATTACTACCAATAATACTTCTACTATTACTACAGCTGTTGCTACCACTACCACTATACTACTACTTCACAACCAATAATACTTCTACTATTACTACAGGTGTTGCTACCACTTCCACTATACTACTACTTCACAACCAATAATACTTCTACTATTACTACAGCTGTTGCTACCACTACCACTATACTACTACTTCACAACCAATAATAGTTCTACTATTACTACAGCTGTTGCTACCACTTCCACTATACTACTACTTCACAACCATAAATACTTCAAGACTTTCAAGCACACAAATTTACTTCAGGAAATGTAATTTTCTAGTCAATAATAGTTATATTTCAAGTAAGATTTGAAAACTTATGTATGAAGAACTTTCAAATTTGAGAGTAATTTGAGAGTAAACTCTCAAAAGTCTTTATGTTACTTTGTAAGATAAACAACCAATTGATAAGCTGCCTTTCTGGAAATGTGGACGTAGCCTCAGTGGCCTCAATAGGCCTCTATAGCATGTTGCTGGGTCAGGGGCTTGAACAATGGAGCTAGCAATTCTTTGGGTTTGGTCTGGTATAAAAGAAAGGGTTAAACCTGGTAGGAAGTCAGTTCAGGAGCAGCAACCAGCAGCACAGTTAGCAAACATGTCCACCACCAACACGAACAGAGGCAAGGTAAGCACTGGGAAAGTTTTGAAAATACATACCAACATTTTTCTAGATTGGTATACAAAAGGGCTCTAGCACCCCAAACTAAAACATGAACGTTTGACTAATCCCAATATCCTGGTCGCCATTGGGACCGAATAGTAGACCATCCCAAATGTCTATAAAATGTTTCTTTCATACAATTGTTTAATTCATAGAAATGATTCCATTTTATTTTCAGATCGTCTTCTACGAGGACAGGAACTTCCAGGGTCGTTCCTATGAGTGCAGCAGTGACTGCAGTGACATGGGCTCCTACCTGAGCAGGTGCCACTCCTGCAGGGTCGAGAGTGGCTGTTGGATGCTGTACAACCGCAACAACTACATGGGAAACCAGTACTTCATGAGGAGGGGCGAGTACCCTGACTACATGCAGCACCTTGGAATGAGTGACTGCATCAAGTCCTGCCGCATGATCGCCATGGTAGGTTGAAAATATTTCAGCTTAAAATTGTCACATCTTGTCATTGAAGGTAAAACATATTTTAATGGTCACACTCTCATATTAAACAATGTTCTAAATAATTATCTCATCAATGAAAGTTGTACTTTTATCCTAACAGCACAGAGGAAACTACAGGATGAGGATCTACGAGAGAGAGAGAGAACTTCGGAGGTCAGATGCACGTGATGATGAACGACTGTGACAACGTCACGGATCATTACCGCATGTCCAAATGCCAGTCCTGCAACGTGATGGAAGGCCACTGGCTGATGTACGAGCAGCCCCACTTCAGAGGCAGGATGATGTACATGAGGCCTGGAGAGTACAGCAACTTCAGTGTGGGCATGGGAATGGGAGCCATGGGCAGCTTGAGTGGTATGAGGTTCATGAGCATGAGGCGTATCATGGACTCCTGGTACTAAATACCCGTAGCAAGTAAAGCCATGGAATAAAATAATTCACAAACCTATTAAATCTTTCCCTTTTTTAGTGTGACAAAAAAATTGCCTGCTGATTTGTTGTTCACACACCTGCATCCCTTGTCATATACACTCACCTACATATGTATTTGGACAGTGAAGCTAAGAATGACAATTTTGAGTATTTTGGATTTGAGATCAAATGTTTCATATGATGTGACAGTACATAAAGCCATCTTTTATTTGATGGTATTTTCATTTAGCGCAGGAAGATTCGCAGCAACAACTGAGTGATCAAATGAAGATATGACATATGTGTGTATCTAGTTGTCACTCATTGTCATGCAAAACATGTACTAGGCCTTCTATGCCAATTGTTTCAGTGCTAAAACTCTCAATGTTACATCACAGTTGGTGGTCTTGTAGCTGGACTAGACTGTCAGCATCAGGACACTGACCCTGTCTGTGAGTTTACTTGTTTTGACAGTGATACTCCGTGGAAGTAGCTTGGCAATACAAAATGAAAAGATATAAACCAGCCAAACAGCATTTCTGAAATTGTTGTCAAAATGAAATTTAGGACATTTTTATTACATTCTGTAACTAATATGTTTGGCACCAGTAAAGGGGTTGAGTCCATTCCAAGTCTACAAGTCTACAAGTCTCTTCACTCTTTGATCAATAGCTAATGGATTTCCCTTTGTTGCCTAAGCCTAATAGGGTGTCGTCCACACATATGAAATGATACCTGTGAAAGTGAAGTATAAACACAAACACCTTTAACCTTCAGGTTTTTGGCTTGTGATTCCAGTTGTCGTTGAACACTTGGCCATATCAGTGCTCAGCTATGCCCAGCTTTGTTTGGGTGTTGTGTGTCTAGGAAAAAGGATGTCAAAGCACTAAGGTGGTGAGAGGTATTTCCTTGTGACACTGTGCAGCACACATGGAATGTATGTAGAGGTGGAGGTGGAGGCAGCAGGCTCGGATTCTTTCAGGTAGACAGCCTGCTATCGGACTGGCTCGACTACCCCCCCCCCCCCCCCCCCCCCGCGTTCTTTCATCTCATGAACCATGCTGACAACCTCTGCACATCCTGTCTGTGCTAAGACACAAACACTCAACTAAAAGCCCTGAAAAGTAAACACCCACCTCTGGCACAGACAGCCACACCCAGTTAACACAGCTCAGACTGACACACACACACACACACACACACACACACACACACACACACACACACACGCACACACATGTACACACAGTCAGACTCACACTTACGCACTTACGTATACCACACACAGACTAAACAAAACAGACACACTTTATAACAAACAAACACACAGTGGGCGTACACCCCCCCCCCCTCAAGTCACTCTCAAAACAACACCGGTTAATGACGTACACAGCATATTTACGTAAGTTAACATTACATCTCTATATTTAGTTGCATTATGATGAACAAAATGGTATCATAATCTAAAATGTTACATTTTCTGATTTAGTTCATATGAATAAAGTGAAAGACTATCAATTAATTTTATTTCATCAACAAAAGGTGGGGGCCCTTCAAAATGTTTAGCTATGTGGTACAAGGCTCTTCCCTTAAAGCTGTCTATACAGGTAATTAATTTTTATATAACCTCAATTATGACCAAATTCTTATTTACAAGGGCGGTCTGGCATGTGGCGATGTGAACACACTGACACTCCTGCTAATGGGCGGCTATTCTCTCATAGACACGCAGGCACTGTGACAATGCGGCCCTATGGCCCAGCCCCAGAGACTGACTACCATCTACCACTTGAACCAAGAGGCCAGCGGCCCGGGAAGATGAGGGGTGTTCTGGCACGGAAACAGCTGGTGGAGAGCGGAGAGGACATTAATCTAGAGGGGAAGACAGGATGGCAGGGATGAGAGGTTGGGTATTAAAGCCTGGTATTAAGGGCGAGAGGAAGAGGGCCTTTTGTGTGTGTGTGTGTGTGTGTTTGTGTGTGTGTGTGTGTGTGTGTGTGTGTGTGTGTGTGTGTGTGTGTGTGTGTGTGTGTGTGTGTGTGTGTGTGTCTGGTCTGTTCACACTCTTTCTGTACTGTTTATACAACCTAAGACAGGGCAAACTACTCTGACAGCATTTTCTACTAAAGTTACCTCTGATTCTCACTTTCCTCACATTCAGGAGAATAGTCATGGTCTAGCTGATTTAGAGCTAGAATGTTATGGCTCTGCTTCCTGGCATGATCATTACTTTCTGATTCTTTCTGATTTACGCAGCTGTCACACACAGGAATTTGAGATTCAAAGTCTTTATCTACAACTGAGATACTTTGGAATGGTGGAATTTGGTTCAAATAGAATGGAGCTCGCCATACTCCGAGGCCAATTCAATTTCTCTTTTAAAAGGAACTTAAGTGGAGGAGGAGGAGGGGAAGCAGGGCGGCATCAGTCTCTCAGACAGTAATGGCGGCGCCACTGCTGTTTAACAATCAAAGATGGGAGGCGGGGGCTACTGAGGAAGTCTCTCCCCAAAAATACAGGTGTTTGGTACAATCAAAGTAGCAGCTTGCAGAAATAACTGGGTTTGAAGTTGAAAGGGGAGGCAGAGAGCGAGGGAGAGGGGGCTGCTGTGGTGAGTGAGTGTCTAGGTGTGTTTGCATGAAGAAGGGAAGAAAAAAAAGGTGACTCAGTCAGACTCAGAACCCCCGGCAGCCGGTACCTCCTCTTATGGGATTTTGAATAGTAAACAAGGATATGGGAAGTCTACTACTGTACACTTACTGTGTACTCTAGTAGACTTTTTTTTCCCTCAGAGGGGAAATGAGCTTTACCTGGCCAATCCCTCTGGAGGCTCCAACGGTGATATTAGGCTTTAGCCGAAACACCATTGAAGTTCCCATGGGACTCACGTAAAACATGCTTCATGGTTGGTTAGTCAATGTTAGGCTACTTACAACAGGTTACATTTAAATGAGATTTTTATCTCTATGAGACAAATCTGTACAAATAAAAGTTAAACAAGGTATAGACATATACAAAAAGAAACTAGTACACCATAGACACGAACACATCAACTATGAGTACGATTATGACAATTGTCTCCTTTATCATTTGTATTTTTTAAATGTATTTTTATCCATCTAGAAGCCTCTTAATGATATTGGAGGACAAAGGAAAAGGTGTAACAGAAAACTACAAAAGAGAAGTTCCTTGAATTGTTTATCATTGGATACTTCAATGAAACGGCTGTAGTCCAAGGAGAATGGCCAACAATGTGACAACGATATGATAGATGATTCATTTCATAGGGATTTGTGGGATTTTTTTTCCCTGCTGCATTCGACTAGAGAGATTCAGCTATATAGAATGTGCCTCAGGACTAGAGAGATTCAGCTATATAGAATGTGCCTCAGGACTAGAGCACTATATAAGCCTCCGAGAGTGTGAATGGATTTATATGAGTTGACACATGGGGTTGATGAGGTCTATAGTGTGTCCTTGGCACCCGGGTTACAGCTGAAGGATTTAAGGTCCAAAATGATGGTGTGGGCGGGTCCTGTCCTGAAATGGAGTCTGTGAGACGGTGTACTGTCAGTATATACGATATACTATATATTTACAGTATATGACTAAGCATCTCCAACCAACTGCTAGAGGTTCAAGTCCAGCTGTGAACAGTGTAAAGGCCTACGAGCAAATCTACGCCTGAAAGAGGGCGGATCGAATTTTAGGTAAACCACCTTTGACATCTGAACAGACTACAGTTTAAGTACGAGCCCTATCAAATGGTCTTTGATGTCAGTTTGAGGGGTTGAAGGTCAAATCCACGAACATACTCAGACAATTTAGAAACACACACAACCTTATGAAAGACGCTTAAAAGAATGCAATCACTGACAGAAAAGAGGCCAACATGCCGTCTAAACAGATTTAAAACCTTAGGAGAATTTGTAAGCCCCTTGTAATTGATCTTAAATGCACTGTAATTAAATGTTATTAAACAGTCTCTTTTGGAGTTGGAAGAATTTTATTCACAAGGAAATATGCCTGACTATTGAAAGACATTGGTAAACATCATTTAGGCATTGTGTGTGGTCCCCAATTCAGCAACTTGATCCCTCTCTGTGTACATGCGTATCCAGATTAATTTCACTAGTGAGAACGCACACAAGATCAGTCCCCTATTGAAAGGAATTCTTTCTGTGTGAACTTTTCAATACAGGTTGGGAAAGCTAGTAAGTATAGAAGAAAAGCATACATCCCTTATCAAAGAAGCACTTTTATAGCACAGTGCATGTAGGCTACAGTTTTCTGTTGTAATACACTGTCAGTCTGTTTTATTGAAACACGCTACGCACATACAGGGCCTTCAGAAAGTATTCACACCCCTGGACTCTCCACATTTTGTTGTGTTACAGACGGAATTTAAAATGGATTAAATTGAGATTTTGTGTCTCACTCTGTGTGCAATAATAGTGTTTAACATGATATTTGAATGACTACCTCATCTCTGTACCCCACACATACAATTATCTGTAAGGTCCCTCAGTCGAGCAGTGAGTTTCAAACACAGATTCAACCATAAAGACCAGGGAGGTTTTCCATTGCCTCACAAAGAAGGGCACCTATTGGTATAAAATAAAATAAATCAGACGTTGAATATCCCTTTGAACATGGTGAAGTTATTCATTACACTTTTGATGGTGTTAATACACCCATTCACTACAAAGATACAGGCATCCTTCCTAACTCAGTTGCCAGAGAGGAAGGAAACCCGCAGGGATTTCACCATGAGGCAAATGGTGAACTTTAAAAAAGTTACAGAGTTTAATGACAGTGATAGGAGAAAATTTAGGATGGATCAACAACATTGTAGTTACTCCACAATACTAACCTAATTGACAGAGTGAAAAGAAGGAAGCCTGTACAGAATACAAATATTCCAAAACATGCATACTGTTTGCAACAAGGCACTTAAGTAATATTGCAAAAAATGTGACAAAGTAACTTTAATACAAAGTGTTATGTTTGGGGCAAATCCAATGCAAGATGTTACTGAGTACCACTCTCCATATTTTCAAGTATAGTGGTGGCTGCATCATGTTATGGGTATGCTTGTAATCGTTAAGGACTGGGGTGTTTTTCAGGATTTAAAAAATCTATAGAATGAAGCTAAGCACAGGCAAAATCGTAGAGGAAAACCTGGTTCAATCTGCTTTCCACCAGACACTGGGAAATTAATTCACCTTTCAGTAGGACAATAACCTAAAACACAAGGCCAAATTTACACTGATTACCTAGAAGACGGTAAATGTTCCTGAGTGACCGAGTTATAGTTTTGACTTAAATCTGCTTCAAACTCTACGGCAGGACTTGAAAATGGCTGTAAATTTACAAAGATTTTGAAAACCATGTTTTCACTTTGTCATTATGGGGTATTGTGTGTAGATGGGTGTGAAAAAAAACCATACATTTATTGCATTTTGAATTCAGGTTGTAACACAACAAAATGGTTATGGTTCATGGTTATGATCAGGACTTTTTTTTTTTTACTGAAAATGTGAATCAGTCAATATTTCATAATTTGATACGAAACAAAATACATCTGTATCCTATTATGTTGCAGTCCAACCATGTACATGCATTATTGATACAAACTCAGCGTTTTAAAAACTGCTGCTTCAGAGAAAGAGAAGAAGACGGCAGTATGTAAGTAAACCACTTCCCGCCGGTCTGTCTGTGGCCTCTGTTTGTCAGTTGATTTGAAGTCACTCCACCAACATGCTGTGACAGGAAAGGAATTAACTGAGAAGAGGGAAAAAAATAAAACACTTTAGAAGAAGAGGCTAATAAAACAGTGAAGAGCAGTGATGTTGGATTGGATTTAAATCCGTATTTTCATTGGTATGACCGACAACAGTTAACAAGTGTTTCCTCTCATTTGGCAAAAGTCTGAGGAACAGCTATGTATTTGGGCACCACTGAGCTTTGATAAGGCACCTACACTGCCTGTAACATGCAGAAGATGAAAGGATATGATACTGTTTTGTAAATTGTGGTCTCTTGACGGTTGAGAATTGAACTGATACTGAAGGTTATATAAACAGGTTACAGTAGATTGTGTATGCATAACAATTAAGAGATACAATCTGTGTTATAGAGACCTGTTGCCAGTAGTTTACATAGGATGACATAGGAGCCTACATGGTGACCAGACCAGTGACAATAATGACCAATGCAATGTTACCAGATGCCACTGTGTCACCATGGGGTCAATAAGATGGGTGACATGTATTGGTGAACTCAGCTTTGATGTTTTTTAATGATTCATAGTTTATTCAGTTATAAATTATTTATTATTTTTAACACGCAATCTAATAAACAAGTAGGCTACTGTATTGTAAGTGACTAGCTGCTAGTAATGCATTAGTGCATTGCGACATAATTCTTTATAGAATTGCTTTGAGTAAAGTTTTTCTGAGAGTAAGTCGCAGTGGGCAAACATTAGAGCCATTTGAATGAAATACAAGTATTATACACTGAGACAACCCCAAATGATGTAACAAGAGTGTTCAAAGAGTTGTCAACTTTCTAATGGGTCCGAATGTTGTAACGTAAGTGAGACATGCCCATGTACCATCTTCAAAGGAAAGGCACACACCGAAAGAGGGCGGAGCCTGCGAAAAGAAAAAGAGACATAGCCTATTATAAACTTTGCCACCATTGAGTATGCTTACCTGTACGTGGAAGCGTTGTCTTGTCTCACCTGAACTGCTCGAGATGGAGGGAACTTTATGATATACCAGGATATCTATTTCTTTATTCGAGTTTTTTTTATTTTACCAAAGGCTTTTACTTGACTTCTGCCAAGGTGATTTATTTATTATCATACCAGTGAATATAATAGGCTCCATAAAGCTATTCGTCATCGCGTCGGAATAGAACTACGGGCACCGTTGGATAAACAGGTAGCTATATATGTCTCAATATAAAGGTGTTTGTTTCATAAGCATCGCATTGTTTACCAACGAGGGAACCGTTGCATTGTATTTCTTGTGTAGTGGAACAATATCGAAGTGATGGGTACATCCTTTTGACAGTTGCATGAACAATGAAACAGAGGACTGTACCTGGAATAACTAGAACCACTTGAAATAAAGAACTATAGTAAAAAAAGTAACCATTTCTTTTTAAGAAAAAGTAAGAACAAATATTGGAAATATCTTAGTGTAAGTATTTATTATCTTCAATTTGTATTTTAATTTAGATTTGGAAAGACATATTTCAATTCATAATCTGTAATGAAAGTCGTGAAGTCATGAATATATATAAATATATATATTATTGTAGGCCTAATTCAAATTCCTTCCCCACTCATGGAAAGGATTGGGTTTGAGTGACAGGTTGTGCATTTGATACCATATTTGAAAATAGAAAAATGTGTACAATTTGCATCAAAATAAAGTAGAATAAAGTAGAAATTTGAATAAATCTCCTTTCCAGTTTGAGTTCATATTCAGGGGAATGTTTCCTGGTCACATATGAAGCATAAAGCAGGAGGTAGAGTCCCTAAAAGGTTGTTGAATGTCTCGTGTTTTTATGTTTTCACCACCCCAAAGACCTCGATTTAGAAATTGGTTATCGCACACAAGGATATTCATTATGATTGAGGGAAACAATTAGCACCAGTAATCTGTATGCCTTCCAATGTTGAAAAGCACACTGAGGATGATGGTGAACCATCATCACCATCAAAACCAACAATCAAAATCAATGAAAAAGCATTTTAGGAACTTTTTTAAATATTTTGTTTTACAATAAATGGTATTCCAATTATTAGAATATGTTATAGTGAATCTTTTACCAATTTGTATAGGGGAGTAGCCTATCTTGCACTCTCTCGTACAATATATTCCAATGCTGTAGTAGACTACAAAACTACAGTATGAATGTTATGGTGACTGAAATGCATAACAAGGTGACTTTTAGTTGACAGAAATAAAACAACATGACATCATGCCTCACATAGAGCTGCGTAGGCCTGATTCTCTTCAACCTAAATTGATCCAAGACATTCAGGACCTTGATAATGTATCTGTAATCAACAGGGGCAGGGAACAACCAATTCAGTGAAAGGGAATTATATAATTCTAGGTGATTTAAAAAGAAAAGATTAAACAAGAAATCACGAATGTCAGAACTAATCCAGTTGACAACCCAAATAACACTGTATTAGAAATCCAAATGCAATCTATGCGTATATACACCAAAAACAATATGTACAGCAGTAGATCGAGAATCCAGTATATGTAACAGAATGCAATGTACAGCAGTAGATACAGTGCCTTCAGAAAGTATTCACACCCCTTGACTTTTTCCACATTATTGTTATGTTACAGCCTACATTTAAAATTAGATTAGAATCGATTTTGTGTCACTGGCCTATAAACAATACCCCATAATGTCAAAGTGGAAAAATGAAAAGCTGAAATATCTTGAGTCAATAAGTATATTATGGCAAGCCTAAATAAGTTCAGGGGTAAAAATGTGCTTAACAAGTCACATAATAACTTGCATGGACTCACTCTGTGTGCAATAATAGTGTTTAACATGATTTTTGAATGACTACCTCGTCTCTGTACCCCACATACAATTATCTGTAAGGTCTCTCAGTCGAGCAGTGAATTTCTAACACAGTTTCAACCACAAAGACCAGGGAGGTTTTCCAATGCCTCGCAAAGAAGGGCACCTATTGGTAAAACGATTTTTAAAAAACAGACATTGAATATCTCTTTAAGCATGGTGAAGTTATTAATTACACTTTGGATCAGGTGTCAATACACCCAGTCATTACAAAGATACTGTCGTCTTTCCTAACGCAGTTGCTGGAGAGGAAGGAAACCGTGCAGGGATTTCACCAGTCCAATGGTGACTTTAAAACAGTTACAGAGTTTAATGGCTGTGATAGGAAAAACATATGGATGTATCAACAACATTGTAGTTACTCCACAATACTAACCTAAATGACAGAATAAAAATATTCCAAAACATGCATCCTGTTTGCAATAAAGCACTAAAGTAAAACTGCAAGAAATGTGGCCAAAAACACATCACTGAGTACCACTCTTCATATTTTCAAGCAAGGTGGTGGCTGCATCATGTTATGGGTATGCTTGTCATGGACTAGAGAGTTTTTAGGATAGACATAAATGGAATAGAGCTAAGCACGGGCAAAATCCTTGAGGAAAACCTGGTTTAGTGTGCCTTCCACCAGACACTGGGAGACAAATTCACCTTTCAGCAAGACAATAACCTAAAACACATGGCCAAATATACTTACCAAGACGACATTGAATGTTCCTGAGTGGCCTAGTTACAGTTTTGACTTAAATTGTCTTGAAACTCTGTGGCAAGACTTGAAAATGTTTGTCTAGCAATGATCAACAACCAACTTGACAGAGCTTGAAGACTTTTAAAAATAATAATGTGCCAATATCGTACAATCCAGGTGTGCAATCTCTTAGAGACATACCCAGAAATATTCACATCTGTAATCGCTGCCAAAGGTGACTCTAACATGTATTGACTCAGGGGTGTGAATATTTACACTACAGTTCAAAAGTTTGGGGTCACTTAGAAATGTCCTTGTTTTTGAAAGAAAAAAAAAAAAAAATGTCCATTCAAATAACATGAAATTGATCAGAAATACAGTGTAGACACTGATAATGTTGTAAATGACTATTGTAGCTGGAAATGGCAGATTTTTAATGGAATATCTACTTAGGCGTACAGAGGCCCATTATCAGCAAACATCACTCCTGTGATCCAATAGCACGTTGTGTTATCTAATCCAAGTTTATCATTTTAAAAGGCTAATTGATCATTAGAAAACCCTTTTGCAAATAAGTTTGCACAGCTGAAAACTGTTGTCTGATTAAAGAAGCAATAAAACTGGCCTTATTTAGACTAGCTGAGTATCTGGAGCATCAGCAGTTGTGGGTTCGATTACAGGCTCAAAATGACCAGAAACAAATAACTTTCTTCTGAAACTCATCAGTCTATTCTTGTTCTGAGAAAGGAAGGCTATTCCAAGAGAGAAATTGCCAAGAAGCTGAAGATGTAGTACAACACTGTGTACTACTCCCTTCACAGAACAGAGCAAACTGTCTCTAACCAGAATAGAAAGAGGAGTGGGAGGCCCCAGTGCACAGCTGAGCAAGAGGACAAGTAAATTAGAGTGTCTAGTTTGAGAAACAGAAGCCTCACAAGTCCTCAACTGGCAGCTTCATTAAATAGTACCCGCAAAACACCAGTCTCAACGTCAACAGTGAAGAGGCGACTACGAGATTCTGGCCTTCTAGGCAGAGCTGCTAAAAAAAAGCCATATCTCAGACTGGCCAATGAAAAGAAAAGATTAAGATGGGCAAAAAAACACAGACACCGGACAGAGGAACTCTGCCTAGAAGGCCAGCATCCTGGAGTTGCCTCTTCACTGTTGATGTTGAGACTGGTGTTTTGTGGGAATTATTTAATGAAGCTGCCAGTTTCCAGCTACAATAGTCAATTACAACATTAACAAAGTCTACACAAAAAAATTGCTTTTCTTTAAAAAACAGGGAATTTCTAAGTGACCCCAAACTTTTGAACGGTAGTGTATGTAAATGAGATTTTTATGTATTTCGTTTTCAATACATTTTCAATAGATTTCAGATTTTTTTCTTCACTTTGGGATTATGGAGTATTGTGTGTAGATGGGTGAGAAAAAACATCTATTTAATCTATTTTGAATTCAGGCAGTAACAAAATGTGAAATAAGTCAAGGGGTGTGAAAACTTTCTGAATGCACTGTATATTACAATGCTATATGAAGCTATATGAAGAATACAGTATATGAATACACAAAGTAAACAAAAATATAAAATAAACGGTCCAGTGTATAATGTCTCTATATACATGGGACAGCAGCGTTGGCTGTGTGTGTGTGTGTGTGTACTATGTGCATATGTTTGTGAGTTTGTGAGCCTATTTGTGAGACAGGAGTCTGTGTGTGTATGGGGTGTGTGTGTGCGTGTGCGTGTAAGCTTGTGTGTGTGTTTTGTGTGAGTGAGTCTATCTTTGTCTCTTACTACAGAAGATGGCTCGATGGCTGTTGAACAGTCTGATGGCCTGGAGATAGAAGCTGTTTTTCAGTCTTTCTGTCCCAGCTTTGATGCACCTGTACTGTCTCTGTCTGCTAAATGGTAGCAGAGTGAACAGACTGTGACTCGTGTGCCCCCGGTGATGTGTTGTGCTGACCGCACCACCGTCTAGAGAGCGATTTGGTTGAGGGCGGTGCAGTTGCCGTACTAAGCGGTGATGCAGCCTGACAGAATGCTCTCAATGGTGCATCTGTAAAAGTTTGTGAGGGTCTTAGGGGCCATGCTGATTTTTTTCAGCCGTCCGAGGTTTGTATAGATGCTGTTGCGCCCTCTTCACCATGGTGTCGGTGTGGTGGGACCATTTCAGGTCCTCAGTGATGTGCACTCCAAGGAACTTGAAGCTTTTGACCCTCTCCACTGGGAGAGGGTCACGATCAACTCCTTTCTTTTTTTTACATTGAGGGAGAGGCTATTTTCCTGGCACCACTTTGCCAGGCTCTTACCTCCTCCCTGTAGACTGTCTAGGCAGGTTTCCATTGACCCAGGTTTATTCGACAAAAGCAATGTTGAATAAATCATTGCGACATGTGTAATGGAAACGGCAGTAATAAGCACATTTTTCTAAAGATCGACAACATTTTATTCCATTCGACGGGTGGATATTTATTTTGTCTAACTTTCTTTATTGTGACAAATGGTGATGGAAACTGTGTTATTCAAATAAATGATGATTGACAAATAATAGTTTATTATCATCACTTAACATAAAGCTCTTCAACCACTTCCTGTTATTCGAAGTAGGGGTGCCGAGGGTGCTGCAGCACCCCTTTGATAAATACAAATGGAATACAAATCAAACATTTCATAAATCACAAAATACTATTATTGCTGTGTGAACTAGAGCTTTTACTACTCCTGTATGAGCGAACAAAAAAATACTCCTCAGTACAAGTTACATAGCTACTTGTGAGTTTGAGTAGAATACTGATCAATCAGTGTATGGTAGGCCTACACAATAATCACTATACTAGCCCTACTTGTGTAAGCTCAACCTTGGAGATCAATTTAGGGCTTATTGTCAAACAGCTACAGTGGGGCAAAAAAGTATTTAGTCAGCCACCAATTGTGCAAGTTCTCCCACTTAAAACGATGAGAGAGGCCTGTAATTTTCATCATAGGTACACTTCAACTATGACAGACAAAATGAGAAGAAAAGAATCCAGAAAATCACATTGTAGGATTTTTTAAATGAATTTATTTGCAAATTATGGTGGAAAAAAAGTATTTGGTCACCTACAAACAAGCAAGATTTCTGGCTCTCACAGACCTGTAACTTCTTCTTTAAGAGGCTCCTCTGTCCTCCACTCGTTACCTGTATTAATGGCACCTGTTTGAACTTGTTATCAGTATAAAAGACACCTGTCCACAACCTCAAACAGTCACACTCCAAACTCCACTATGGCCAAGACCAAAGAGCTGTCAAAGGACACAAGAAACAAAATTGTATACCTGCACCAGGCTGGGAAGACTGAATCTGCAATAGGTAAGCAGCTTAGTTTGCAGAAATCAACTGTGGGAGCAAATATTAGGACATGGAAGACATACAAAGACCACTGATAATCTCCATCGATCTGGGGCTCCACGTAAGATCTCACCCCATGGGGTCAAAATGATCACAAGAACGGTGAGCAAAAATCCCAGAACCACACGGGGGGACGTAGTGAATGACCTGCAGAGAGCTGGGACCAAAGTAACAAAGCCTACCATCAGTAACACACTACGCCGCCAGGGACTCAAATCCTGCAGTGCCAGACGTGTCCCCCTGCTTAAGCCAGTACATGTCCAGGCCCGTCTGAAGTTTTGGTTTCACATGGTCAGATGAAACCAAAATATAACTTTTTGGTATAAACTCAACTCGTCGTGTTTGGAGGACAAAGAATGCTTGCATCCAAAGAACACCATACCTACTGTGAAGCATGGGGTTGGAAACATCATGCTTTGGGGCTGTTTTTCTGCAAAGGGACCAGGATGACTGATCCGTGTAAAGGAAAGAATGAATGGGGCCATGTATCATGAGATTTTGAGTGAAAACCTCCTTCCATCAGCAAGGGCATTGAAGATGAAACGTGGCTGGGTCTTTCAGCATGACAATGATCCCAAACACACCGCCCGGGCAACGAAGGAGTGGCTTCGTAAGAAGCATTTCAAGGTCCTGGAGTGGCCTAGCCAGTCTCCAGATCTCAACCCCATAGAAAATCTTTGGAGGGAGTTGAACGTCTGTGTTGCCCAGCAACAGCCCCAAAACATCACTGCTCTAGAGGAGATCTGCATGGAGGGCCAAAATACCAGCAAGAGTGTGTGAAAACCTTGTGAAGACTTACAGAAAACGTGTTTACCTCTGTCATTGCCAACAAAGGGCATATAACAAAGTATTGAGATAAACTTTTGTTCTTGACCAAATACTTATTTTCCACCATAATTTGCAAATAAATTCTTTCAAAATCCTACAATGTGATTTTCTTGATTTTCTTTCTCATTTTGTCTGCCATAGTTGAAGTGTACCTATGATGAAAATTACAGGCCTCTCTCATCTTTTTAAGTGGGAGAACTTGCACAATTGGTGGCTGACTAAATACTTTTTTGCCCCACTGTAAATACTTACCTCAAACATAGGTGTTTAAGAAGGATACCGTAATTTGTAATTAAGTCTAAAAGGAATTTGGGTGCCAAACCTACCAGAGCACTTGACTTTCTAAATGACATTTAAATGTCAAAGTTGACAGGCAATATGCCTCAGAGGACCCTAAGCCTCACGGGTTTTCACAATGGCTAGGGAGTTTTCCCATTCAATGACCATAGAAATGGGAAGGTGTATTAGAAGTTTCTTTCGTTGTCTAATACAATGAGACAGGAGGTGTCATATCACTCGTGTACTCTATGTCCAACTGTCAACACATGGGTTGTGCTCCTCTGTGTAGACCTGTCTCGATATGAGTCATGATGATTTATTGCCACACTAGTTGAGACACTTCCTCTACTCCATCTTCACATGTTGATTGAGTATTTGAATTGGAATTTCATGTCTGTGCAAGAGTGTTTACAAATATGCTCAAATTTGGACACATAATGCGTAACATTTACAACATTTAATGTAAAACCACGTGAACATAAAACAAATCAAGGTTGTTGCATTTGTCCATGATACTAGTAGACAAACAACTGTCAGGCAGTCACTATCCTACAGGGATCTTAGTCTTCTATAACGTCTTGGAACCGGTGACGTTATACCACATATCAGACTAAACTACAAGATTTTCTCAACTCAAACACCATTCAAACACAAACACAGATATTTAGAAGTAGGCGTACAGATACTTTATACTGAACTGACAATTCTAAATGTCTGTGTCTGTGATAGAAATACATTTTGGATGGTAAAAAACTAAACTATGGAGAATCCACAAACTCCGGTCCATTATCAGTTTTTATTCATTGGTGTGACAGTTAAGATTGGGAATCTTATTCTGCTATTAAATTGAATCTGTACTTTTCCCTTTACTGGCTGAATCAGAACGATAACCAACATGGAATAACCCCAAAGTCAGTTCGTCATCTACCGTGATGCGTTCCTCCCCTGGAGCACCTCCTCCTCTCTGGCAGACTAGTAAACCGGGGGGGGGGGGGGGGGGGGCTGTGCTGGGTCTTGGTAGGGCAGAGTCTAGTAAACTGGGGACTTTGTTAGGTCTTGGTCGGGCAGGTTTTACGATGCAGCCCTGTCGTCCTGCACCTTCCTCCTCCCCGGCTCCCCACCCCCAGGGGCCCCATGCCAGCTGTTACTCTCAGGATACTCTTGAGTGTTCCAGCCAGCCACTTTTGTGAATGGAGGAGGATCGGCCACTTTCTTACTTGTTTACAGGGCTATTATATCAGAGAGCGAACGAGTGGAGGGGGAAGAGAGAGAGAAAGAGGGGGACGCTTCACGCCACGGTGCATCTGACTCGCATTCCCCCAAAATTACAGAGCATCGGTGGAGCTCTGGCTCCAGGGCGACGTGAAATAAACCAGCTTGACCTTTAACACCAGACCTCTAATTCTGGAATTCCAAACTAATCGCTTTACGATTTCATTCCAACTCAAGAGCATCTCCTCTCTAGTGTCTGAAGAGGGCCATGGGAAGACCAGTTCAAAGCATAGCTGGTAATCCTGTTGGTCTTCAAGGCTTTGTTTGTTGTCTCAGCAAATTGAAAATCAATTGAAGGGATCTGCGCTTGAGTTGGCCCCGTGCTCATTGGTAGGGAGTACCCGCACCCCAAATGTTCTATTGCTTGAGTACCAGTACCTAACGTGTACTGATACCTTGTCCATTCCCTTTCAAGCACTGGAAGGGATAAGAGTGAATCTGAATCTCACAAGTTGTATGCTATCTTTTCAAACTTTCTGTAAGTTGTGGAAATAGCTTGGCTTTAATGGTTTTGTGGACAAGGGACAGGATGCAGGTCTACCATTGAACCTTGACCTTTCTATTGAAGATTAATTGTCTGGGTGCTGTATGGTCTCTCCCTCCCAGATATGGTATCACGACCTAGGATCTTCAGACAAACAAGATAGTAACCTCTTCCGACCCTTACTGCTTTACTGTTTCCTGCAGTAAAAATAATGGCATATATTTGGGGGGTAGACGACAACTCATAATTTTGGGCCAGAATTTTTTTTGAATCATTTTCGTGTCTTGAACCAAGTAAGCGTCTCCTGTAGATTGAGTTACAGCTTTTTGGCAAAAATGTCTCTCGACTCCTATAATTTGAACAGGTGCATTCCGTCACCTCTCAAAATTCTAAGGTAACCTAATTTGTGGGGTATGTATTAAAGCAATTGTATGGTCCATTGGAGTTTACCCACTGCAATGCAATGGGGACAAGATGCTGACTGTCTTCGAGCATGCTGCCATAATTATATGGATAAAGTCATTGTTCTTGTGTTATTGTTGGACTTGTATTCGCAGGCTCCTGAAAGCCATCAGTCAGAAACGGCTGCCGCCAGTGTGTAGGAGGCAGGTTTTTCATCGCAACGTCTCTTTTTTTGTTAGTCGCCTCGAAGGGATGTTGTTGTAAATCATGTGTGATTCATAAAAAAACTGGTTCTTCTGTCTGCTTCATCTCCGAAAATCTCAGAGATGTACAAATACTGTAGATCTTGGCCCGCAGCCATTACCTCCCTGGATCGTCTTCCTTTTTTACCTCTGTCTCTGCACGGGGCTGTTCCTGTCAACACTCTCTCTCTTTCTCGCTCTCCTCCTCCTTCCTCCACCACCTTTCGTATTTATCTCCACTTTGCCTCTGCCTCTTCATACGGCTGCTCAAGTTGTTTTCTTTGTTTTCTCTTTGACTGTCCTCCACCATGGGAAGTACCTGGCATCGGATGCATTTGGCAGGTTTCTGTCCGGACACGTTTCTGTTCCCCTCGTCTCCTTCCCCTCATTCCGTCTGCTCTCTCCTCGGCCACGCAGCGTGAGAAATGGGGTGGGTGTCCTTAAAGACGGGGCCGTGTCTGTTGGGTTTGGAGGGGAGGGGGGAGGGGTTACCTGTGGTTGGAGGATTTGAGATCAAGTATTTGCATGTTTTGTGTTTGTTACATTGTAGCCCAACAGTATTTCAAGTCATTTGGCTAGAAGCAGTAATCTTACAATAATTTACATTCCGTTTTTTGTCCACAGGTCTGTAATCGTGGACAGAACCCTGAAGCTCTCCATCCAGCCATGTGGTAGTCTACACATCTTTAACCAGTTATCAGTCAGCCCACCATACCCCGGACCCACCCGGCTACCGCTCACTCCTCACCAGACTCAGCCTTCAACACCAGTATCCCACAGACAGCAGCTGGTCTCATGGCCCACCCCTATGAACCCTGGTTACGGACAGCACCCCCTGGTGGCAGCTCAGACGAGATGAACGTTCCCTCATGGTGGGACCTCCACACCGGGCCAGGGAGCTGGATGGACCTGCAGGCGGGCCAGGGTGTGGGCTTACAGGCAGTTGGTCAGAGCTCCATGGGGCTGCAGTCTTCCCTGGGGCCTTACGGCTCCGAGCCCCAGCTGTGTTCTTCTGCTCAGCTAGCCCAGCTCGCCCCAGCCTCACACTCAGCTCACTCTCACCTCTACCCCCAGGATGGCTTCAAGATGGAGCCGCTGGGAGGACCTGAGCTCCTGCAGCCGGAGTCATACTCCCTGGAGGAGCCACAGGAGGGTGCCACCTCGGTCC
The DNA here is from genome assembly GCF_002021735.2 of Oncorhynchus kisutch. Classification (NCBI taxonomy): domain Eukaryota; kingdom Metazoa; phylum Chordata; class Actinopteri; order Salmoniformes; family Salmonidae; genus Oncorhynchus; species Oncorhynchus kisutch. The sequence continues at coordinate 65,586,001 of NC_034174.2, forward strand.
GGCCCAAGCCCCAGCGCCGCTCTGCCTCCAGGGGCTCGGGCCAGTCTGTGTGCCGGTGCCCCAACTGTGTTCATGCCGAGCAGATGGGCCAGAGCACTGATGACGACCGGAGGAAACACATGCACAACTGCCACATCCCGGGCTGCGGCAAGGCCTACGCCAAGACCTCTCACCTGAAGGCCCACCTGCGCTGGCACAGCGGGGACAGGCCCTTCGTCTGCAACTGGCTCTTCTGCGGCAAGCGCTTCACGCGCTCCGACGAACTTCAGCGACACCTGCAGACACACACCGGTGCCAAGAAGTTCAGCTGCACCATGTGCCCCCGCGTGTTCATGCGCAACGACCACCTGGCCAAGCACATGCGTACGCACGAGTCTCCATCCGGTCCAGGGGAGGAGAGGATGTATGGAGAGGGGGGCCGGATGGGGAAGAGCTTTGACACGCCTTCTCCTCAGCCCTCCCACGCCACTGCCTCTGACACAGAGGCACCCCTTAAGCAGCCGAAATGTGAGAAAGACCCCTCTGGGACAGGACAGTCCAGCTAACTGTATCCCGTCCACATCTGGAATGCTATACAGATAATGTACAGTCGGTGGGCTACTATCAGCCCCTTTCTATCAGACAGAGAATCCATAGTTTATAATACATGTAGTCCAGTGGAGGTAGAATCATAGGGGGTTTTATATTACAAATTGATAGTTTATTTCTACCAGATGCATTGAACAACATAAGGCAACAAAGGCCCCTCTGATTTTAAGAATGCATCATATCACACATAACAGCACCATACAGCATAGACAGACATAAAACCAAAGAGCATATGTTACATCACCAACAGAGGACAAGCTGTCAAGTGCCTTACTGGAAGGATATCCATCTAAGGAGTCAAGGAAAATGATTTTTTAGATGTTGTCTTCCATTTAAGGATAGCTTTGGTGGCAACCAAACCAGAGCCAAAGCTTGCTAGCTGCTAGGACTTCCGTTGCTGCTACTACTATTATACCATCCATCCACAGAGACTTTGACAACGAGCTAAACTGAAGATGGTGCTTGATGTGTTTACAGTAAAACTACTAGCTACTTGGAGAGATATTTATTCCCAGGAAGCCATCAATCTCTCCAGTCTCCACTGCATACATCTAACTGAATTTAAGGCAATGGAAGTAGAGGGTTAGAATGTGTTGGTATGTTGTGTTGGCTGCCTTTCCCCACCCTTTAACCCACCCCCTTGCCTTGCTGTGTATAATATACTGTATGTGAGTGTATGAACATGTCACTGGAAAATTCCACACTGTATTTTTTGGTTTTGACCATAATGTGGGCGTCAACCTTTCGCCAAAGAGCACCACAGTAAAGCACCACTAAAATTCATTTTGGTGCGGTATGTGGGCGGTTCAAATAAAAAGGACGGCATTTGCTCTGTAGACGGCAAATGAATTAAAAGTATGGCACTTGAAGTGCAGAGATGTCCCACTACAGCACATTATGGCATGGTATTCATACTCCATGTTTTACGTCAACAAATATATTTTCTGTTTAATGTACATTAAGAAGACATTAATTGTGTTATCCATGTATTTCACTTACAGTAAATGTATCATCACGTTTAAATATCCCTCAACTGTGACTGAAAAGCACTGTTGCTCATCTTTTGACACTCCTTATCTCGGCTATGCTGGTGTGAATGTTACATGATGACAGCGTATCTCATTCACAGGAAATGTGTAATTCCTTGGCCTTGTCCCTAATAGTGTACGATCCACACAATACCCATTTCACACTTCACAGAACCTACTGTAGTAACAGGCTGATAAGGATTTCCTTGGACAAAAGACAGGCTGGATACATCACTAATCATGAAATGTACGCTGGACTGAAATGTAAGCTGAACTGAAATCCCTAATTGAGAGGAACTTATGTAAACCATATTTTGTCACAACAACAACTTCCAGGATAAGCAACAATTCCTCCTCCAAGGTTGTTCAAGCATAAAACCAAAAACAGATGGAGTGGAATTGTTTATAACCCATTTTGATATTAATAGTCATAAATAAGCATTTATATCTTGATAGAAGATGCACTTCGATAAAGTTTTAGGAATCCAGTATAGACCTTTCTAAATAGGCTTAGGCCTGTGTGCTGTGGTTTAGGCTTCTTAGCTTATAGTGCTCACTGTAAAACAAATTAGCCTTGTTAGCAAAACATTGTTGCATTTTGAGTAGCGACTTAGTCAAAATGTGCTTAGCTATGTAGAGATCTCTTACTGAGGAGTTTATTGTAGCCCCCATTTAGAAACATCCCTAAATAAAATAAAATGTTTTTTTTTTATGGTTTACTTGCCTTTTGTGTATCAAATGTGATGAAATGACATCACTTTGAGACTCATCTATTGCAAATCACTTGGGGCCTGATTCAGACTTAGGAAATGTACGCCTTTACTACACACGTCTTTCCTACACACTTCACAGTAGTTGGTATTCAGTCTTACCTTATGCAGGTGCGGTTCCCTTGCACGTGCTGATACATTTAATTAAACCGCTGAAAACCCGCCCACTTGCTGGCCAATAGATTTTGTTGTGGAGTTTTCTTTCAATAGGGTTTCCAGTACATTAATCTATTAAAGCTATCCCTTTAAATGTGGTGTACCTTTAATAGACTTGTCTTGACAGACTCATTAGAATATATGGATAGAACAGTTCAGAATATTAGGGATCAACGGAAGAAAGCCATGTAGGCCTAAATACACGCATATTCATCTCCTTTTCAGCACCAATTGGTAGATCTTGTATATTATTTAGGGTTAGGAAAGTATTTATGAATAATCAGTTATGAGGGAATTAAGTCAAGACAAGGTTCAAATATGGCGTATCTGAGGGCCTCCCAACTGGCACAGCTGTCTAAGGCACTGCATTGCAATGCTAGAGGCGTCACTACAGACCCCGGGAAGTCCCATAGGGCGCCGCACAATTGGCCCAGCGTCCTCCGGGTTAAGGGAGGGTTTGACCGGTGGGGCTTTACTTGGCTCATCGTGCTCTTGCGACTCCTTGTGGTGTGCCGGGCGCCTGCAGGCTGACCCTGGTTGTCAGGGTTTGGCGGGTCATGTTTCGGAGGACGCATGACTCGACCTTTGCCTCCCGAGCCCATTGGGGAGTTGCAACGATGAGAGAAGATCAAAATACTAAAATAAAAAGAACATGGCGTATCTGTAGACACGGCTTCTTTAAAAAAAAAATCCACCCGAAACAAATAGCAAGTGAATAGCATGCTATTCTCATGCTTAAGTTCAAGGTCAGAATACCTGCAGAGAGAAAAGTGCATAAAAAAGGAATGACATTCCCTACTACACGCGCTTAACTCAGGTCAGAATTCCCCTGTTGTAGTGCATTTCCAATAGGCCTACCTAGGAACACTTGATACATGTATAAAAAAGGCCTATTGGCTATCTCTATTATTATTATCATCAATGCTATTATTGAGTTGTATGTGTTAGATAGGAGCAGATTGAAGATTATTAAAATATTATTTAAAACTTACCTTATTTTAAGGATTACTGTAGTATGTTGTCGCAGTAGATATGAATTTAAACAATATTTTGTAATAATTTAAGTACTGCTGTACTATTGCTTGGTTTTAAGACTTGCTTGTAATTTTAATAGAGAAATGTCCTTTATGGAAATAAAAATAGAAAGAAGTATGACGTATGTTGTCTATTTATTCAGTACTTCATCATGATTTATTATAAGACGCACTGCTGGAACCAGCTCGTGTGTATGCGTGTGTGTGTGCACAATGCTGCGCTGTGCATTGTCCTTGAACGCACCCGGAACAGGTTTTTGATGTGGCTCTTGTCTTGAACGCATTCTGTGAGTAAGAGGAGACATAGGGAAAGTTAAAGGAGCATGGAGATGTCTTAAAGAGGAAATGGGAGTCAGGAGAAGCAATGGATGCAGAGTTTTCTATGTTTGAGACGACAAGGGTGTTGGAGAGCTGTGGAGAAGATAACGTGTGTTATATGATGTTTAAGCATGCACTGGACAGTGTGTTGGAAACAGTGTTAGGGTTGTATAATAAGGTGTGGAAGACTGGGGTGATACCTGCTGGGTGGAAAATGTGAAGTGATATTGCCATCTGTAAAACCAGGTAAAGATCCGACTAGGGCGGGCAGTTATAGGCCTATCGCAATTACAACCAACATGTGTAAGTTGATGGAAAAGATGATAGTGAGTAGGATTATGTATTTCTTGGGAGTTAGGGGTTTGATGAGCTTAGCACAGAGTGGGTTCAGGACAGTGGAGGCTGGTTGGAGGAGATATAAGAGGACAGGTTCATTGTAATGGATGGAATTGGATAAATGTAACGGGGTCAAACGTGGTTGCCATATGTTTGATACCGTTCCATTTATTCCATACCAGCTATTACAAAGAGACTGTCCTCCTATAGCTCCTCCCACCTGCCTCCTCTCATTCAGGAGAGGGAGGTCTGCCATGGTTGCCCTGGTGACAGTTAGTACAGAGATAACCAAGACCCTGACAATAAAAGAGGTGATGAGTGTTGTGTATTTTGACATTGAGAAAGCTTACGATATCGTGTGGAGAGAAGGGTTGTTGATCCAGTTGAGTTCATTGGGAATTGGGTGACGTCTGTATAACTGGATCATGGATTTCCTGTTCGATCTAGTCATACGGGTGAGGGTGGAGTTAGAATTGTCAATGCGGTTTGAAGTGGACAATGGTACTCCTCAGGGAAGTGTGGTTAGTCCGATGTTGTTCACCCTGATCATAGATGACAGATTTAAGGAGGTGGGACAGGGAGACTAAAGACGGAAGGAAGGAACGAAGACGGGCAGGTCGGATAGGGGAGACTTGTTGCTGTTAATGAAACTCGAAAGGATGGGAGTGGTGGCAAGCTTTTGTTTGGTTCCTGCCCACGTGAGTGTGGAGGGTAATGAGAAGGCCGATGTGGTGACTAAGAGTGCTGTGAGGAGAGGGGGGTAGATATTCAGGTCCCACTGGGTCGCAGGGAAGTTAAGTCCTTGATCTGGGCAAAAGGGCTCAATTTTTGACAAAGGGAGTGGGATGCTAGTAGTAAGGGGAGGCCATTATATTGCGTGCATCGGTCAGTAAAGGAAGAGGTGGGGAGTATGGGATGTAGGACAGAGGAAGTTGTGTGCAGTAGACTACGATTTGGGCACACAGGTTTGAATGCCATGTTGTGGATAATAGGAAGACGTGAAACAGGTCTGCATGATGAATGTTTAGTGGAGGAAACGGTGGAGCCTGTGTTGATATTTTGTGAATTGAATGACAGGGAGAGATTGTCTGAGAGGCTGGACAGGGTTGGGGTTTGGGTGGTGTAGTGGGGGAGGGAAGGGGAGGGAAGTGGTGTCTACTGCTCTATTTCACTTTCTTAGAGGAACAGGACTAATGAAGGGAATTTAATATAGTTACACCGTGACTAGCCTCACACTCCAGTACAGTAGGTGGCGGTGTATGCACCTTCAAAGTTTGATGCTATCCGCCAACCCAATCCCCAAGAAGAAGAAGAAGAAGAAGAAGAAGCCAAAGATGAAGAAGAAGAACGCACTCTTAAACAACCAGACAAATATTCAGAAAGTCCGGAAGTACAAAGAAAACACAACACGCTAACCTAGCATGCAAATGCCGATGTTATTTGGATAATAACATAGATTTGTTTTGTCAGATACAATAACCACATAGGTAGAGACACGTTTATTCATATCTTATTACTCAATTGGACGATCTAAGTCAAGATGGGAGGAGGTGACCTCGTAAGTATGATCAAATATTAGATTTAAAAGCTAACTAACTTAGCTAGCTACGCATGCTTGTTTTGTTTGTGTCTAGCAAGCTAACTAATCACAAAACCACCTAAATGTTCGACACAATTCAATTACTGCCAACTTCTGAACTAGCGTTTAGTGAAGAGAAACGCTATCACTGCCACGACAACGATGGCTAGTTGGCGTAGATAGTTAACTAAGTTGACCCCTTAACTAATTACATTTTGAAGGTGTGTTTATTTAATATTTTCCCAGTTATGTTGTTACACAACTACCTAGCTAGTTAACGTCACTCAGAAGTAGTAATTCCTTGCCTTCCCTGAGGAACAATTGGAATTCAGAAATGATGGTTGTATTGATCAATTGTAGCTGTCTTTCCCTGTTCTGTTTAATTATATCGAATATCACTTTCTCTTATCTCTGTCAGAACTTGAAGAAGAGCTGGCATCCCCAGACTATGAAAAACATAGAGCGGGTATGGAAGGCTGAACAGAAGCACGAGGCTGAGGCGAAGAAGATCGAGGAGCTTCAGAAGGAGCTGAGAGAGGAACGAGCTCGAGAAGATATTACCAGATTCGCTCAGCAGACTGGGGCTCTAAAGTAATGCCCCCCTCACTGACCCTTGTGATGAGGAGGAAGTAATAGGTCTCACCTTGATAGAGAAACCACTGTCATGTCTAGGTTTAAAAGTCTAATGAGTTAGCTTTATTTGATATTATCCTATTTTCAAGTGTGCCCTCACCACAGACAAATGGATAGAGATACTCCCCCTGGATGTTGTCGCTAACACTCAACTGCTTTTTTGTTGTTTTACTCCAGGAAAAAAGATGACCGGTTGGACTGGATGTACCAGGGGCCAGGTGGTCAGGTGTCCCGTGATGAGTACCTGCTGGGCCGCCCCATCGACAAGCAGATCACCCAGCAGTTTGAGGAGCCAGAGAGCGGTCCATCCGAACAAACCGGCCTGCTGCCTGGCTCAATCTTCAACCCCTCCACCCCTGCATCCAACCTCGACATGGCCGCCAAGATCAGAGAGGACCCGCTGTTTGATATCAAGTCAGTCACTCTTGTCTCTTTCTTTACCATTTAGTGTGTCCAGCTAGCAACTGTTATACCATACACTGATGTTCTGCTGTTAGCCAAGAGCTGATGATAATGACACGTCTTATTTTTCAAGGAAACGGGAGGAGGAGAAGAAGAGGGAGGTCTTGACAAACCCAGTGAAAATGAAGAAGATCAAAGAAATGGTAAGTTGGATGGCTCCATTCAAACTGGGATGAAATCAGTTTCAGCCTGTTGTTGTTTCAGATTAACTGGGTTCTAAAGCAGCAACAGTTTTTCACTTTTTATTTTCTTTCAGCTGCGTCAGAATCTTGAAAAGAAAGACAAGAAAAAGAAGAGGAAGAAGGACAAGAAGGAGAAAAGGGAGGAGAAAGAGAGGAGAAAGGAGAAGAAGCATAAGAGAAGGAGCTTGAGCTCAAGCTCTGTGGACGAAGACAAAATACACAGGTGCCCCTGAAACCTAACTTCAATAGAGGTTTCTCAGGATCTGTAAACAGATGCCAATATGACCAGATATTTAGTTGAACTGTTTTGATCTTGTAAGCATTTTGTGATAGTTTACAAAATATAGCTTGCCGCTTCTATTGTTGACAGGAACTTCTGGATGGGGTAGATTGTTTGTTTATTTTTTAAATTTTAAATTTTTAAATTTAACCCAGTTAAGAACAAATTCTTATTTACAATGATGGCCTAGGAACAGTGGGTTAACTGCCTTGTTCAGGGGCAGAACAACAAATGTTTACCATGTCAGCTTGGGGATTCGATCTAGCAACCTTTCGGTTACTGGCCCAACGATCTTAACCACTAGGCTACCTGCCGCCCCAATCCTATTCAGTCCTTAGACCCCAGCAAAATTCTGCATGTCTAGCTCTTATATTTAGCCTCTCAGTGAAGTGTTTTACTCATTTCTTTTCAGGACAACCAGGGCCACAAGTAGAACACAAAACAATTTGACTTAAGTAGTTGCGTTAATTGACACATGTCCATAAAGAAAAAAGGTCTGCCAAAGCAAAAACCTGATAAAAATGAATTTATATGAATGCTGTAATTACAGAAATTGTTTGTTCACTGGGAAATGGATATCCAACTAGTCAGTGACAACTGAGCTTATTTCAGTATCATGGACACTATGTCTTGGGATGTCCTATGATATTCTATGTAGAAGAACCTCTTACCTTCTAATGACTCCTTTGTAGCTTGTGAGCATCATAGAGCAAAACATGTTACGTGTGTGTGTTCTTGAGCTTTTCATAGATGGGTAGCTGAAACTATTCGGACTCTACAGACATTCGCCCTTGTCTCTCAAACACAGCTCTATCTCAGCCGCCGTTAATAATCACACAGACTAATGGTTAGTACCGACGGATTCAGAATAAGTAGATTAATCCAATGGCACAACCCATAAGTATGTAGCTCAAACACACAATGTTTAAAAGTGGTTAGAAGTCCAAAACATTCCAGCGTTGTGGTGGGACTCATTGGGTTAACTGAGTGATGGATCTTTACCTAGGCACCATTCTAAAGAGGAATCCAAAGAAACAACCCACTCACATTCCCACCATCGCAGTGTCCCCGCTGGCTATGGACTACAGGTCAGTACGGCTCAATCTCGATCTTTATATATTGACAGTGAACGTTGTTAGATCTTAGTCCAATCAATTCAAAGTGACTTAAATCCTCCTGAGAGAGATGTGTACCGCTCATCGCCTAATTTCTTTCCTCAGTTTCCAGCTGGGAGGCATCATCAGTCCTCAAAGCCCACCAACCACTTAAGGCACCGTTCTCAGGAGAGGAGCCGCTCTCGATCGCCTCAAAGGACAGACTGGAACGGCCATCATTCCTCCATCAGGACAGACAACCACTCCTCTCACAAATCAGAGAACCACTCATCCCACAGGACAGACCAGTTTAAAGTTCCACAGTTCCAGCGCCCCAAAGCCCCCCCCAGTCCACAGAAAGATCGCTACCAAAGGCGTCAGAGCAGTACTACCAAGTAAGAGTCCACAGCACCTGTTTATACAAGTATCACACCTGGGTTCAATCATCAGTGAACTAATGGTAATCCCACCACCCCATCCTAAAGTGTTTTCTTATCCCTATATTTATCTGCCTGATATTCTCTTAGATGTCTCTCGGCTGAAGAGCTGGAGAAGAAGAGGAGGGAGATGATGGACTTTGCCAAACAGAGAGACGAAGAGCGTGAAAGCAACATTAGAAGTTACAAACGACAGGATGAACAGGAGAAGGAGCGGGAGAAAGAGAAAGGCGGCAAGCATGACCGCAATGCTGGCTTTATCCAGTAAGTATCTCACTGACTGACACGCACGTATTGCATGCTTCCTCTGGCTGTTGTCTGGTCCTCTAAAACTGTTGCGTCCTTCCCTGCAGTAACATGAAGCTGGAGAGTGCCTCCACCTCTTCCTTGGAGGATCGAGTCAAGAGAAACATCCACTCCATACAGAGGACCCCCGCATCCCTGGAGAAGAATTTCATGAGGAGATGAGAACTAGAAGAAGCAGGAATGGGTTGATTGAGGAGAGAGTAAAAATATGCACCAGCTACCACACTGAAATATGTGCATCGGTTTGCCAGGACTGCCAACTAATTTATAATTTAATAAACAAAACAGACACTGCAGAGGCACCATGCATTTGTACTCGGGCCCTGTGAAACTGCCCCTTAGCCATTGCCCTGACTAAAGCAATGCAAAGGATCTGACTTCCTCTGTAATGGAAAAACTCACCTGTACCATTCACCAGCAACAGCAAGCCATACTCACCTTTTATAGAATGAGCAATGTTGGATTTATTTTAAGTGGAAATTGTATATTGTGTTCTCTGTAATGTTTAGGATTATTCAAACTTTTATCAGACACAACCCTTTTGTAAATGATGCTTCTTGGAAATCTTTAGTGTATTGCTGTAACGGAGAATAATTTTGGATCTTAATAAAAAATTGTTCCTAGAGCTTCTATTGAGTTGGGGGCTAACAAACTAAATACTCTGAGTTTACATGTATGTGATGCTGATTACTGCTTTGATACACCTTCAGAAAACTATAATAATTGAAAACGTCCTATGAAGACGAAATTCTTAGGCACACTGCCACCAGCATCATCATAAAGTAGACATACATTGTTCAATGACTATCATGAAAGCCTTTTGTTTTATAGGATAATAATGCTGGATTTAAGAGGTGCCCATCGCCAGTGGTTCGGTGTTTTAGTCACAGGCTCATAGTTTACTGTAAAAACATTTTTTTCAACGTTTGGTCCCATAACTTGTCTTCATTTTCATTATTGTTTCACTTTAGCACGCTTCAAACAAACTAGGAACGTTTGCACAGTCCCCTAACAACCGTCAACGATAACACCAATGGCCACCCAGAACTTTTTACAGACCCAATCATCGTGTAGTACCGAATGACGTTTCAAACAGCAAGGGTGGCTGATTTCCGACTGTTCCAAATCGTGTAGTCACTGTGGGATTGTTATCCGCAGTCATTAAAAATAGTGAACATTTACAAGATATTTCAACGGCTAAGGAAGATACCTCAACGTATTCACAATGGTAAGACGATGTCAAATAATGTATGCATGTAGCTTGTGGTCCGTAGATTGGTTTGTAAAACTAGCTTAGCTAACGTTAGCAACCGGCTGCCTAATCAGTATGGTAGCTAGCATTTAGCTTGCTAACGTTAGCTGGCTAGTTACCATTGCAGGGGACTTTTGGCATGGCTAACTAACTTGTTCAACGAAAATGTAACTAGTGTTAGTCATTTTCCAAACATAACTACTATATTAACTCGCTACCTAGTTAGCTATAAACTGGATTCTTGTCACTAACGCAAGTCTATGAATGAGCTGACTAGCTAATGTTATCACTAGTTATCTGAAGAGGGATGCAACTTGAGTCTGATGAAGGTTTAGAATCTTGCCGTTAATAGTTATGCCAATGTTTCTACTAATTCACCTATGTTTGAAGTATTGAGGGTCACCCGTCAAAGTTAGTAACTCAATAGTTAGTGATGGAAACAATGTTTGGGTTTTGAAATTGTCCCAGTCACGATTGCTACTCATAACTTCTCTCCCTCGTTTCCTTCCTTGTGTTTCATCTCCAGTCTATTATGTCCTATAATGGTGGTGCCGTCATGGCGATGAAGGGTAAGCAATGTGTAGCCATTGCAGCAGATCGAAGATTCGGTGTACAGGCTCAGATGGTGACCACAGACTTCCAGAAGATTTTTCCCATGGGAGACAGACTCTACATTGGCCTGGCTGGCCTGGCTACTGACGTACAGACAGTGTAAGTGTGCACTGGTCCATCAGTGCATGTCTTCTCTCCCAAGTTCCAGAGTATTTGGATGGTCAGTGCAACAGATTGACCTTGCAGGTGATATTATTTATCCACTTTGTTTTTCTAACAGTTCCCAGAGGCTCAAGTTCAGATTGAACCTCTATGAGCTGAAGGAGGGGCGTCAGATCAAACCCAAGACATTCATGAGCATGGTCTCCAACCTGCTGTATGAGAGGAGGTGAGTTTAATGATGTGAAGAAGCACAGTATTTCATATACAAGTCTACACTTCCGCCTTGGTGGCAAGTCTGTGACTGATCAAACTGTATCCCTCGTCTTAGATTTGGACCATACTACATTGAGCCTGTGATCGCTGGGCTGGACCCCAAGACCTTTGAGCCATTTATCTGCTCGCTGGACCTGATTGGCTGCCCCATGGTGACAGAGGACTTTGTTGTGAGCGGCACTTGCTCAGAGCAGATGTACGGCATGTGTGAATCTCTCTGGGAGCCAGACATGGTAGGTTATGTACTGTATTGTAAGATAATACATTGACTGTGATAGTTGATTATATCTCTATCTTTATTTACAATGGTTATTTTTGACACCTGCAGGAACCAGAGGACTTGTTTGAGACCATCTCCCAAGCCATGCTGAATGCAGTGGACAGGGATGCCGTTTCAGGCATGGGTGTCATTGTGCAAGTCATGTAAGTACAGTCATACTTTTCCTCTTCAACTGCCTACATTTTTTATTAAATACCTGCTAAATGTGTAATTAATCAGAGGATTCATACAAATTACATTTAGATGGTGATATTAATAATGCTCTGGTCAGTATTGTTGTAGTGACAGTACCTTGATTAACTTATTTTGACAGTGAGAAGGACAAGATCACCACACGTACCCTGAAAGCCAGAATGGATTAAAGCTCCTCTCCCTCATCTCTACCAACTCCTACTATTTTGTATGAAAATGATCAACACTGCGTGTACTGTTTTTCTTAAGATACTGTTCAATAAAATGAATGACTATTAGTGTTACAATGACTCTGGTGTGCCTGGTATGTTTGTGAGCAAGTAATGAAAGATGAGGGCTTAACTTTGTTAAATGCCAGATTTATCAGATAATTGTGTGGATTATCCGTGCTGTGGTGACTTAATAAAACGGAAAGATAGCCAGGAGCCTAATTCAGTAACCTTGTGAGAATAACAGTCTCCAGGGACTAATTTGAATTAATTGAGTGGCTAAACAGCTATTGACACTTGTCTCTCGACACGTCATTATAATAACCTAATTTAAAACCATCGCTACAAAACAAAAGAATGATCTTTGTTAGTCAAAGGTGAGAAAATGAATTAAATTCAGGAACAAAAACAAAAACTCCCTTTTAATATGTAATGAATCCTTTTCAAGTTACTTTTCTGATCTAATGTCTGTTACAAAACAATACTGTATACAAACACAAATGCTACATTAATGTAAACGAGATATAAAAATGATTCATATGGTAATAAAACAAGTATTTGCTTTAGTATTCCCCTTTATGTGGATTTTCCTTTACCAACCAAGTTCATGGTAAAAATGTCAAGTTTTCAGAACAATATGGCAACGTAACATTCAGACACCTTTTTCCTTTTTTTTGTCATAATGCTCAGATGCTAAATTCAGTGGTTTGACGTTTCAACTAACTGTCAGAGTCATGTACATTTCAGCCATGCATTTTGATATTGCATTTATTTACGTAAAACCCTTAATAATCTCCTGCATTTCCAATTTTGATACTGTCGGCTGCAGATCTCCTGACAAGTCAAGGAGGCAGAGTTCGGTCAAAAGATTCATGCGATCTGACCTCTTCTGTGTCTGTGAGAGGTTTGTGTGTGTCTGAAAATAATAACAAACGGAAACGAACAGACGGTACTAAGCTGACACTCTTTCAAGGCATTAGTGAGACAGTTCCCGTGCTGGCGTGAGGACTAGTATAAGGTGGTGGGGAAGGCAGAAAGGGGGAGGGTCTCAAATATCCTATTGAACTCTGTTTCACAAGCCTTCCTTGTCGAGCGGTCAGATTGAGGTGGTAGGCTGGGCAGGGGGACATGGGGGTGGAGAAGAGACGCGTTGCTTTTTTTTTTAAAGAAAAAGTCCGGCGCCCCCTCTCTGTGGGTCAATGTAACAGGCTCTTCGTCTGTGCATCCTTTCAGTCTGTCATCCCCAGAGTGGGAGGGTAGGGGTGGGGCTAAATCAGGTGGGAGGGGCAGGAGGAGCGAGAGAGGGGTGGGTGTGGCTGATGACAGGATGTGATTGGCTGGGGTAGGAGAGATGATTCTATGACAGGATGTTGGACATGAACTCAAAGAATCTTTTGGAGTACTGCTCTGGGTTTACCGTGGAGATCTCTGCCCCAGCCTGAAGGAGGGAAAACAGAGTTCAGTGTAAACACATGCACATTAGGAACATACAACTACAATTTATATTTAATAACACATATTCTCCTTGAAACTACTATATGATCTAGCATCTTTGCAGCCTAATCACTTGGCTTCATGTTTGGTCAAAGGTAGTCCATTACTCACCCCATGTTTCACAGTTTTGGCCGCATGTGCCGCTTTTTTCTTAGCATCGTAGTGTGTGAGGATGTCGATGATAGCCATGAAGTACACTTCTTTCTTCACAGCACCTACCACAAGGAGCAAGACAGTGCATGAGAGTATAAATAGCAAGTATTACTTTCACTGGGCAGTACCATGATGTCTGTTCTAAAATTAGTTTAATGTTCAATGTTAATTAAAGATGCACTATACAGAAATTGCTCCAGCATTTCCTGGTTGCTTACCCATCTACACACAATACCCCATAATGACAAAGTGAAAACATGTTTTTTTCTAAGTATTGAAAATGAAATATCTAATTTACATAAGTATTCACACCACTGAGTCAATACTTTGTAGAAGCATCGTTTGGCAGTGATTACAGCTGTGAGTCTTTAAGGGTATGTTTCTAAAGAGCTTTTCACACCTGGATTGTGCAACATTTTCTAAAATTCTTAAAGCTCTGTCAAATTGGTTGTTAATCACTGGAAGACAACCATTTCCAGGTCCTTTTTTGCAGTATTATTTAAGTGACTTATTGCAAACAGGATTCATGTTTTGGAATATGTTTTATTCTGTACAGGCTTCCTTTTCACTCTGTCAATTAGATTAGTATTGTGGAGTAACTTCAATGTTGTTAATCCATCCTCAGTTTTCTCCTATCACAGTTATTAAACTCTGTAACTGTTTTAAAGCCACCATTGGCCTCATGGTGAAATCCCTGAGTGGTTTCCTTCCTCTCCAGTTCGGAAGGAAACCTGTATATTTGTAGTGACTGGGTGTATTGACACACCATACAAAGTGTAATTCATAACTTTACCATTCCTCAAAGGGACATTCAATGTCTGTATTTTTTGTATACCTATCAATAGGTGCCCTTCTTTGAGAGGCATTTCAGATTTCAATTTTTTATTAATATGTAAACACTTCAACATTATGTGGCATTTGTGTGCAGGCCAGTGACAAAATCAAAAATGTAATCAATTTTAAATTCAGGCTGTAACAACAAAATGTGGAAAAAGTCCAGGTGTGAATACTTTCTGAAGGCACTGTAGATAGACAGTAGCACAAATATAGCACAATTGCATAGAAAAATCACTTGACAAAACTCAAGAAAGACAGTCTCTTACTGTCGTTGCTCTTGATTGCGTAGACGTCCACGGAGGGGTCGAATTCGCCAGGGCCAAAGAACCCGCCAAAGTTGAGGGGGTTCCCAGGGCTGTCTGGAGGGGTGCCGAAGGAGCCGGTGAGTGCTCCTCCCATCCCATCGTTCTCGTACTCCTCCTCCTCTCCTCCTGCCTCCACCTCCATCTCCTCCTGCTCTGCCCGGTCTACATCATGGATCCCCACCAGTAGACTGTAGTCCATGATCTTTAGAGTGGCCAGGAACTATGTACACAAACAGGAGAAAGATGTCAGATATTGTAACAAATGTTCTTTTGGGAAATTTGGAGGACATTAAACTCACTATTCTTTTTCTATTTGTCAACCTAAAGTCATGTCTTTGTTCACAGGTGAAACTGGTTGAAAGGACTAGAAACCAAACAATGTGCAGAAGTCCATTTACGGACATTTTCACAATGACTGTAATGATAATAAAAACATCAAATCGAGCAGCCGTGAGATGTCTCCTACCTCTACGTCGCGCTTTAGTTTCTCCAAGAAGTACTTCTTGTTGTCATCTCCTATCTGCAGCTTCTGGCCCTCGTTCAGAAAGTCGTTGTCCTTAAAGGTGGGGAGTTCCTTGGCCTGAGCAGAGTGATAGAAATTAGAATCAAAATATTCTGAGATTGGCACAAATGACAGAGGTCTTGATTTCCACTCATTATCCTTGGATTGACTTTTTAGGAAGAACAACCATTTCAGGTATTTCCTCTCTGTGTAATGGTTTAAGACGTTGGGTTTCTCGAGTGCGAGG
The DNA here is from genome assembly GCF_002021735.2 of Oncorhynchus kisutch. Lineage (NCBI taxonomy): Eukaryota > Metazoa > Chordata > Actinopteri > Salmoniformes > Salmonidae > Oncorhynchus > Oncorhynchus kisutch. Next base: position 65,601,662 of record NC_034174.2, read on the forward strand.
TCCGCAGTACGACCAGTGACATTGGCTTCACCAGGTTCTGTCCGTTCCTCACTCGGTGTGAACCAGCAACCTTCTGTTCCCAACAACAACTCAGCACTCACAAAGCAGTATTTACGCACCGCTCTACAAAAGACGTAACCAGGAAGGGAAATAACTACTTCTAGGTTTCAGAGCGGGTAATGTAACTCACATGGTGGATACTACTAGAGCACACACAGCTAACTATTCCACATGGACTACACTCACCCCCTTTTGACTTCCCCCTCTGCGCAGCATAGACAGCAGTCGGACATGGCTCAACTGTGGATATGTTATTTAATTTGTGCTTCATTATCATTAGATGGAAAAAACAGTATTTCCGTACTTTTCTAAAAAGTATTTTGATCTGTAAATGAGTTTTGTTTTTAGCTGGTTAGTTTGATGCTTTTTTCTTAGCACGATCCAGTTATTTTTGGGGTGCTGTCATTGTACCCCAACACTCCTCTCATCATCGTATATATGTAAAAGAACACACCTTCTCTTTGTCACTGGCTTCCCTTGAGACTGTGGAACCCTGAATGAGAAGGAAAAAAAGATAATTCACAGAGATGTAACGGAATGCAGAGTTAGAGACAGACATTCGTTGCATCTTTGTTCCCCCTTTGTTTCTCCTGGACTTGACAGTATGGTTATAACATTGTCATATTTCAGAAAGCAGAACTGTTTCCCCCTGAGAATGCCTGGCAGCGACAGAGTTGTTTGTGGTACGGGAAACGGTGTTCTGAGAGCCAATAGGCATGTACGCCGTCACACCTCTGTTCTCAGTGTTGTTGCCCGTGCACAAAGAGACCGATTTGCTGAGCTTTTCCACAAGAGCAGCATTCTTAACCATTTCCCCTTCTAGATGCTCCAGGGTGGTGCAGCGGTCTAAGGCACTGCATCTCGTCACTACAGTCTCTGGTTCGATTCCAGGCGGTATCACATCCGGCCGTGATTGGGAGTCCCATAGGGGGAGCACAATCGGCCCAGCGTTGTCCGGGTTTGACCGGGGGTAGGCCATCATTGTAAATAAGAATTTGTTTTCACCGACTTGCCTAGTTAAATAAAGGTTCAATAAAAATTTAATAAAAAAAGAATACATCACAACCATTGGAGCAGAAAATAGTCTGGAGGCTCAAGTTCTACTGGGAACCGGAATACTCTGCAAGCACCCTATGCATTGAGCTTGTTACAAATGCCCTTAGCCCAATGAGCACTAACAGTGATACAACTGTAAGTGTGCTCCTAGTGCCCTACTGAAGTTAGTGTACTACCAGTAAGTGTTCTCCCAGTTGGTTCCCTCCAAGCTAGTGTGCACATCGACACCTACCTTCAGGTCGTACTTGCGGTGCACGGTGAGACGGTGGCTGAATACATTACGGGTCACCACCATGTACGTCTCAACCCCGTCCACTGTTAGCCGATACATGCCCAGGAACTGAGGAAGCAGAGTGCTGCCATGACACTCCACTATGAACTGGAGACACCCAATAGAGGAAAGGAGAGAGAGAGAGAGAGAGAGGGGAAAGAGGAACAGGAATGAGTAATGTAAAGGAAACAGGGAGAGAGCTCCAGTAATGAAGTCGGCATAAATTGTTAGCTATTTCAAAAGGATAGTCCCAACAAATGGAACAATTCACCGATATTTCTTCAGCACCACATTGAAAGGTCCTCAATATTTTAAGCCAACATGCTCCCTTCAACATGTATTAAGAGGGTGTATGTTTGTACAGAAAATATATTTAAAAAATTCAAACATGTTATATTTGTGTATGCGGTAACTTTCCCACCTGGTGGTACTTCTTGAGGATGTTATGCATCTCGGCGATGTCTTCGCTGGACACCGTCTTGATGACGAAGCGGTGGTCGTAGCTGGACAGGAAGCGGTTGCCAAAGCGCCCCTGGGAGTCGCTGTTCAGCGGGGCGCTCCTCGTCAGAGAGTTCTGATGATGATCCACCACAGGAGGGAGCCCGGGGGAGAGAGACATACAGAGCAGAAAATTGAGGCTTTGACATGAATGAAAAGCCCTCTGTAAAGAATGTTTCATAATTATTTCACGAGTTAGTAATGGATCAATGGATTTCATTTACATAGAGCTATTCCAAGCTAAACAAAAAACACTTCACATAGCGATCCAGTCAGCAAGGCTACCAAGTTAGTTGAACTTAATGTAATAAACTATGCTTGGTATCACTAAACACTAAAAACACCCACTGTTTACATGTGATAACTCAGTAAAAAGGGGGCAGTCTTTTAGTTCTATATCAACAAATGCTGATAAAGCCTTACTACATTGGGCTGAGGGATGAAATGCCGATAAAGCCTGACTACATTGGGCTGAGGGATGAAATGCCGATAAAGCCTTACTACATTGGGCTGAGGGATGAAATGCCGATAAAGCCTTACTACATTGGACTGAGGGATGAAATGCCGATAAAGCCTTACTACACTGGGCTGAGGGATGAAATGCCGATAAAGCCTTACTACATTGGGCTGAGGGATGAAATGCCGATAAAGCCTTACTACATTGGGCTGAGGGATGAAATGCCGATAAAGCCTTACTACATTGGGCTGAGGGATGAAATGCCGATAAAGCCTTACTACATTGGGCTGAGGGATGAAATGCCGATATAGCCTGACTACATTGGGCTGAGGGATGAAATGCCGATAAAGCCTTACTACATTGGGCTGAGGGATGAAATGCCGATAAAGCGTGACTACATTGGGCTGAGGGATGAAATGCTGATATAGCCTGACTACATTGGGCTGAAATGCCGATAAAGCCTGACTACATTGGGCTGAGGGATGAAATGCTGATAAAGCCTGACTACATTGGGCTGAGGGATGAAATGCTGATAAAGCCTTACTACATTGGGCTGAGGGAAGAATTAACATCTGCTATGAGTCAAACTGGGCAGGGAACAACAGGGAGTTCCCTCTGGTACTCTGATCTGCACTCTCCTTAAACATTACTGAGCCGTGCCAAGCAAACGTCTATCCTCATTCGGTCTTTCAGGTCACTACTGTTAACCCATCCTCAAATGGTCTTTCTCTTCAGTTAACCCATCCTACATTCTTCCCCTTAGACATCTCCACACAGGAGACCATATTTTACCTGGTAATCCTGGTCATCGATGCAGAACCTCTCCCTCAGGTTGCGGAACACCATAGGGCAGTACTCTTTGAATTTAAAGCGGCTGGGCAGGTTCTCTCTGAGAGATACAAAAGTATCGAAGAGTGTTAATATAGAAGAGTGTGTTAGCCCATTAGCATTCAGAGTGTTGATGTCATCTGAGGAATCATTGGACTAGATAACGGAAATACTAGAGGTGCTTCACTATGAGGATGATTTGCATTGCGAAGATGCTCAGTTAAGTTTTGAATTAATGTTCTGGCGACAACAACATCGGTGTAGTGTGGCGTAGTGGAGATCGCCAGAGGCATAATCTTGATTTTACTTACGCAGGAAAATCAAAGTAAGGAATGTGATATATCAGAAGATGTGTAATATAATTATTACCAACCTAAAATAGTCATATAATCATACAGATCATACGGCTTTTAAACACATTTTCGGTAAAAATAGCTTCTAAAATATATGTAAACAGACCATTATTTTTAACAGACCAATTTGTGTTGTTTTCTTGGAGTGCTATTACATGACACAATATAAGTACTTGTTGCATTACAACTTGTCTAAGTCCTATCATCAACTGATTTCAACCAGTTTATGGCTGTGGATTGATTGCATCATTTGAATGAAATGTTGGCATATTGGCAGTTCGTTTGAAAAATGTATGGAATCATTCCTCTAAAACTGTCTGGCTAGCTAAATTCTTCAAATGCTTTACTTTACACAATATCTCATCACAGCACTGGCAAATCATGGTTGACCAACTCCCTGACCCAAATGGCTGACTGTTATCCCATCATATGAAGGTTCATGTCCATTCTAGTATTCTAATTCTATAGTTAGTCCACTAGCAGAGTGTTGATGTCATCGGAGGAACCCACTGGACTAGATAATGGAAATGTGAGAAGCTCTTGACCAGCATACTAGAGGTGCTTCACTACGAGGATGATTTGCATTGCAAAGCTGCTCAGTTAAGTGTTGAATTTATGTTTTGACTACAACTCCAGTGTAGTGGGGATCGCTAGACCCATGGTGAGTTATATTACAGGTGATAGAGGAGCTTGATTTTGCTAGTGACTTAACCACGTCATAGACCATTGGGCCAACCAAGCCAAGACCTTTTCTCTCCTAATCAGTAGCATAACATAGTGTTAACAGACTTCAGGTCTGTACTGTATATTTCTAAACAATGCAGCTAAATTGGCCTCTTGTTTGAGTTTATATGGGCAGTAATATGGTGTGCAGTAATATGGTATGGCAGGTTGCAAAGTTAAAACTCAGGATACCTACTTGTTAAATAGGTGGTTGTCCACTTTGATCTTACTGTAGGCTTTAAAATCATCAGGCATCAGCATTACTGGTACAGGAACGTTACTTAACTCGTTGATCTGAAACAGAGGGGAGATAGAAAGAGCAGGAGATCAGAAGATCAGAATAGAATGGTAGAGCAGGGAAGAGGAGGTCAACACACTAATCCCCACACCAGACCAAACTGCAGTGAACCAGTGTCTATTTACTGACAATCATTCACTTTGGACCAAAGTGAACTGACAGCAGTGCTCTCTGGCTGAGTCCCCTTGTCACATTGTTGATCTTATCTACCGAGACAGATTCACTGTAAGGAACAGACTGATTCCCCGAGCGAGCCTTCTCCATAGATGTATAAACTCCAGACAGCAAGAGGAGTGACAGGGAGGGAACGTGAATAAACACTTCAAAGAAAAAAGGAGACAAGAACACATCCAGGAGATGCAGACATGGCTAAAATAGGGGAGACATTTGAAAAGTTATCTTGAGGTGGGAAAATAATAGCATATGGAACACAAACACATCGAATTGTATGGAATATGCAGGACATAGCCTAGTCGCCTCTCATAGAGCTACTGCTTCAAGGGATAGACTCTCATTCAACTGTCTGACATGCTATGAGGAATCACTGTCTAACATGCCCACAGGTTAGGCTCTGGTAGATAGTGTGTCCTTCAAAGGTATCATATTTATTTGTCATTAGAGGCATAGCTTAATGCCTTCAGCAGGCAGACAATCGATATCCTGACTATATGTTGGATTATGTCTAATCAACCTACACAAAAAGTTTGATGAAGGTGGTCCGTTGTCGCTCAGTTGGTAGAGCACAGCGCTTGTAAAGGCAGGGTAGTGGGTTCGATTCCTGGGACCACCCATCCGTAAAATGTATGCACGCATGACTCTAAGTCACCGAAGATATAAGTGTCTGCTAAATGGCAGATTTTATTTTAAGTATGACGAAGGCTCATATCAGATTTGAAGATGTAGGCTGTTCCCGGTGTTGGAAAGCCTGTAAGGCTGGCATTATCTACCATCAAGACTGAATCCGTTTTTGAAGGGAGTTTCAATTAAATCTGTATTTGGCTATATGCTCCGACTGACAAAGGTCTTCTCTGAGCAAAAGCTTAGCTTGGAACTGAATTCATTCAGATTTGTGACGAGCAGAACAATGTTACAACTGACTACCAAGGTGAAATATATTGTGGTTATGACTAAAGTTATGAGAGCCTTGAGGAGAAGGCTCTTTGACGTCTTTCTTGCAATCGCCTAAATTAGCCTGCCGCCTACACCTTGAATCTACACCCAGCATCCACCACACACTGAACTTGGTCCATGATGATTGTTGCAGAATGCGTCACAGGATGATTATTACAGCTTCACTAAATATGCAAATTGGTTCATTAAATGCCATTGTCTTCTCAAACTGTCCGTTTGACTATAGTCTATATTTATCCTTATCTTTCTTATATAAGGTATTGAAATATACAGAAAATAGCCTCACTAAAAACACAGCAAATAGAGGGGGAAATCAAGAATAATTACAGACAATAGTATCTGCAAGATGTAATGTACATGTTAATGTAGGCAACATATTGAAATGCATGCAAACATTGGAAGTGAAATTATGCATCAGCACTGTTATTCAAATGGTGAATGAAGCGAATCAAAAAACTGCAAGCCTGGGGCATCATATTCATGCCAGAGATATTGATCTGGAGGTGTCAGTCAAGCAGGGAAGGGGGTGTGTTCGCCTACTACTGCTGGCCTTGAAGCTCTCTGCAATCCATTTGGTGATCGCAGCATTCATTTGAGTGAGAAACTTGATGCATTTGGTTAAAAACAGTATCAATAAAATGTATTTAGGATGTGTTGAAGACACTGTCCATCCTTCTCCCACTCAAATTAGACTGTGAACCTATTATTTTTATGGTTGAGTGTTCGAATGTGTACTTCACACTAAACCACATTAAATCAGGAATATAGGCTAGAATATGCTAAATGTTAGATTTGCCGCATTCTCATTCATTGATGCCTGTAAAACAATAGGCAGGCAGGCTGCGGTTGAGGCTCAATGCAACCTGCTGCTCTCCAACAGTCACACCCCTCTCTGGCCTGCGCTAGACATAATGACTGCTTAGGTTGGAGCAGTGCTCACGACCTCCTCTCCTAACCAACTAACTAGCTCGCTTCAGAACGCCACACATCCCACAGAACAGAATACGTTATGCAGCTTGTGCCAAATAATGCCTGCAAATTGCGCGGGTAATGTGAAATGTTTATGTTGAACGTCGCAGCTATTTGCTGCACATTTTTAACGCGCACGCGACTGGCACACCAAATAGCTAGATTGTTGCTACATTTATATTCCTGACCAGGGAGGATGGTGAATGAAGGGTTAACAGCTTTCACCTGAGCATCAGACTAAGTACCTGGCTAACCACCCATACACTACAGACGATGGATGAGTTCTAAAATGGGCTTTTGTCAATCAAGCAGCTGGCTAACTATCGCGTTACCGTTAGCTAGTCAAAACACCACATAGACAAACAAGCTAGCTTGGGAACATGAACAAAAATACATTTACCGTATGGTTGACACCCCACATTAAAACGCTGAGAATAGGCTCACTTGCACGGAATAATTTCACTTTCTGTCCTATAAAATGTTTCTTTTTCGTCTTCGTTTTGCTAGCGCTCACCGGCGCAACGCTGGTACAGTTGGATGACATGTCTCCTGTTGGGAATAATTTAGGCAACGCAAGACAGCACTGTAATCAAACAGGCTAGCTGGGTCTTATCACCCCAGACAACGAAATTTGCAGTAAGAGCGTGATATCTATACATGCATTGTCGTATCCGCTATCCGATTTGCAGGGTCTTTGAATCAAATTAGATTCTGTAGTAAATTAACGGGATTGCATGTTGCGCGGTCACCACCCTTCCTCCAGAGCAGGCCGCACGGTTTCAGTCCGGAGCGGCACACAGACCAGTTTCTGGCATAGATTGTTAGCCGGCCATCTAGCTACAGGCAAGGTTGCCTTTAGCTAAGCCGCAGTCTTCTTTGATAAGTAATACACTATTGGTGGACGACTCCTCTCCTTTCTGGTGTCGTTTGCTACCAACAACGATTTGAGGTGATTTTATTTAGAGGTTAGTAATCCCATTATGATGCGCCTGAGATTGTTGTCACCAGTTTTGGGGTCTCCTCAAGATGGCGTCTAGACTGAACGTCGCAAAGCGAAGTGCGCCCCCAAGAGGCAGAGAGTAGAAGCGCGTACTGTAGTTGGTACCTTGAAAGTGCAGCGACATTTTGGTCAGTAAATCTCTGTATTTGTAAAAGCTGCTGATGGCAAAATGAATACTATAAATCATATATCAGGATTTATCAGAGTAAATGTCTCATTCTAATTGAATGGTGATGAAGCAGAAAAGGCATTCATTTCATGTGTAGGCCTATGGCTATGAAGCTTGCACTTTTTACAGTCAAATTGACCCGCAACATCCTACAATAAATCCAATAATATGGTCAATGGTCTGTAGTAAAAACTTCAGGATTCTCTCTAGAGGAGCATTGTCTAGGGGGGCGTGATTTTCCGTCTAGGGATGGTTGTCAAAAAGAAGATGCATGCAATGACTCCTTCATTAACAAATGTGGTTAATGTATAGGGGGGGTGGGTGTTTTAGCGACTTATCAGCGACAGTTGTATTTTTTTATTTTTTATGTAGCAAATACATAGTATATGGCAGGCGGCAGGGACTGGAAATAATATCACGTGACCACAATGGGCGGTCCTCTGACTATGTGGGGGAAAAAAAGCCATTTTCTGGCGCTGCTGCAAAATCTAACGTTAACCGACTCATAATAATTTACCTGTATCCACGTCGGGCGGTACTGGTGTTTTTCATGTCAAATCAGGTAGGAAGCAAAGAAAGGCATCAATTGTTTTTATTCGCATAATGCGATGCACAGGTACATCAACTCACAAACTGAGGTACTCGGTGTTATGTTTGGATTCTCTCTTGTTCGTTTCTCATATCCAGTCCTGTCACTGAATTTAAGATGGCTGCTTTGTTTCCCACTATCCATCTAAGCTTATTTTTCGTCTATCTTTACATAGTTTTTATTAGATTTTTCTATAATGCATAAGAACCCACTGGTACAGGAGGGGCTCATTGTGGGTCTTCTCGGTGTTTGGGGTACGTGCCTCACCGTGCACAGGAGGCCCCACTGGGGTAGTCGGGTCTAGACTACAGCAGTTCCAAACGTATTTTGTTAGATTGGTGGATGGGTAATATCTAAAAAAAAACAACCAGGCTGGAAATAATTACAAAATAAATGGTCATACACTAGTAGCCATTCTATGTAGTAGCTATGACACTGGTCCATTACAAGAAGCATAACTGCTTCTAACAAAAAAAGTTATCCATATTATAATAGACAATATCCGTGGACCACATCAATATGTCAGTACACATTTTGTATGTGTAGGCTTTGTGTTTGAAAACATGTCAACAACAGCAGAAAAAAGGTCACTAAATGTGTCATGTACTTTAGTGGTTCAAATCTTGCTACCCAATAAATAATCAGTCATTCTTTGGCTGATGGTTGTTCTTTTTGCAGATCCTTCCAGATGGATAAAATGCAACCCAGTCGGCTAAAAATCACAGAGCTGAATCCTAACCTGATATGCCCACTGTGTGTGGGCTACTTCATCGATGCCACAACCATCGTGGAGTGCTTGCACTCATGTAAGATTCCTAAGGCCACTGCATTATTCTAAATGCATATGGGCTAGACTATATGGCCTATAAACTGATGTAGAAAAGGAATGTAGATTTACAATGCATTTTCTTGTCATAAAAAGTCCTACAGTAAGTCACCTGCTTTAAATCTATCTGTCTTACTTCAGTCTGCAAGACGTGCATTGTTGCCTTCCTGGAAACCAACAAGTTCTGCCCCAGATGTGATGTGCAAGTACACAAGACGTGTCCACAGCTCAGCATCAGGTTAGTCACATTGCATGTGTGTGCGCGTGCACACGTCTCTCTCGGAGTACTTATGTTATTATCTGTCTATAAGTGCAACCAACATGGTGTTATCTTTAGTAAGTGGCTTTATCATTTGCATATCCTTTCTCAGGTCAGACAAGACTCTACAGGACATTGTATACAAGCTGGTGCCTGGATTATTCAAAGGTAAATCCATATCTCTTGAGTAAGGGGTTTTCTATACAAATACTGAACAGAAAATATAAACGCAAACTATTTCAAAGAGTTTACTGAGTTACAGTTCATAGAAGGAAATCAGTCAATTTAAATAAATTCATTAGGTCCTAATCTATGAATTTCACATGACTGGGCAGGGGCACAGCGATGGGTGGGCCTGGGAGGGCACAGGCCCACCCACTGGGGAGCCAGGCCGAGCCAATCCGAATGAGTTTTTCCCCAAAAAAGGGCTTTAATTAAAGCCAGAAATACTCCTCAGCACCCCCCAGGTTGAAGAAGTCGGATATGAAGGTCTTGGGGCTGGCGTGGTTACTCATGATCTGCGGTTGTAAGGCCGGTTGGATGTCCTTTTTTAGGGGGTAGATCAGCTTTAATATTGAAGATTGATAGAAGCCACAATTGTCTGCATCATTTCCAAAAACCTATTTAAATTTTTTATATATATATATATATATATATATATATATATATATATATATATATATATATATATATATATATATACAAACACAGCTGTCATCAAGGCAAAAAGGTGGCCACTTTGAGGAATCTCAAATATAAAATAGATTTAGATTTGTTTAACACTTTTTTTGGTTACTACATGATTCCATATGTGTTATTTCATAGTTCACTATTATTCTATGTTGTAATGAGTAGGCGTGTCCAAACTTTTGACTTGTACTCTCTGTGTGTGTGTGTGTGTGTGTGTGTATATATATATAATTGTGTATAATAATTTTAATTTAACTTTCGCTGTCATTTGTGTATCTGTTTTTAAGCAATGTGCAATGGAATCAGTACATCCCTAATCTCTTCACAACTATTTTGCAATCTGTATGGCACAGCTGTCAATTTTCTGGTCCTTAAATGAAACGGGGATACTTTTTATCACAATTTCCTTTAACCAATTATGGTCTTTAATGCAGGGCCAACGTAGGTTTTTCCCCCTTCCTCTTGCCTCTTCCATTTTTTGTGGTAATGCTGCAATTAGTTGGTTGTAATTTTGGATAGAGCAGACATTTCCATATATTTTTGTTAGCTGCTAGTGTGACTCCACCAGTCCTATTTATGATATAATTTACAAAGATTATACTGTTTTCAACTCAATTTTTATTTTATCGGTTAGTATATTTGTTGTAATATTTGTTCAGTCTTTTCTGGTGGATTAAACTGAAATTACAACCAATTTTAAGATTTGTTTTAAAAATGGCAATATTTCTTAGATTATTTCATTTTCAAATAACCGAAAGTGAGAGGTTGTAATCTGTTGGATGTACTTCCAAATTCTCTAAAACAATGTATGAGGTGGCTTATGGTAGAGAAATTAACATAAAATTCTCTGGTAACAGCTCTGTTGGACATTCCTGCAGTCAGCATGCCATTTGCACGCTCCATCAAAACTTGAGACATTTGTAGCATTGTGTTGTGGCCTTTAATTGTCCCCAGCACAAGGTGCACCTGTGTAATGATCATGGTGTTTAATCTGCTTCTTGATATGTCACACCTGTCTGGTATCTTGGCAAATGAGAAATACTCACTAACAGGGATGTAAACAAATGTGGGTGCACAATTTGAGAGAAATATGTTTTTTGTGCGTATGGGACATTTTTTATATTTTATTTCAGCTCATGAAAAATGGGACTTTACATGTTGCATTTATATTTGTGTTCAGTGTACATTGCAGTATTTTACAAGGAGCATATTTAGTGCTAATTACAGTACAATAAGCCTGTTTGAGCCCGTGAACAGTTGCCCCCTTTTCATAATTAAAAGCGGACATATGCCAACGTCTTTTTCACTCTGACTTTTTGTTTACATCAGATGAGATGAAACGAAGGCGGGACTTCTACACAAACCAGGAAAACCAACACCTGGAGCCAGGAGAAGTGGTGGAGGAGCCAACTATTATTGCAGAAGATGAAATCATCAGTCTCTCCATTCAGTTCCATGAGAAGAACAAGTAAGTTCTAGAATGTGTGATCTCTTAGTCTTTTTCATGCAACCAATTAGATAGGATGTTTCCTGTAGAACAGACCAAATGTGTTATAATAGGGATGTTTCCTGTAGAACAGACCAAATGTGTTATAATAGGGCTGTATCTCTACGTGCTAATAAGTTTGTTAATAGAAAGCTGGGTAAAAAAGCATTTCAAAACAAAGCTATGCTCATCTTAACCCATGCTTTTTTTTCCATTTTCTTATAGAAGTGACACACAACCTATGAATACAGAAGGAGACAATGTGAGTGATTCAACCATAAAATGCTAACGCAATAAATACTGATGTAAATTTGTCACCCACACTATCTAAATGATAATACGTTTAATTTAAAAACGACTGTCATGCGTGCATACATTGCAAGCGCCATGCTCTACCAACTGAGCCATACAGGACCACATTTTTCTAACCTTTCATATTATGTCCTGCCCTTACACTCTAGTTATAAAATCGGTTCTAACCACACGTACTGTTCTCTTCATTTTCAGACCAACAGCAAACGCTTCCTGCAATGCCCGGCAGCCATGACCGTCCTGCACTTAGCCAAGTTCCTGCGTAGCAAGATGGACATTCCAAACACCTTACGGGTAATTCCTACAGGCTGCACAGAACCGCCTCACAACTCCATAGATAGCCATAGCATACACCAACAACGGCTTTGTCGCAATACTGTATTTTAGTGACAAGCTGCATTCCTATACAGTAGATCATGCATGCTTTCACTTAGGTGGACTAGCCCCATACTTCATACTTATTCCCATACTTCACACCCTTGTGTGCTATTAATGTGTAATAGTGCTCTCTACCTTGACAGATTGAAGTGCTGTACGCTGATGAGCCCTTAAAGGACTACTACACGCTGATGGATATTGCCTACATGTATTCTTGGCGACGTGTAAGTGCCAACTGACACACTGGCTATAACAACAACACTGACCAAGCTTCAGTTGTCACTTCCAACCCTAATCCCAACTTCACTAAACATCTACGTTGCTAGGTCCTAGGATCTGAGTGATCTTTCACGTGTCTGGAGAGTTCTCATCTTCTCTCTGTGACTCTTTGCAGAATGGACCCCTCCCCCTGCAGTACTGGGTCAAGCCCACCCGGAAGCGTCGACGGCTGTCCCAAGGTGCCGCCCAGGCTCACTCCGACGGTGTCAACACAAGCCCCACCTCTGAGAGCGACTCCCACAGCGACAAGGCCCTGAGCCCGGCTGGTCAGGCCCCCAGAGCCTCCACCCTGCCCAGCCCTGCCCTCCGAGGCCAACCCTCTACCCTTCAGAGCCCCAGCGGTACCACAGGACCCAACGGTACTCAACGGCTCCATCTAGCCTCCAAGTCAGGGAGCAACGCCCGCAAGGTGAATGTCAACGGCAAAAGCAATGGAGCGGCGACTGAGACTAGGGGAGGGGACAAAGGGGCTGTACCGCCACCAACCTAAATCTAATACATCCCAGAAACAGGGAGAGTGGAACGGAATTGCCCCAAAATGTTGGAGTAGCCCCTCAATGGACCAATGGACAGACAAGGAGAAAATCTGCCAAGAGAGTACTAAGAGAGAGGGCGATTGTGATCAGCAAAAAGACTGTCAAGTGCAGCCAAATAGACATTTAATTTCAATGTGTGTGTGTGACTGTGTGTTAGAGTAAAACATACATACAAAATGTACAATATGTATCCAATGTGAGCATTCGTGCATACCTGGTCATGTATATAGAGTATCTTTTATACAGGATATTGTAATTGTTTTGTAACTGTATAATATGCAGTCGGTTCAACGATTCCTTCCCCCAATTCTTCAGAATTAATTTGGCTTTAAAATATCAATTTTGACAAAATGCTGAATGGCATTGCAAAGCCAATGTCCATATATATAAATATGAACTAGAAATAAAAAAAGCAAGATGTCTTCTTGCTGTCAGTCATACTGTATATAATAACTCTGGTGTATGTAGATAGATGCAGTACTTTCTACTGGTAATGGCCCCAATCACCAAGGACAATAGATATGTACGAAACGTTTGATGCACTTTCTTTGAAATGCAGATCACAGTATACGAGTACTGAACTTCCCTGTGCTTTGACATTAGAAAGCCATTATTTATCAAGCCCCAAGCAGCACTACAATTGTCTGAAAAAACGTAGCTTACCGTACATGTTTTTCAACATTACATACTGGTACCCGGTTCTACTTACAGAGAAATGAGCTCAAAGGGAATTGTATATCTGACCATGTACACCATGTTGTATTTTCATACACTTTTGACATTCCCTCAATGTATATTTTGACCATTCAATGATATTATTCTAAAATATCAGCCATATGTGCATGTTTAGGTCATTAAAAAGTTTACTTACTTGGTTTTGAGTTCAGTGTCCCATTCTGATTAGTTTTTGAGTTATGTTCTCGAGTAGTTCAAATATCAGAACTTGCCAGTGCTCTTGTGATTAGTCTCCATTTGGACCTTTAATACATAGAAATCTGAAATTGCAATCAACAACATTTCATGAGTAGCAGAGCTTTAAAGCATGTATTATCATTATGCTGCTATTTAGAAATGTTTAACTTAACTTGATTTTAAGTTGGGATCCATGGCAACTATGTGCTCTCCAAAGAATCTGGATTTTCATGACTTCAATGCAGAGGATGTTTTAAGTTGAACCATTGCATTTCTTCTTAAGTGACATACAAAACAGGTTATAGCATGGCAAAATGTGACCATAATTGAGAAAGTAAAACATGTATTTGATCATTTTAATTTCAGACAGAATACACCATGGAGGGAATAATACATCTTAAACAATTCATCTTACAGAAAGCCTATGATTTAGTGTTCTATTACAATACTTGATTTTGAGAAACAGTCCATCACAATACTTGTGCGTATCATTAGCGGAGCATTAAAATGTTATATCTGTTTCATCACAATTTTACAGAAGCACCAGTGCATACCACACACAGGGCAATTCCACGGTAACAGAATATTTTTCACTTTAAAATGTATGCCAAACACAAACCAATGATTGCAAAGAATGAGAAACTGATTCTGTTACCTAACTTTGCATCTGCACTCTTCAAGTAAATGTTTTTTGTGGAAAATGTTAAAACTAGCCATTGTGCATAAAGTTGAATGGTTTGATTAACTTTAATCATTGGTTTTTACATTTTAAAGTGAAATCTCAGCATCATTCTGTTATCGTGGAATTGCCCCATAACAAGTATCACTTTGCAGATTGCCTATCATAGGATGAATCCTTAATTGAGTTGTTCACAGAGCTCTTATATCATGCAAATCTTGTATGGACGACAATGGGAGATTTGTTCAAAGCTAGTGCTAAGCCCAGAGTTTCCCATTATATTATAATGGGGTTCCTAACGCTGCGTTTAGACATGTAGCCCAATTCTGATATTTTTTCCACTAATCAGTCTTTTGACCAATCACAGATCTTTTCACATCAGATCTAAGCATGTCACAGTATGTCAGATATGTACATAAGTCATCTGTTTGCCATCAATCACCCAAGTGCAGAGCTACTTTCTGAACCAGTGATTCTGGTCCTACATCTCCAGGACCAGAACTCAGAGGACCCACAGCTCAGTGAATTGGACAAAAACATATTCAGCGCCTAGCCATTCAGGAGTCGGTGTTCTCTGGGAGCAGGGCAGACTGGATGAATTCCTGCTTGTGAGTGCCATCGCAGTATGGTGGGTTAGCGGTGTACTTGCAGCCACACAGCCAAACTTTGGAGTCCTTCTCAGGGATGAAGCGCAGAGGCATCAGGCCCTGGGCTTTAGTCTTGTGGGTTCCATCACAGAAAGGCTAAGACAGAAAGATGTGAGAAACACGACAGCGTTTGAGGACCTCATTCTAAATTAGTTACTGCTGCTAGATTCTGTGTCACTGAATAATCTGCTGCGTTGGTATGCTAAAGCAAATCTGATCCAATTCCACATGACAGAGTTCAATTAACCTGTTTCATTGAAAGTAGAGTGATGGGCGCATGGTGACCAATGTAAAGCATGATTGTAGTGCCCTCACCTGTTTCTTGCTGTGTCCACAAGTGCACCATGAGTAACGCTTTCCCCCTACAAGCTCCACCTTGAAAGGCTTTTTGGAAGCGATGACAGGCTCACTGGATAGACTGGAGAGCTGGACCTGTAACGATAAGTTTCAGATTTAGGGTAGCAAAACTGATTTCTAATATGCAAATTCTGTGAATGCATCCTACAAATGCCTGTGTGTGGTCAGCAAACAAGAAAATGGAAAATTATATTCCGGCAGATAACAATAAATCACTTCCTCCCAATGCTATAGAGTAGGAGTAAATCCTCACCTCACAACATTGTAACCCACCATTTGAATGCAGGCTGCCGTTGCAACCAAAGACAACTTGTTTACATGCACAAGATAGATTGTGTTTTGTTGTTAACCATGTGAAACTTCTTCCTTGAGACTTTAATCGTTTGCTTACCTTTGGGGCAGTAATAATCGGCCATGTCCAAGGTTGTATCAAGGTTGCAGAAACTAATTTGCGCACTCTGTCTGACATGATCGTGTTCATATTTGGTTGTGGGTGCGTGCTATTAAGTAGCCTGCGGCTGCTACTCTGTGGTCTGTATATTGTTATTTATAAATAAAGCCTTCAAATTCAACGTATTCATATTAGTGACAGACAATTAGCAACAAAATGAAAATGGCATCAACAACCAACGTCAGCTTCACTTGATAAGGACGAGCGGAGACTTTGTGTAGCTAACGGCTGGTCATGTAGAGGTGGCTTCCGGGAATTAGTCACGCGAGCCGCTGCATGCGCTTCTCTCCAACCAAGATGCGCAGCATTGAGGGGATTCGATTATCTGGCCTAGGTTACCCCGTTGGAAAGAGTTTCACCGGGTGAAAAGTGAATTAGTTTAACCCTTTAACCTAACTCATAACCTTGACCCTAACTCCAAGCCTAGCTAGGTTGCCACCTAGCTAACATTAGCTACAACCAATTGGAATTCGTAACATATCAAACGTTTAACAAATTTGTAACATATTATAAGAATTGTAATCCGTAAAGTATCATACACAATGGATTATGGATATCTGAAAATTAATACATACCATACGAAATGTCATGTATACTAATTGAGTATCCCGGATTACGTTTACTATGTTACATATACCCCAGAGTCCAGGTTGCAAGCCCAGGAAGCAGCCCAGTTCCATAAAGTAGGTAGCCTGGCGGTTAGAGAGGTGTGAGCCAGTGGCCGGAGGGTTGCGAGTTTGAATCTCAGGTCCGACTGTAAAAATCTGTCGGGAAGTGACCTGGCAACAATTGGTTGCTGGCATTCCATTCCTAGATGCCATTTGCCTGCTGTTGTGCCCTTGAGAAAGGCACTTGACCCTCACAACAACAGCTCCCCAAGTTTTCAGTGTGGCAGCCACCCTGCACCTCTCCAAAACCTGTGTTTTTTTCCGGAGGGGTTGGGTTAAAAGCAGAAGTCACGTTTTGGTTCTATTTTTTTAATTTTTTTTACACATGAACTTAGTTTAATAACGATCATCATATATCAGCTATATGAACTTGCCCAACGCCAGCATGTTAGACAAATATGAATACAACATATTTTTTTAGATTTGTTGCAGTAGGCCTATTTCACTATCCTTGCATCATGTCTTGCCTCCAGTTTGAGCTCAGGCTCCTTGATGATTTCCTTTGAACATGAACATGAGCTTTGTTCTATGTAGGCTAAAAGTCACTGTTTTCTTTTAATATCTACATTGCCTGACTGTTTCTCAAAATAAGGCATGGTTTAAGGGAAAAGAAATAAGAATGACACAATGTGTATTGAAATAGTAGGCTGTTATTTATTACCCTATGGACAGTGACAAAACATAAATGCCTTTATCCATTTATCATAAATAAAATGTTTGTCAACAAGTGATTTATGAACAATCAATATAGGCAGTACAGTATAAGGAAGTTAGCAGCTTCATGACATGTTTTATTTATTTTTTAATAAGTTATTCATTTTAAACACTTTTTTTCCACTGAGCTGACTAGATGCTAGAAGATGACCTTGAAATGTGTGCCATCACAGTAAGGTACATTTTTGGTTTGCTTACAGGGACACAGCATAAGGGTGCTGTCCTTCTCGGGAGTGAAGTGTGGTGGAGAGATACTGGGTGCTTGTGAGCACCGTCACAGAAGGGCTGACAGAGAAAGGGCGTCATAGAGAGAGAGAGAGGTAGCGAGACTGTCAGAGCTATTGTTTCACTGATTTAATTTGTAAATTATAGCACAGATTACAATCTGAAACATTATTCAAAAATAAAAATAGCATATAGGCATAAAAATAGCATATAGGCATAAATCACCTCTGCTGGAATTGGAAAGGGTTAATATTGCATACATTTTGGCTCATCAGTTCTAACCCTTCTTTAGTTTTTTCGTTTTTTTACATTCAATGCCTTGAACTAGAACTCTGCTACACGACCCGAGCCCGACAGGCCCCGACATTATACATAAGGTTAGTCGGGCCTGTTTTTTCATCAATAACTAGGGTACAGGCTAGAGTTCTGCACAGGCAGGAATTTTAAGCCAGAGTACTCTACTTTGAACATTCAATGCCTAACACTCACCTGTTTCTTTCTGTGTCCACATGCACACCAGACATAGCATTTGCCTCCAGTCACTTTCCCCCTGAAAGGCATCTTGGCAGTAACGACTGGCTTATTGATCTGAGTGGAACACTGCATCTGAGGAAGTAGCAGTTTATTCACACAATAATAGAGTATTGCTTAGTCTTGTCGTATGACAGAAGTGTTGATCCTGGCACTGAGAACTCATGGTGCAGTGGTTCCCAAACTGTAGCAGCCCCCCCCCCCCCCTGCATTGCTTGCTGTTTGGGGTTTTAGGCTGGGTTTCTGTACAGCACTTTGAGATATCAGCTGAAGTACGAAGGGCTATATAAATAAATTTGATTTGATTTGATAATAAAAAAAAAAAATGTACTCTTGAAAGTTGTAATAGTAGAATGCGCAAGGTGACATTTAGAAATTGGATAGTGCATCATCAGTATTCTTCTTGTCATGTCAGTCATTGCATACCTTAGAGAATTATTTATAACAGAAATGTCCAGATCAACTAGCCCATGTCAGCTAATGTTTTTAAGCTAAGTTTTTTTAGTCCAAAGATTTTGTAGTAATGGTCAAGTCACTCAATATTAGATGAATACACATTAGAAATGGCAAAATGTATAGAATTACAAGAAAATTTGCTTAAAAATGGCAAAATAATTATCTGCACCCCAAATTGTGTAGTTTCAAATATGCAAAATGTTCTCTCCTTGAAAAAGAGGAGTTTGAACACAGTTTGTCTCATGAACAGTGCTTGTGATAGAAATAGGTGGGGGGTCGCAGCATGTTCCCCAATGCTGGAAGGGGGGCTTGAATTAAAAAGTTTGGGAACTCCTGCCATGGTGGACAATCTTTTTTGTTCCAACCCAGCACCACGAAAACGTCCTAAAATAATGTAACTTGGAATTTAATAGTCTCTTCAGTGGACCTGCCAAATAACTGTTGAACTTTGCTTTAGCTATTTCATTAAGGATTGAGATGTAATGGCACAATGCTGCTTCACTAATTTTAAATTTTAAATGTATTTATATAGCCCTTCTTACATCAGCTGATATATCAAAGTGCTGTACAGAAACTCAGCCTAAAACCCCAAACAGCAAGCAATGCAGGTGTAGAAGCACAGTGGCTAGGAAAAACTCCCTAGAAAGGCCAAAACCTAGGAAGAAACCTAGAGAGGAAACAAGCTATGAGGGGTGGCCAGTCCTCTTCTGGCTGTGCCGGGTGGAGATTATAACTGAGCATGGCCAAGATGTTCAAATGTTCATAAATGACCAGCATGGTCAAATAATAATAATCACAGTAGTTGTCGAGGGTGCAATAGGTCAGCACCTCAAGAGTAAATGTCAGTTGGCTTTTCATAGCCGATCATTCAGAGTATCTCTACCGCTCCTGCTGTTGAAACTGGAGCAGCAGCACGGCCAGGTGGACTGGGGACAGCAAGGAGTCATCATGCCAGGTAGTCCTAAGGCATGGTCATAGGGCTCAGGTCCTCCGAGAGAGAGAAAGAAAGAGAGAGAAAGAGAGAATTAGAGAGAGCATACTTAAATTCACACAGGACACCGGATAAGACAGGAGAAATACTCCAGATATAACAGACTGACCCTAGCCCCCCGACACATAAACTACTGCAGAATAAATACTGGAGGCTGAGACAGGAGGGGTCAGGAGACACTGTGGCCCCATCCCAAAATCACTGCCCCCACACCACTAGAGGGATATCTTCAACCACTAACTTACCATCCTGAGACAAGGCCGAGTATAGCCCACAAAGATCTCCGCCACGGCACAACCCAAGGGGGGGGACCACGTTAGTGACTCAACCCAATCAAGTGATGCACCCCTCCTATTCACTACCATATGAATGGCAGTTCTGTTCCATGGGTGAATAAGGTGTGTTCTCTAATGACTATGCAGGTTTTCTTTGAACAGTTGCCCTTCCTTTATCTACTATGAAAAACATACATGTTGTTATTTCATACAGTGCCTTATAATTAGTCTTTAAATGCTAGAATCTAGATTTATATATTCAAATATATAATAATATAATTGAATATATTTATTCAAATACACATGTCAACAGTGATACTTTAATACTCATATCGTGTATTTCAAGTATTTTAGTGAGGCTTTACAGAGAGGCTGGAATCCAGATCGCACCAGAAAGCTGACAAAAGGTGTTATTCTATAACTACTGCACTTGCAGTCAAATCTCACAAGCGACCTACTTACAAAAATGGATTTGCCTTGAGTTTATACATACGCTTGAATTGGTAACAACTGCAAATCGCCGACGTTGCCTCAAAATTGCGACGGTCCCATTACGCCTTGTTCCTATGATCACGTTTATTCTTCCTGAAGCGGCGCGCGAGCATCTTTGTTGACGTCCCGGTTTTTAGTAAGGCTACCTCATAAGAAAAGTCAGACAAAACAATCTCCAGTAGCTTTCACTTCACCCTTTTCACAAAAAAATGAATTAAAAAGACAAGTTAGACCGCCCACAACAAGTATCAACTTCCAAATGGGTTTATATCGCCAATGACAATGATTGTAGCAATATTTTGTAACACAGACAGGTAAGCTATTGGCCTGTAAATGTAAAAAGACGCACCAGGGCGAGGTCCACTTCCATACAAATCAAATTTTACTAGTCACATACACATGGTTAGCATATGTTATTGCGAGTGTAGCGAAATGCTTGTGCTTCTAGTTCGGACAATGCAGCAATATCTAACATGTAATCTAACAATTCCACAACAGCAACCTAATACACACACATCTAAGTAAGGAATTGAGTAAGAATATATACATATAACACCGATCCCGAAGAAGTTAAAGTGACTAGTGATCCATTTATTAAAGTGTCCAATGATTTCAAGTCTCTATGTAGGCAGCAGCCTCTCTGTGTTAGTGGTGGCTGTTTAACAGTGTGATAGCTTTGAGATAGAAGCTATTTTTCAGTCTCTCGGTCCCACCTTTGATGCACCTGTACTGACCTCGCCTTCTGGATGGTAGTGGGGTTAACAGGCAGTGGATCGGGTGGTTGTTGTCCTTGATGATCTTTTTTGGCCTTCCTATGACATCGGGTGCTGTAGGTGTCATGGAGGGCAGGTAGTTTGCCCCCGGCGATGCGTTGTGCAGACCGCACCACCCTCTGGAGAGTCTTGCCGTTGTGGGAGGTGCAGTTGCCGTACCAGGCGGTGATACAGCCCGACAGGATGCTCTCAATTGTGCATCTGTAAAATTTTGTGAGGGTTTTCGGTGACAAGCCAAATTTCTTCAGCCATCACCAATCATAGAGGAAGATAGAGGCCTCTAGTGGCCAAAAGCCTGTTTTAGCAAGGGCTGTGCCATTGAGGGTTTCAAATCAAATCAAACTTTATTTGTCCACATGCCCTGAATACATGCCCTGAAGTGTAGACCTTACCGTGAAATGCTTACTTACAAGCCCTTAACCAACAGTACAGTTCAAGAATAGTTAAGAACATATTTACCAAATAAGCTAAAGTAAAACATTATAAAAAGTAACACAATAAAATAACAATAACAAGGCTATATCCAGGGGGTACAGTACCGAGTCAGTGTGTGGGGGTAGAGGTGAGTTGAGGTAATTTGTACACGTAGGTAGGGAGTGAAGTGACTATGCATAGATAATAAACACTGAGTAGCAGCGTACAAAACAAATGGAGGGGGGGCATTTGATTAATTGCAGTCTTATGGCTTGGGGGTAGAAGTCTAGGATACTTTTGGTCCTACACTTGGTGCTCCGGTACCTCTTGCCGTGCAAAATCAGAGAAAACAGTCTCCGACTTGGGTGATTGGAGTCTCTGACAATTTTATGGACTATTTTCTGACACCGCCTATTGTATAGGTCCTGGATCGCAGGAAGCTTGGCCCCAGTGATGTCCTGGGCCGTATGCACTACCCTCTGTAGCATCTTATGGTCAGATGACGAGCAGTTACCATACCAGGTGGTGATGCAACCGGTCAGGATGCTCTCGATGGTGCTATCACGTTTTAAGGTAAGACCCAGATGCAGACTGTGTCGAAGTAACAATGTTTATTACAAGAACAGGGGCAAAGGTACAGGATGGCAGTCAGGCTCAGGGTCAGGTCAGGCAGAGGTCGGTAATCCAGATTAGTGAGGAAAAGGTACAGGAGGGTAGACAGGCTCAGGGTCAGGACAGGTCAAAGCCGGGAAAAAACTAGAAAACAGGAACTAATACAGGAGCAAGGGGAAAAACCCTGGTAGGTTCTATGAACAAAATGAAGTGGCAACAGACAAACAGAGAACACAGGTATAAATACACGGGATGATGGTGAAGATGGGCGACACCTGGAGGGGGGTGGAGACAAGCACAAAGACAGGTGAAACAGATCAGGGCGTGACAGGTGCAGCTGTCAGACCTTTTGAGGATCTGGGGACCCATGCCAAATATTTCAGTCTCCTGAGGGGGAAAAGGTTTTGTCATGCCCTCTTCAAAACTGGCTTGGTGTGTTTGGACCATGATAATTCGTTGGTGATGTGGACACCAAGGAACTTGAAATTCACGACCCGCTCCACTACAGCCCCGTCGATGTTAATGGAGGCCTGTTTGGCCCGCCTTTTCCTGTAGTCTACGATCAGCTCCTTTGTCTTGCTCACATTGAGGGAGAGGTTGTTGTTTGTCTCTTTCCACCATACTTCCAGCATTTTGAAGTAGTCAAATTAGTCAACTGGGTGGGGATTCCTATGGGTTGTAGCCTCGATGGCGCTGCCCATGCTGTAACAGACGCTACAATGGTACAGATATAAAGAGGAGTCCTCTATCCAATGGTGAAAGTAGAATGTGCAAACATGTTTATGGGCCTGATCATAGAATTACATATAGATTCCCTATTAATTCAATAGGATTTCTGTGGGCCTAGTCGTAAATAATTGTCATTTCATTTTAAAAATGTATTAACTTTATTGTGGAATAAACACAACCAGTTATGATGTTTTCATCTGATTGTCAAATAATCACTTCAAAGGGCTCCTTTACTCAGCTACCTGTGCAAGTTCATCCACTTGTAAAATATTCCCAGCCTCCAAACAGTGGTGAATGGAAAGAGACACCTGTTACACAGAACACCAAAAAGTGTCATGAGATTTGGCGATTTCCATTAGGCCAGAACTGTCCGCGAGCGTCTCCGTGTCGGCCACTCATCTCTGCCTTTGCAAAATGTCAGTATTCTCATCTAACCACATCACATTTTGGATCGTAGGCTGTACCACCCATTTTCAAGTCCATTCACTCATTTTTGCTCATGTTTTACCGATATGGCCTTCCCCCACTATTTATTTTGCCGGGACCATACCGCCTTACTTGCTCCTTCTTCTACAGTGTTTTGACTGGTTCATGACACTGTTATTGTTACAGATTCCCCTGGCTTTGAGTTTTTTAAACTTCATGCAGCTAACTCCACCCATCCCTTGGCGGTGCCAGAGACTAGGCCAGGGACATGTGGGTACGCAGACCCGGGAGCAACTGCAGCCCCTCATGATGAATTCAGATTTTTTGGGTTTCCTACTTCCATCAAAGTGACCCATCCCTGGACTAGGGGGATCATAAACTGTCTCCCCAAACTACTGATTTGTCTTGTGCTATTACTCAGAACCACATCCATCTCATCAATATGTTCTCTGGAAATAACATTTTATATTGTGTGTAACTCTCTGTGAGGTTGCCTTATTCCTCTGACTGGAAAATGTGTCAGTGCGTCACAGGCCAGCCCAACTGAGGAGCCGCTCTCTTTCAGTTATGACTGTTCATAACACTGTTATGACTGATTCATGAAGGCATTATGACAGGCTGCTTCAAGTAAGTGATGCAACACAATGAGGACTTTGTCAATGCCGCGGTCTGTAAATAAAGCTTTGAAACCAAGAGAACATGCAAATCAACTCAGTAAAATACATTTATTGACAGTAAAAGTTCAGTCGTCTTAATTGTGCCTTTTTAATTTTTACACAAAAATATCAAAATACTTTACAGGGCATTAAATCTGAATATTGGCAAATTCATTGTTGATTAATTCTCTCAAACAAATACACTGTACATTGACAACAATGCTTGTCTTTTCTCAAATGCAGTGCTCAATTTAAATTTCATAAAACATTTTTTGAGAACAATGTATTTAAAAACTCTGCGTAGTCTAACTTGGTATTTAGCTACTGATTTGCAAGACTTAACTGCATTTCATGCATTTTATGTCCCAAGAAGTTAGTTCCATTTTCATCAAACTTCTTTGAGAGAGAGGTGCTTAAATATGCTGTAATACATAACAGATACACATAACGACATACATACATACATAACAACATGGATTATCTTGGTTACCCAACTTCAAAGCTTAGAAAATGAATGTGTCTATACACAAACACATTTAAGTATACAATTTGTACTCAAACAATAAAAAAGAACAAAAGTATGTTTAAAAAATGATTTACATTTCATTGGGCCAAATCGCCCCAGTGCAACATGGGAAAGATTCCCTTTCAAGATTCCTTCGCAGTACTCTGTCAGTCAAAAACAATCTCTTCGACATGTTCTTTCCTAGATTATTACCTTAATCGTACAACAACTCATAAAGGATGTACTTGTTCAACCGCAGATCTCCTTCGGAAGTCCTGTCAATATGGAGGAATAGGCTCATGTGTTGTCAACGTTAACATTCCCCTATAGTCTCTTTGCTACGGTATTTTACCAACTAACATAGTCGCTTGAAAGTTCCTCACTGACAACAAACTACAAAAAAACAGAACAGTTCCAATACTAACCGACATCACATGTACGGGAGGTCAATATCGAGGTTGCAAACAGAAAACGAATACACATTTGGAAATGATCTTCGACCATATTTAAATTAGGAAATGATCAAATAAGATGAGTAACGGACACCACAAAGGAAAAATATTATTCCAGTCCAACAGTGAGTTAAAAGACCTGGGAGAACGGCCAATGATAATAGATTAGCTTGATCCCAGCACAGAAGGACCTGTTATTATGTGCCACACAGGAATGTAGATGCAGCAGGCAGTAAAGAAAGTTACATATTAGAGTTCCCGAGTTGCCTATGTGTTCTGAATGGTAACATGTATGACTTGGCATCATGATCTCAGTAGTAGGACATACTGTACATAATGGTGTTACTAGAGTGACGTAACAGATGTCATGGGCAGTCGTATCATAACAGATAAAGTCAGCTGATGACAATTGATTCAACACTGACCCGATGAAAGCAATAAGAGTTTGAGTCACAATTGTATAAGAACTTAGCAGTCATGGTATTTGAGACTATGTCATTGCTATGACAGCATTTTATAGATCTTAAGACAAAGTAAAGTGATACCATCTAACATGGGATGTTGCTTGTCAGCTCTTCTAAAAAACAGAACATTGAGCAGCATCTTAAGACACAATTACAGATGATTTCAGACTTACCAATAAACATATTTTCATTTTACAATTGTTGACATTATCACTGTTGCCTATCAATAGTATAAATGGTAAGATTGAAAAGAGTGCTTTCACCTAAATCTGAAATAACGGTAAATGTAACCAGAACAAAAACTAGACTAAGAAATGGATAAGAGAAAAGAAGCTGCCTTTTGGCTGTTAAGGGTGAGTTGATTTTCCTCAGTAACTCTAGCATTATTTTAAGGCATTGACAACTATACAGTATTGCTAAAAGAACAACTAGTTTTCCGGGCATCAAAAGAACAATATGTACAACCAAAACAAATAAGAAAACACTAACACTTCAGGATAGAGTGCAAAATATTCATACTAATCAATCACTAACTTGTCAGTTCCAAGTAGCCTAGAAACAGTAAGTACCAAATGTCCCTTATTAGGTTCTATATCAGCAAAGTACACATGGGTTGAGGAAACAAAAATATTAATTTCTTACATATTTACTATGACGATTTTCAAATGTTTGGTTTCGTTTGATTAATCTCGGCAGTGGCACACATATTGAACATCATACATTCTCTCTAAATTCTCAGGGGTGGACTGAGGCATAGTTAGCATTCTACACTGTCAATGCCAGTCCCCAGATCATTTGGTGCCAGTCTGTAGCTGCGACATTTAATAGAATAGGAATATCATAGTTGTACAATATATGGGAGGGAAGAAAATGAAAGGAAGACAGACCTTGAGGAAGACAGTTGATGTTTAGAGAGGTGTCAGACAGTTTGTCCTCAACAAGGATGTTTGGAGGGATACATTGGTTCCACAGGGGTATACTTGCTTAAGTGGAGGGTCAGTGCTTCAGTAAAGTTATGGCCTAAGGACACTTTGGCCCAAAACACTCACACCCAAATTCCAAGTCGACACTTAGCCCTACTCATAGGCACTCCAGTAGATCTAAAAGGATTGGATAGGTTTAAAGTTACAAGGTAATTGATTTACCTTGTCTTCTGATTGGCTAGGTGGAATAGTCATCATATTGTTTACGCCCATCTAATCATTTCAGATCTCAGGAAGTGCCTTGAGAGTAGCGGCTAGGGGTTGATTTGGAATTGATCACCAGAGTCCAATTTCTATGCTGGACCCCAATACTCTCCACATTTACCGTCAGGACTCCAGAGTCTCTGGCTCTGCTACAAGAGCAAACGCAATTGGTCTATCTAACAGATTAGTGCAATTCAATTACAGACCACTGTATTCATGCTCTCTGAAAGCTGCCTACACACACAGACCTAGAAGAAGAAAAACGTCCTCAAATAAAAGGAATTCAATGCATTAAAAAAACCATAACCGTTTAAATTGAATCCATTATACATTCATAAAAGAGGGGGAAAGACAGAGATGATAGAAGACAGAGTTCAAGAGTCTTTCAGGTGGAGATTAAAGGTGACATTAGTTTCTGATGGAACAGCTCAATTACTTTCCTTTCCCCTGTTATAGCTGCTGTTATAGCTGCTGTTACAGCTGCAACAGTTCAGACATGAAGATGACATGTCAGCCATTCTTGTCTCCGCCCTTCTCTCCCACCCCCTGAAATCAAACACATGTAAAACTGACCTGTGAGTTTAGATGTTCGGCCCACACATACATTTATCAACATTGATGAGGTATACAGCTACAGTATATCATCCGGTTTAACAGCGTTACAAAGCAAGTCAACCTCCTACAAAGCAGTCCATTTTTTTATAGCTTCAGTTGATCAAGAATTGACCTATACAATGGTCTATTCAAATAAGGAGTCTCGAACAACTGCATATCGACACTCACCCCGGGCTTGTGAAGTGCATTATCCTGCAGGCCGAAGAGTGGGTTTCCCTGGCCACCCTGCAGTGGCGAGGCCCCCAAGTTGGGGGACTGGGAAGTGGGGGTGGAGGTGAGGGCCCCAGTTAGCGTGAGTCGCTGTAGCTCCCTCTGCCGCTGCTGCTGCAGCATCTGAAAGACCACCACCTGCTGCTCCTGAGACACACACAGCACAAGACATAAGGGACTTGAAAATGTGTAGTGATATGCACATCCAAAATTAATCCAACGGTGCCGGGCCAAAGAAAAGACTGCAGCATATACTGTATGCTGTTTTTCTTCTCCATTTATTTTTTGGGACCGAAATAAACTTGGCAATGGTCACACTCATAGAATAATTAGGGATTAACAGCCAAGCAGATTGTTAACTTTTAAAAAATCATTTGGCACTAGAGGCCATGAGCAACTTGGGCAAAAATGGTCCTATAAACCGATTGGCCTATAGGTGGCACTGTTATAAGCAGTCTTACTAAAACTGTCATATCCACCGCCCCATTTGACCTAGAGTCTTGAATCTTTGTATGTACAGTCCCTTCAGAAAGTATTCAAGTGTTACAGCCCAAATTTAAAATGGATTAAATTGAGATTTTGTGTCACAGGCTTACACACAATACCCCACAACGTCAAAGTGGAATTATGTTTTTAGAAATGTTTACAAATGAATTAAAAATGAAAAGCAGAAATGTCTTGAGTCAAGTATTTAACCCCTTTGTTATGGCATGCCTAAATAAGTTCAGTAGTAAAAAGTTGCTCAACAAGTCACATAATACATTGCATGGACTAATAATAGTGTTTAAGATGTTTTTGAATGACTACCTCATCTCTGTACCCCACACATACAATTATTTGTAAGGTCCCTCAGTTGAGCAATGAATTTCAAACACTAGGGAGGTTATCCAATGCTTGGCAAAGAAGAGCCACCTATTGGTAGATGAGTACATTTAAAAAAAAGCAGACATTGAATATCCCTGTGAGTATGGTGAAGTTATTAATTACACTTTGGATGGTGTATCAATACACCCAGTCACTACAAAGATACAGGTGTCCTTCCTAACTCAGTTGCAGGAGAGTAAGGAAACCGCTCAGGGAAAAGAAGAAAGACTGTAAAGAGTAAACATATTCCAAAACATGCATCCTGTTTGCACTAAGACACTAAAGTAAAACTGCAAAGAAATGTACTTCATGTCTTGAATACCAAGTGTTATGTTTTGGCAAATCCAACACAACACATCACTGAGACAAATTGACCTTTCAACTGGACAATAACCTAAAACGCAAGGCCAAATACAGTTGATGTCAGAAGTTTACGTACACTTTAGCCAAATACATTTAAACTCAGTTTTTCACAATTCTTGACATTTCATCCTAGTGAAATCCTAGCCATTTTGCCACAACTTTGGAAGTATGCTTGGGGTCATTGTCCATTTGGAAGACCCGTTTGCGACCAAGCTTTAACTTCCTGACTGATATCTGGAGATGTTGCTTCAATATATCTACTTAATTTTCCTCCCTCATGATGCCATCTATTTTGTGAAGTGCACCAGTCCCTCCTACAGCAAAGCACCCCCGTGCTTCATGGTTGGGATGGTGTTCTTCAGCTTGCAAGCCTCCCCCCTTTTTCCTCCAAACATAACGATGGTCATTATGGCCAAACTGTTCTATTTTTGTTACATCAGACCAGAGGACATTTCTCCAAAAAGTACGATCTTTGTCCCCATGTGCAGTTGCAAATGGTAGTCTGGCTTTTTATGGCGTTTTTTGAGCAGTGGCTTCTTCCTTGCGGAGCGGCCTTTCAGGTTATGTCGATATAGGACTCGTTTTACTGTGGATATAGATACTTTTGTCTGTAAACAATTGTTGGAAAAATGTATTGTGTCATGCACAATGTAGATGTCCTAACTGACTTGCCAAAACTATAGTTTGTTAACAAGAAATGTGTGGAGTGGTTGAAAAACAAGTTTTTATGAATCCAACCTAAGTGTATGTAAACTTCCGATTTCAACTGTATATACTGGAGTTGGTTACCAAGATGACATTGAATATTCCTGAGTTGCCTAGTTACAGTTTCGACTTAAATTGCCTTTAAAGTAATAATGTGCAACTATTGTACAATCGAGGTGTGCAAAGCTCTTAGAGACTTACCAAGAAAGACTCACAGCTGTAATCGCTGCCAAAGGTGATTCTAACATGTATTGACTCAGGGGTGTGAATACTTATGTAAATGAGATATTTCTGCATTTCATTATCAATACATTTGCAAACATTTCTAAAAACATGTTTTTACTTCGTCATTATGGGGTATTGTGTGTAGATGGGTGGAAAAAACTAATATTTAATACATTTTAAATTCTGGCTGTAACATAACAAAATGTGGAATAAGTCAAGGGGATTGAATACTTTCTGAAGACAACGTAGGTGTCTTTCCTCATGCTGAACAAATTTGCCCCCAGGACCCATAACGTCCGTGAGGACAGATTTTCCTCTATCTTGGAAATCCTTGGAAAAACATATTGTCATGAACCATAAATCCAAATACAATTCGTTATGTAGACCCATCTCTTAACTTAGTTTGAGAAAAGCTAAGGGATTGGTTGAGAGATGGCTGAGTTTTTAAAAATTGAAATCCTTTGTAAATCCACTTCACAATGGCCTATCAACTTGAAACTTTTTAGGTCATCAAAGACATTACCACGAAGAACCATACGTTTGGCATTGATATCTTAAAACAAAATATTAACAATTCACTTTTTGACTATGTGACGCTAATGCTTAAAATAGTCATAAAAACATTTTATTCTCATGGACTAAAAGTCAGATTCAGTCCAAATTTGGTTTGAGAAAATATCATTGATGCATTCAAAGATGGTCATTGTTACAAAGGCTCATGGCAGAAGCCAGGTTTCCCCTCTACTCTGGCCACGCCCCACCCTTGCCAATCACCTCACCTGCTCCATTCTGCTCATTAGGGTGGCAGGGTAGCCTAGTGGTTAGAGCGTTGGACTAGTAACCGGAAGGTTGCGAGTTCAAACCACCGAGCTGACAAGGTCCCTATGCGATCCCTATTTCCGGTCACAACTTGCAAACTTGTTTACGTGCTGCTGTGCATTTTGTTGCTAACCTTACTTTGCTACCTGACAACTTTATGGTTTTTACTTTTTAATTACCGTTTGAATTTTGTTTTCCCCCACTCAACTTTTTTTCATTCAACTTTTTCACTCCGGACGCTTTATCTGCACATGGTTCGTCAGGACCACCACCAGCCGACGCTAAGTAGTAACATTAATATGATGCCTTCTAATTGCAGTCGCTGTACTCATAATATACAGAAGAACGATCGCCTTACAGCAAGGATCGTTCAGACGCAATCGTTAGGCAAGGGTAATTTCTGTGTAGGAAAGGATGAAACGGTGTCTGTGCCACCAGTAAGTACAAAGAGTAGTATAAATCCCCTCGCACGGTCCCTGCAGCCGGACAACTTTCTCATGGCTTCTGGAGGGAAATGCTGTAGGAATGCTCAACCGGTGTCGCTCATTCAGCCGACAAACTTTCAACCGGTTCTCCCCATTAAGCAGCGAGTCTGAGTCAGAGGCCGAGCCTTATCTGGTCTCTACTCCTCCCGTTACGGGGTCTGAGACGCCGAAGCCTCCCACCATTAGCTCTGACAAATTGAAAACCCTAGTCATTGGCAACTCCATTACCCGCAGTATTAGACTTAAAACGAATCATCCAGCGATCATACACTGTTTACCAGGGGGCAGGGCTACTGACGGTAAGGCTAATCTGAAGATGGTGCTGGCTAAACCTAAAACTGGCGAGTGTATAGTATAAGGATATTGCTATCCACGTTGGCACCAACAATGTTATGATGAAACAGTCAAGAGGTCACCAAGCGCAACAAAGCTTCAGCGTGTAAATCAGCTAGAAAGATGTGTCGGCATTGAGTAATTATCTCTGGCCCCCTCCCAGTTAGGGGGAGTGATGAGCTCTACAGCAGTGTCTCACAACTCAATCGCTGGTTGAAAACTTTTTTCTGCCCCACCCAAAAGAAAGAATTTGTAGATAATTGGCCATCTTTCTGGGACCAAGCCTGGCCTGTTGAGGAGTGACGGACTCCATCCTAGCTGGAGGGGTGCTCTCATCTTATCTACGAACATAGACAGAGCCCCAGCTCCACAATGAAATAGGGTGCAGGCCAGGCAGCATGCTGTTAGCCAGCCTGCCAGCTTAGTGGAGTCTGCCACTAGCACAGTCAGTGTAGTCCGCTCCGCTATCCCCATTGAGACCGTGTCTGTGCCTCGACCTAGGTTGGGCA
Source organism: Oncorhynchus kisutch (assembly GCF_002021735.2). Lineage (NCBI taxonomy): Eukaryota > Metazoa > Chordata > Actinopteri > Salmoniformes > Salmonidae > Oncorhynchus > Oncorhynchus kisutch. The sequence goes on from NC_034174.2 coordinate 65,633,574, forward strand.
AAACTAAACATGGCGGTGTTCGCCTAAGCATTCTCACTAGAATAAAGACCTCCTCCATTCCTGCCATTATTGAAAGAGTGTGATACCTCACATCTCAAAATAGGGCTACTTAATGTTTGATCCCTCACTTCCAAGGCAGTTATAGTCAATGAGCTAATCACTGATCGTTATCTTGATGTTATTGGCCTACCTGAAACAAAGGCGGAGGTGTTGCTAACATTTACGATAGCAAATTTCAATTTACAAAAAAAAAAAAAATAGTATTTTGAGCTTCTAGTCATGAAATCTATGCAGCCTACTCAATCACTTTTTATAGCTACTGTTTACAGGCCTCCTGGGCCATATACAGCGTTCCTCATTGAGTTCCCTGAATTCCTATCGGACCTTGTAGTCATAGCAGATAATATTCTAATCTTTGGTGACTTTAATATTCACATGGAAAAGTCCACAGACCCACTCCAAAAGGCTTTCGGAGCCATCATCGACTCAGTGGGTTTTGTACAACATGTCCCCGGACATACTCACTGCCACAGTCATACTCTGGACCTAATTTTGTCCCATGGAATAAATGTTGTGGATCTTAATGTTTTTCCTCATAATCCTGGACTATCGGACCACCATTTTATTACGTTTGCAATCGCAACAAATAATCTGCTCAGACCCCAACCAAGGATCCTCAGAAGTCGTGCTATACATTCTCAGACAACTCAAAGCTTCCTTGATGCCCTTCCAGACTCCCTCTGCCTACCCAGAGGACACAAATCAGTTAACCACCTAACTGAGGAACTCAATTTAAATTTGTGCAATACCCTAGATGCAGTCGCACCCCTAAAAACATTTGTCATAACAAGCTAGCTCCCTGGTATACAGAAAATACCCGAGCTCTGAAGCAAGCTTTCAGAAAATTGGAACGGAAATGGCGCCACACCAAACTGGAAGTCTTCCGAGTAGCTTGGAAAGACAGTACCGTGCAGTATCGAAGAGCCGTCACTGCTGCTCGATCATCCTATTTTTCCAACTTATTTGAGGAAAATAAGAACCATCCAAAATGTATTTTGATTCTGTTGCAAAGCTAACTAAAAAGCAGCATTCCCCAAGAGAGGATGGCTTTAACTTGTGTATATGTATTGATATGTTATGCTGTGTGTGCCATTTTTCAATTGATGTAGTTCTGTCCTTGAGCTGTTCTTGTGTATAATGTTTTGAATTTAATGTTTTGTGTGGATCCCAGAAAGGGTAGCTGCTGCTTTAGCAACAGCTAATGGTGATCCTAATAAAATACCAAGTAAAAGGTCATACATATGAAAAGTTAAATGACAATTCTTTACGACTAGGCCCACAGAGATCCTATTGAATTAATAGGGATTCTATATGTTACTACATTTGTTTTGGTGCACTACAGGACGTCCCGTACCGGGAATAAATTAATTCTACTTTCACCCCTGCACAGGAGTACAAAGAATCTGAGGAGGAACAAATGGGAGACTTCAAAGTTCAACCCTAATCCAGGTCCAAACCCCATAACTGGACACCAAATACAACCCATGATCTCATCCATCATAGGTCATGACAATCCCATCCACAAAAAGCTATGATGTAAGCTTAATAGGCAACTGTTGAAAATTATGGAGCAATCTTGAAGAAGGTGAGGTTTCAGATGGCACCCTCTAGCACAAATTCCAGTCCAAAACAGTACACCAACGCAACTCCCACTGTTGGCATTAGCTACACCTGATCAAGCTCAGGCAACACCTGAACCACCAGCAGTGGGCCGCCATTCCAGGGCTGTAGCTGCAGCCGCCCCCTACCAATCACCTCTGCCACCTCACCCCCAGACTCATCCTATCCAACCTCACCCTATACAGCTCCAGCCTGTAGCGCCCCCCCCCCAACAAGCCTCTAGCTTCAAATAAAAAAAATCTGATTTTACATGTCCATTTAAAACACTGTAAATCCACTCCACAGCGGCCTATTAACTTGAAACTTGTCATCACTATCATAGACATCCCTAAGATGAACCACACTGACTTTGGTAATGATATCTAAAAAAACAAGGAAAATATGAATAACAACTCATTCTTTGCATATGTAACACTAATGCTCAGAATCATATTTTCCTTGTCAATCACATGTCAGATTCACTCCAGATGTAGTATTTAGAATCATGATTGCCCATAAAGGAAGATAGTTCCTACTTGCTTTGTGAACCCCGTTCATTGCTGCTCGCAGCTATATTTGAATAATGAATCTTTTATTTCGGTCCTGACAATTCATCCATTAATACTGTTTCAGTTTTTATCTTAACTTCATATGATAACCATCTTATCATCACGGTTGTATTGCGTTACCAAAGATCACGAGCGTGTGCTGCAAGTGTTTGCATGTCTGAGTGTGTTTGTAGGGCATGGTAGAGTCATTACTGGAGTAAAGTTCTGCTGGAGAAGGAGCTGCTTCTGCTGCTCAGACAGGAGAGAAGACCTGAAATACAACCATGTTAAATATTACTCATCATGGGACACTTCCAGTCCAAACAACACTTACCCAGCCAACCCATTAGTCACAACAAAAATAAATTACAGTAACAGTCTAGACCAGAATCAGTCAGCACAGCCAGTAACAACAAGAAATCAACTGTCTGTCACTATCAGACTATATAAAAATGTATCACTGTCACAAAAATAGTGGCCGTGGCTATCACAACAACTGATCAACAGCAATCAACCAACAACATCCTCACAAAACAATCAACCAACACTATCACCAATCATTATACTTTTCTGGAGATCAGACATGGAGGAGGTACTCACGGACTCATGCTCTTGGGGAGCTGCAGGCCCTGTGCCAGTGCTTGTAGGCCCAAAGGAGGAGGCTGGGGCCGCAGGGCCGGTAGGGTGAGCTGGGGGCCGTTCTGGACAGGTGACTGGATCACCCCGTTCAGGCTGCCCAGCATCCCGTTCATGTTCAGCTGGGGACTTCCTGCTTGGGAGGCCATGAGCCCGCCCACCATGGAACTGCTGGCCTGACTGAGGCCCCCCAGGCTGTCAGTCAAAACCCGCCCACCCAGCCCGTTCAGCAAGGGCTGGCCGAAGGAGGCGGGGCTCTGCTGAGGGGGCGGAGTGCTCTGGAAGGAGAGGGAGGAGCTACTGCGGGAGGGACTACCAGAGTGGAGCTCCTAGAGTCGGAAAAGAAAAACACAGGGTAAAACTAATGGGACAGTTATGGTTCATTTACAGGTGCAATCTGTAAGTTTAATTTCCCCATATTTCATATATTAACATTCCCTCAATGTAATAACACACATCTCACGCCCACCTGAAGATCTGTCTTTTTCAGTCATCTATTTCCTGTGTTTGAGGGATGAAAATCCACTTGTCACTTAAATCTCGCTGGATGAATTGCTTTCATTTTATTCCTGCGACTCTTTCATACTCTTGCTTAACGTTTCGACCGTGGAAACGTTTGTAACGACCTGTCAAACACACTCTGGTAATGGCTAAAATGGGCTCAATGAAATAAATTGTCTTTACACCGATTCTATAAAAAAAAACGCTAAAACTTCGTTAGGGATATAACGCACCATCTTGACACTTAAATCACAAGAAAGATAACTTGATTTCAATGGGCGTTCATTTTTTGTGGAATTTTAAAAAGTAATCCTTTCAGACAGTTGAAATGTTTACAAATGAGATGCGTTAGGTTCTAATTCTCAGAGTAAAACACTCAACGGACACTGTGAAAGCTTAAGTTGAATTCTTCCCAGAGGATCAATACAGCTGCATTAGACAAACACATTTTCACACAAGCACTGATATTTAACCCTTCCTCATAGGCTGAGTCTCCTCCCACCCATCTGTACAAACATCGTTCTTTACTGCTAGGCAGGACACTAGTGATTCCAGGCCATAAACTTTTATTTCTCCCTTAAGGTGACCTGACCTCAACCCCCCTCCATCACCAATCCATGGCTCTCTTCCCTTATCAATGCCTGCCAAATGTAATCACTTCCCTGCACTCAACGCATTCCAAGCTTAGTTGCACACACTATATAACTTCCTCCTATAACCCTTAACTTCTGGTGTAGACCCTCTAAACCTCAGCACTCCATCAGTGACACGAATAAGTATATTTTCATATTCTCAGAACCCAACAAAAGCAACTTTCGAGAATGAACAGTGATATTATGATTGATCTCGCAAAACAAATGCAAAGTATGTTTAGATACTGTAGGTGTAATCTAGAGCCAAGCATGTTGATTTTAATCTGAGGGTATCCTGCTATTGACACACTTGTTGAATTATGCAAGTGAACGTGAGAACAACAGTAATTAATGGGGCAGTCTAGTCAGCGCAGGTGAGTGCAGATAGGGTAGACAGAGGTAGTGTTTGGGGGATGCTGCCCTGTGCCACCCCTTTATGTTAATTTACTCGTATATGCAAATAAACCTGGTGTATTTATGCAAACGATGCACATAGAATTGTCTTTATTTTAACATAAAATACCCCCCAAAATACCTAATACAATAAGAACATTTATATGTGAGTGCATTCTAATAACAAAAATACAATTTCACAATAAATTGAATACCTGAATTCCCACCTAAATCCCTAAACTCATTATTTTTCCGTGCCAGTAAGATGTTTTACGTGCTATAACTCAGTCAATATCTGATGGATTATAAACATTCTAAAAGTATCTTCATCCATTGTCCTTCTGTTGCATTTATTAGAATAGTTAAAAAAATCTTTTTAACAATTTAGATGACCGTTGCTACTCAATGTACAAACAAGTAGAGGCAGCACCTTTGATTGGAAATGAAACTCAGATGTCACCTTTAATGCTACAGTTTGGGATAAAGGGTAAGAGTGTTGTGTAACTAACTACACATTGGGTTCAGGTATTGGCCGGTTCTAAGTAAAAAGGGCCGGTTCTAGGCACAAAGGAGTTCTCACCTCGGATGAGGTGATGAAGGAGGTATCATTCAGGAAGCAGCTTTTAGACAGGGGACTCTTATTGGTGCTGAGGGGGTCTATAGGGACAAGAGAAGTACACACACAGGGATATAGAAACAGGGACAGGGAACCAACTACAAAAACACAACACATGACTGTCCAGATTATAATGACAAAAACAAGGTTTGTGTTTGGGGATGGTGGCACTCTTTTCAGACTAGCAAACTAACTCTAAGAACGAATGAGGTAAGGAGGATGGAAAGCTTCTGAGAGGAGATTAATGAGGAGTGGAGGATGAGGAGGGTTTCCTGAATCTGACCGTATGCGGAGGAGAGGAAGCTGATGTGGGTGGTGGTGGGCACTAGGCCCTGGGCGGAGTGGTGGGAGTGATGGACCTGCGGGGGGAAGGGACAGGCCAGCTCCACGTTGAGCAGCTGCAGCCGCTCCTTCTTGGCCGTCAGGCTGAGAATCTGGGCCTGGAGACGCTGGTTCTCCTGCTGCAGCGAGTGGAGGGACTGGAGCATCTCTACAACTGGAGGAGAGAGAGAGACGGTAAGGGGGAGGGAGGTGGGAGAAGAAACAGGGAAAAGGGGTAGGAAAGAAAGTGAGAAAATAAGAGAGTGAGAGTATGGCACTTTATTCGAGTCACTTCCGTTTTTTAGTACAGCTTCCATACTGAGTGTTGTGTCACACAGTACTGTTTGTGCAAAGACAGGTCCTAAGGGATACACTAATGATCATCGCTGAACAGCACAGCACATTTTAAAGGATCTGAAAGCATGTGTATCAGACTGACTCGGGTTGATAAGAATCCACTTCCTCTTCAAAGAGTCCAAAAATACATTTGACATCGGGTGTGTATGACAGACGGTGTCAAAAAGGCAGACACATCGCCCAAAAAAGACAGACTGAAATTTCTCAAAGAATGATGATATATTATAGACTGCCACAAAGCATCCCAGTGTACAGTGCTTTGCAAAAGTATTCATCCTCCTTGGCGTTTTTCCTATTTTGTTGCATTACAACCTGTCATTTAATTGGATTTTTATTTGGATTTCATGTAATGGACATTCACAATATAGTCCAAGTAGGTGAAGTGAAATTTAAAAAAGAACTTGTTTCAAAAAATTCTAAAAAAGAACAAACGGAAAAGTGGTGCGTGCATATATATTCACCCCATGTGCTATGAAGCCCCTAAATAAGATCTGGTGCAACCAATTACCTTCAGAAGTCACATAATTAGTTAAATAAAGTCAAAAATGTGCGCAATCTAAGTATCACATGATTTGTCACATGATCTCAGTATATATACACCTGTTCTGAAAGGCCTCAGAGTCTGAAACACCACCAAGCAAGCAAAACGCCACAGCGGAGATGGGAGTATCTGTTCATTTGACCACTTTAAGCCATACACTCCACAAAGCTGGGTTTTACGGAAGAGTGGGCAGAAAAAAAGCCATTGCTTAAAGAAAAAAATGTTTGCTGTTCACCAAAAGGCATGTGGGAGACTCCCCAAACATACGGAAGAAGGTACTCTGGTCAGATGAGACTAAAATGTAGCTTTTTGGCAATCAAGGAAAAGGCTATGTCTAGCACAAACCCAACACCTCACATCATCCCAAGAACGCCACCCCCACAGTGAAGCATGGTGGTAGCAGCATCATGCTGTGGGGATGTTTTTCATCAGCAGGGAATGGGAAACTGGTCAGAATTGAAAGAATGATGGATGGCTCTAAATACAGGGAAATTCTTGAGGGAAACCTGTTTCAGTCTTCCAGAGATTTGAGACTGAGATGGAGGTTCACCTTCCAGCAGGACAATGACCCTAAGCATACTGCTAAAGCAACACTCGAGTGGTTTAAGGGGAAACATTTAAATGTCTTGGAATGGCCAAGTCAAAGCCCAGACCTCGAGCCAATTGAGAATCTTTGGTATGACTTAAAGATTGCTGTACACCAGCGGAACCCATCCAACTTGAAGGAGCTGGAGCAGTTTTGCCTTGGAGAATGGGCAACAATCCCAGTTGTTGGCTAGATGAGCCAAGCTTATAGAGACATACCCCAAGAGACTTGCAGCTGTAAAAGCTGGCTCTACAAAGTATTGATTTTGGGGTGGTGAATAGTTATGCACGCTCAAGTTTTCTGTTTTTTTTGTCTTATTTCTTCGTTTCACATTAAAAATATTTTGCATGTTCAAAGTGGTAGGCATGCTATGTAAATCAAATGATACAAACCCCCAAAAATCTATTTTAATTCCAGGTTGTAAGGCAACAAAATAGGAAAAATGCCAAGGGGGTGAATCATTTCACAACCCACTGCACTTACTGTTGGCTCCCATCTCTCCGTTGCCATGCTTCTCCAGGAGGAGCTCTATGTGGGAGCTGGATGGAGGGACGTTTTCAGGGCGACCTCTGACCCCAGGGCCCACGCCCTCCCTCTGGTCAAACAGTAAGGGCAGACTGCTCATAGGAGACCTGAGAGAATAACAGTGGTAAATCAACAGGGATATGGCTACAGAGAACGGAAACAGATTGAAATGGAATGAATTTGGTACACAAGAGAGAATTAAATGGAATGGTAAAGTATAGAAAAGTAAAAGAGATAGTGTGAGTGTTGATAGTGGCAGTGATAGTGTTGATAGTGTTGATAGTGGCAGTGAGAGAGAATAGTGTTGATAGTGGCAGTGAGAGAGAACAGTGTTGATAGTGACAGTGAGAGAGAATAGTGTTTATAGTGACAGTGAGAGAAAATAGTATTGATTGTGACAGTGAGAGAAACAGTGTTGATAGTGACAGTGAGAGAGAACAGTGTTGACAGTGAGAGAATAGTATTGATAGTGACAGTGAGAGATAAAAGTGTTGATAGTGACAGTGAGAGAGAACAGTGTTGATAGTGACAGTGAGAGAACAGTGTTGATAGTGACAGTGAGAGATAAAAGTGTTGATAGTGACAGTGAGAGAACAGTGTTGATAGTGACAGTGAGAGAGAACAGTGTTGATAGTGACAGTGAGATTGAGAACAGTGTTGATAGTGACAGTGAGAGAACAGTGTTGATAGTGACAGTGAGAGATAAAGTGTTGATAGTGACCGTGAGAGAGAACAGTGTTGATAGTGACAGTGAGAGAGAATAGTATTGACAGTGACAGTGAGAGAGAATAGTATTGATAGTGACAGTGACAGTGAGCGAGAACAATGTTGATAGTGACAGTGAGAGATAAAAGTGTTGATAGTGACAGTGAGAGAGAATAGTGTAGATAGTGACAATGAAAGAGAACATTTTCATAGTGACAGTGAGAGATAAAGTGTTGATAGTGACAGTGAGAGAACAGTGTTGATAGTGACAGTGAGAGAGAACAGTGTTGATAGTGACAGTGAGATTGAGAACAGTGTTGATAGTGACAGTGAGAGATAAAAGTGTTGATAGTGACAGTGAGAGATGAGTGTTGATAGTGACCGTGAGAGAGAACAGTGTTGATAGTGACAGTGAGAGAGAATAGTATTGACAGTGACAGTGAGAGAGAATAGTATTGATAGTGACAGTGAGCGAGAACAATGTTGATAGTGACAGTGAGAGATAAAAGTGTTGATAGTGACAGTGAGAGAGAATAGTGTAGATAGTGACAATGAAAGAGAACATTTTCATAGTGACAGTGAGAGATAAAAGTGTTGATAGTGACAGTGAGAGATAAAAGTGTTGATAGTGACAGTGAGAGAGAATAGTATTGATAGTGACAGTGAAAGATAAAAGTGTTGATAGTGAGAGATAAAAGTGTAGATAGTGACAATGAAAGAGAACATTTCCATTGTGACAGTGAGAGATAAAAGTGTTGATAGTGACAGTGAGAGATAAAAGTGTTGATAGTGACAGTGAGAGAGAGTAGTATTGATAGTGACAGTGAGAGATAAAAGTGTTGATAGTGACAGTGAGAGATAAAAGTGTTGATAGTGACAGTGAGAGATAAGTGTTGATAGTGACAGTGAGAGAGAATAGTATTGATAGTGACAATGAGAGATAAAAGTGTTGATAGTGACAGTGAGAGATAAAAGTGTTGATAGTGACAGTGAGAGATAAGTGTTGATAGTGACAGTGAGAGAGAATAGTATTGATAGTGACAGTGAGAGATAAAAGTGTTGATAGTGACAGTGAGAGAGATTTGTGTTGATAGTGACAGTGAGAGAGATTTGTGTTGATAGTGACAGTGAGTCATAGAGAAACTTACTGTGAGGAAAGGCTCTCTCGTGGCGAGTTGTCGTGACATGGGAAGCGACAGTCGTCCATCTCGGACTCTGAGAGGAGAGAGAGCAATCCCGATAAACTACCAGGTAGCTACAGTAGGGGAGACTGGGGTAAGTTGAGCCGTTTTTTACATTCAGCATCACTCCATCAAGGGAATATAGTATGCCTTTCTGTTTTGAAAACATAGCTTGTCCAAAAAAAGTGGGCTCTTGGCACAACTTAGTTGAGCTGTGGGACAGGGTAAGTTAAGTTGAGCTGTGGGACAGGGTAGGTTAAGTTGAGCTGTGGGACAGGGTAGGTTAAGTTGAGCTGTGGGACATGGTAAGTTAAGTTGAGCTGTGGGACAGGGTAAGTTAAGTTGAGCTGTGGGACAGGGTAAGTTAAGTTGAGCTGTGGGACAGGGTAGGTTAAGTTGAGCTGTGGGACAGGGTAAGTTAAGCCACATACACATTTCTGTACTAAATTAAATATTACCACTACCCTTTTAAAACCATGTCTATCTTCATTTCCCAAACACAATTCAACACAATCACAATCGTTTTTTCCCTTTAAATAATTTTAAGGATCTTTTAACAGAGGCTTAACACCTAAGGCCCTGTTGTTTCCTCATATCTCAGAGATAATACCTTGATTTCATCTGCCTGGGAAGAAAACACTTCCATTTGCTCAACTTGCCATTGGCTCAACCATTGGTTCAACTTACCTCATGGTCATTGTCTCAACTTACCCCATGGCCATTGGTTCAACTTACCTCATGGTCATTGTCTCAACTTACCCCATGGCCATTGGATCAACTTACCCCATGGCCATTGGATCAACTTACCCCATGGCCATTGGATCAACTTACCCCATGGCCATTGGTTCAACTTACCCCATGGTCATTGGCTCACCTTACCCAATGGTCATTGGATCAACTTACCCCATGGCCATTGGTTCGACTTACCTCATGGTCATTGGCTCAACTTACCCCAAGGCAAACATTTTAACATATTATCCCACAAAGGTACAAGGATGTACTTTCATGCTAGGTTTAGGACCTCATATTGAAGCGTATAGAGACCCCAACTGATGTATAGAACAATCTGCAAATGATCTACTTTGGTTTAGACACGAGCATCATGAAACCTCTAACACAATAAATTCATTTGACTTGGTGTTTTTGACATTTTTTTTTACCTAACTTGCTTACCACTTTTTTCTTCTGTCTCCAACTGAAATGAAGACCTCTTCCTAAATATTTGGTCAAATTATTAATTTTGTGTATGGTTTCCTAGAAACAAGGGTGGCTCAACTTATGCCTTTGTCTCATTTTACCCCACTCTCCCCTATGTACAGTGGGGCAAAAAAGTATTTAGTCAGCCACCAATTGTGCAAGTTCTCCCACTTAAAAAGATGAGAGGCCTGTAATTTTCATCATAGGTACACTTCAACTATGACAAACAAAATTAGGAAAATAAATCCAGAAAATCACATTGTAGGATTTTTTATGAATTTATTTGCAAAGTATGGTGGAAAATAAGTATTTGGTCAATAACAAAAGTTTATCTCAATACTTTGTTATATACCCTTTGTTGGCAATGACAGAGGTCAAACGTTTTCTGTAAGTCTTCACAAGGTTCCACACACTGTTGCTGGTATTTTGGCCCATTCCTCCATGCAGATCTCCTCTAGAGCAGTGATGTTTTGGGGCTGTTGCTGGGTAACACGGACTTTCAACTCCCTCCAAAGATTTTCTATGGGGTTGAGATCTGGAGACTGGCTAGGCCACTCCAGGACCTTGAAATGCTTCTTACGAAGCCACTCCTTCGTTGCCCGGGCGGTGTGCTTGGGATCATTGTCATGCTGAAAGACCCAGCCACGTTTCATCTTCAATGCCCTTGCTGATTGAAGGAGGTTTTCACTCAAAATCTCACGATACATGGCCCCATTCATTCTTTCCTTTACACCGATCAGTCGTCCTGGTCCCTTTGCAGAAAAAGCATGATGTTTCCACCCCCATGCTTCACAGTAGGTATGGTGTTCTTTGGATGCAACTCAGCATTCTTTGTCCTCCAAACACAACGAGTTGAGTTTTTACCAAAAAGTTCTATTTTGGTTTCATCTGACCATATGACATTCTCCCAATCTTCTTCTGGATCATCCAAATGCTCTCTAGCAAACTTCAGACGGGCCTGGACATGTACTGGCTTAAGCAGGGGGACACGTCTGGCACTGCAGGATTTGAGTCCCTGGCGGCGTAGTGTGTTACTGATGGTAGGCTTTGTTACTTTGGTCCCAGCTCTCTGCAGGTCATTCACTAGGTCCCCCCGTGTGGTTCTGGGATTTTTGCTCACCGTTCTTGTGGTCATTTTGACCCCACGGGTTGAGATCTTGTGTGGAGCCCCAGATCGAGGGAGATTATCAGTGGTCCTCTATGTCTTTCATTTCCTAATAATTGCTCCCAGTTGATTTCTTCAAACCAAGCTGCTTACCTATTGCAGATTCAGTCTTCCCAGCCTGGTGCAGGTCTACAATTTTATTTCTGGTGTCCTTTGACAGCTCTTTGGTCTTGGCCATAGTGGAGTTTGGAGTGTGACTGTTTGAGGTTGTGGACAGGTGTTTTTTATACTGATAACAAGTTCAAATAGGTGCCATTAATACAGGTAACGAATGGAGGACAGAGGAGCAGAAGTTACAGGTCTGTGAGAGCTAGAAATCTTGCTTGTTTGTAGGTGACCCAATACTTATTTTCCACCATAATTTGCAAATAAATTCATAAAAAATTCTACAATGTGATTTTCTGGATTTTTTTCTCTCACTTTGTCTGTCATAGTTGAAGTGTATCTATGATGAAAATTACAGGCCTCTCTCATCTTTTTAAGTGGGAGAACTTGCACAATTGGTGGCTGACTAAATACTTTTTTGCCCCACTGTAACTTCATAGCAAACATAAGTATCTCACTAACGACTGTGTGTGTGTGTGTGTGTGTTACCTTGAAGTGAGGTCTGGGCTTGGCTCAGTAGTGAGGGCAGTGTACGGGCAGTAGAAAGGATCCTGCTAAATGGCTGAGAGGAGCTGAGGCTGTAGGAAGAGCTTGAACATGGGTGCACCTGCAAGTGTGTAACACAGAACAAAGTTAGGATCTCATTTACCCTACAACTGAACACATTTGGGATACTATTTTAGTTGTAACATGATATTGTTGATAAGCTCAGTAAAAAGCTCAGTAAAAATGGCACTATATATTCCCTGCATAGTGCACTACAAAGTACACTACAGATGTAAGATCTTAATTTGATCACCTTGTTGCAGGAGAACTTCCCTGTAAAGCAGGACATTTTTAACTTAGCGTACTTGAGGTTTAAAAAGGCGCATGAAGTTTGTAATTTCCACTTTGAAGTTTCAGACTCCTTTACGAATACATTCATCAACCCCGACAAAAGTGTCCATGAATTAAAATCCACATAATAATTCATATTTCCTGTTGCAGCAGGATTATTTTTCTGCTGTAGCAAACTGGCTCAAATGAAGATCATACATCTGTATATACATATGAAATCGGAAGTTTACATACTCTTAGGTTGGAGTCCATTAAAACTCATTTTTCAACCACTCCACAAATTTCTTGTTAAGAAACTAGAGTTTCTACTTTGTGCATGACACAATACATTTTTCCAACAATTGTTTACAGCCAGATTATTTCACGTATAATTCACTGTATCACAATTCCAGTGGGTCAGAAGTTTACATACACTAAGTTGACTGTGCCTTTAAACAGCTTGGAAAATTCCAGAAAATGATGTCATGGTTTTAGAAGCTTCTGACAGGCTAATTGACATCATTTGAGTCAATTGGAGGTGTCCCTGTGGATGTATTTCAAGGCCTATCTTCAAACTTAGTGCCTCTTTGCTTGACATCATGGGAAAATCAAAAGAAATCAGCCAAGACCTCATAAAAAAATTGTAGACCTCCACAAGTCTGGTTCATCCTTGGGAGCAATTTCCAAATGCTTGAAGGTACCATGTTCATCTGTACAAACAATAGTACGCAAGTATAAACACCATGGGACCACGCAGCCGTCATACCGCTAAGGAAGGAGACGCGTTCTGTCTCCTAGAGATGAACGTACTTTGGTGCGAAAAGTGCAAATCAATCCCAGAACAACAGCAAAGGACCTTGTGAAGATGCTGGAGGAAACAGGTACAAAAGTATCTATATCCACAGTAAAATAAGTCCTATATCAACATAACCTGAAAGGCCGCTCAGCAAGGAAGAAGCCACTGCTCCAAAACCGCCATAAAAAAGCCAGACTACCGTTTGCAACTGCACATGGGGACATAAGATCATACTTTTTGGAGAAATGTCCTCTGGTCTGATGAAACAAAAATTTAACTGTTTGGCCATGATGACCATCGTTATGTTTGGAGGAAAAAGGGAGAGGCTTGCAAGCCAAAGAACACCATCCCAACTGTGAAGCACGGGGGTGGCAGCATCATGTTGTGGGGGAGGTTTGCTGCAGGAGGGACTGGTGCACTAAACAAAATAGACGGCATCATTAGCGAGGAAAATTATGTGGATATATTGAAGCAACATCTCATAGGTCTTCCAAATAGACAATGACCCCAACCATACTTCCAAAGTTGTGGCAAAATGGCTTAAGGATAACAAAGTCAAGGTATTGGAGTGGCCATCACAAAGTCCTGACCTCAATCCTATAGAACATTTGTGAGCAGAACTGAAAAAGCGTGTGCGAGCACGGAGGCCTACAAACCTGACTCAGTTACACCAGTTCTGTCAGGAGGAATGGGCCAGAATTCACCCAACTTATTGTGGGAAGCTTGTGGAAGGCTACCCAAAACGTTTGACCCAAGTTAAACAATTTAAAGGCAATGCTACCAAATACTAAGTGAGTGTATGTAAACTTCTGACCCTCTGGGAATGTGATGAAAGAAATAAAGGGTGAAATAAATCATTCTCTCTATTATTCTGACATTTCACATTCTTAAAATAAAGTGGTGATCCTAACTGACCTAAGACAGAGAATTTTTACTAGGATTAAATGTCAGGAATTGTGAAAAAAAAACGAGTTTAAAAGTATTTGGCTAAGGTGTATGTAAACTTCCGACTTCAACTGTAGGTAATAGGGTGCCATTTGGGAAGCAGACTAAAGCTCTGCTACCTGACCCGAGCTCGACGGGCTCTGACATTATACATGGGGTTAGGGCCGGGTGGGGCCTGTTTATTCATCAATAACTAGGGTACGGGCAGGGTTTAGAGCGATGAAAAGTATCTAACAGCTAACTGCTCTCTCATGTCTCTTCATTGAGCAGAGTAGCCCAAGCGGAGCCGTTGCTATGGCTACTCACAGACTCAGAGCCGCCATGAGCAGAGAGACAGAGAGGAGCAGCTAACGGATTGACTAACGCAGGAAGTTATTTCTGATTTCGGCAAGGGCCGGGCCTTAAATTTGGCAGAAGCAATCGGGCCTGGGTAGGGTAGAGCCTGAATGCCGCGGGTATGGGTAAGGATCTAACGCAGACATGATGTTGATTTCTGGAGTACCTGGGTGTTGAGGGAAGAGTTGACTGGTTGAAGTGGCAGCATGGAGACGTGAGATGGTAGGAGCCCTGAAGAGAGAGCGGTGCTACATACACCTCCGCCCAATGATAGAGGGGTGTTACAGACACCCCCACTCAAAGACAGAGGGTCCTTGTGACTGGTGTAGATTCCTTACCAAGAGAATAATATCAGACTTAATTCATAAATGCAATTCATTTATAAAACACACACATGCACATATGTACAGACATACACACACACACACAACCGCACACATAAAAGTGTTGAGGTCATATCTTGTCAGAGTAGAGCAGAAGCAGGAAGTCAACCCAGCCATTGACGCACATACTCTCTCTATTGACACAACACAAAACCACAATCTAACAAATCTCTTTACGATGCACAGATCACTAACTACCTAAGATTTACTACGTATGTGCAGTCTGCACTTCTAGTTCTGTTCAAAATGTCATAAGCAAACAAATGTATTCATACAAGGGTTCTTCCCTCTTATTTTTACTCAATCTGTTACACTTCTTCATCCTTTTCTTTCTCTGTAGTGCAAATATGTACAAGCTTAAATCTGGCCGCCATTTTCTAAATGAGGTATCTTGCTTCCTGAACATCTCTAAATACACATACTTATAATGTGTACATTCATCATCCACAGCCACAATACACAGAAATGCTGTGTATTATTTTCACATGCAAGTGCATGCTTGCAGTCACTCATGCGCACACAGGAAGCTAGAGGGCTACCGCACAGAGAGTACGCCCACTCAGACAGATCTGGTGAGACTCACCGGAGCCGCGGCCTGTGGAGAAACTGACGCTAGAGGAAGTGGAGGAGGAGGGGAAGGAGGAGGAGGAGAGGGAGGAGGTGGGCAGGGTGGAGGAGTACGCTGTGTGGGGGAGGGTGGAGGAGCTGGGGAAGAGCGAGGAGAACGAGGTGGAGGAGGTTAGGGAAGGAGGTGGAGCAGGAGCCGTGTGGTGATGGTGCTGACGGTACTCCTCCTCTAGCCTCTCCGTTCGCTCCCGGTTCTTGCTCCCCCGCGGGCGCCCCGGTCCGTGCCGGCTCTTCTTGTTGCCACGGTGCCTCCTCTCCCGGTGTGTTGGCAGCGGTGGTGGGGGCGTGGCCTTGTCTTCCTCTAGGTCGGCCTCCTCCAGTATAGGGGGCGTGGCTAGTTGCGGGGACTTGAGTAGCGACTTTGAAAGCTTGTAGTCCCCCGAGGAAGAGGAGGAGGAGATTTTGCGGAGCTTGCTGCTGCCGCCGCCTAGCCCACCCGAGGAGGAAGTGATGCGCATGATGGAGCCGAAGGTGGAGATTGTGACCTTGGTCTCAAAGGAGTTGGCCTCACCCTCTGACCTCTCGTGACCCTGCGACGACCCTCCGTGAGGTCTGTCAACTGGGGTCAGGGCCGGGGGCTGCAGAGAGGCCTTGTTATGATATTTACTATTGTCCAATTCCTCCTCCTCTTCTTTCTCTTCTTCCTTTTCCTCCTCCTCTTCTTCATCATCTTCCTCAGGCGCTGTCCACCTGGTCCGCTCGTCACGGTGCTCCTCGGCACCATGCTCGTCCGCTCCTCGGTCGGGGTCGCACTCCAAACGAGAGGTAGAGGAGAACGGGGGGAAGTCTTGGGAGCCGCCACCTGGGAATACACACCGTAGTTATTCCTAAACACAGCACAATAACCAGACAACACTATACGGTAGAGTTATACCTAAAACCATTATAAAACACACGTTCAGACTAAACACAGTGAAGTTATACCAAAACAAAGAGTTCTGCACTAGTTGGTTATTCACAAACAGAACTGACTGAGAAGTTGCTTGGACAGAAAATGGCCGGTTAGTTGGCCCATAAAGGATTAGCTTTGTACCCGCGTTGAAGGGACTGGAGGAGCAAGAGGAAGAGGAGCAGCTCTTGCCAATGCTTCCTGTCTTCTTACTGCGGTGTCCCAGCTGGCCGTGAGAGCTCAACCTCTTCGAATTCCCCTCGCTGTCCTTGTTGCTGTGGTGACCCGACGACAACTAAATCAACAACACAGAGAGGCCACGGGGGAAAGTGTATCATTATGGATTGAGAAGGGGTTTGATGTCATAGATTAAAGCCATTTACGCTCGTTAGAAAGTATTGCAATACGGTCGTGTTAGAGAGTTCAACCAAGGACCTCACCTGAAAAAAAACATTCTCTCAAATGTATCAACTTAGCAATAAGCAATAGTTCAAACTATTTAGGAGCCCAAATGGTTATACTAGAACAATGAAGAGAGACAGATAGGATGGGTGGAGGTGGGGAAAGACTAGAGAGAGAGAGAGAGAGAGAGAAGAGAGAGAGAGAGAGAGAGAGAGAGAGAGATGAGAGGTTATAAAGAAAGAGACAGAGACCGAGGGCATTTAGGGGTGTCCATATTGGGGTTGGCTTTACCTTGTCCATGCTGCTGGACAGTGAGGACCCCAGACCATCAGATGACTTTTTATGCCGCTCCTTTTGCCTCATCTTGTCCTTGTGACTCTGAATGAAACCAAAGGGAAAGGCTGAGGATTTGACCATTTATGCAAATACAGGAACGCGTATACGCGCACACACACACACACACACAATACACACACAATACACACACACTCACCTTCCTGAGCCTGTGGTGGTGGGAGCCGTGTTTGTCCTGGGCGGGGGACGTGGAGCGCCCCCTAGAGGGGCCAAAGGAGCTGCGTTCTGTGTTCTCTCCACTGGAGCGCATCTTCCTTTGCTACAGGACCCCGCAGAGGAGAGGCAGAGAGTCACACTGCTGCCAACCATAATGGTCACAGAGGCAAGTACAGCTAGATGGGCAATAGCTAGACGGGCAATAGCTAGACGGGCAATAGCTAGACGGGCAATAGCTAGACGGGCAATAGCTAGAGCTACAGGGGCAACTAGGGGGAAGGGCAACTAGGGGGAAGAAGCTATTTCTCCACGCCGGCCTGAAAAGCTCTGTTTCCTTGCCTTCCTCAATGCAGTATGTGAATGGACGTTAGCAATCCAAGAGGAGGTTGTAAGTCCTTTCCAAAGTCTTCTTATTACACTACACTCTTATAACACATTTCCATATTTCATTCCATTCAAATAAAGAAGAATTGGAGATCTCCTAGAAAGTTGAAAACAGACGTGAATACGTCTCTTACCATCTTGATGTAATGGTGCTTGCAGTAGCCACAGTACTTGACGTTGTCAGCCTCAGGGCCCTCCTCCTCACACAGCAGGCCAGCCATCTGAGCACTGCACAGGGTCAGACAGTCAGACAGATGGGAGAGGACACACACACACACACACACACAGACCACTCACCAGGTGACGTGGAAGGCTTGTCGACAGCCCTGGCGGTTGCACGTCATGCAGGCTCCACAAGCAGCCTTGCTCTCTCTCCCATGGTCCTCACAGATATAACACGTCTAAAGAGAGGGGAGGGAGAAAGATGAAAAAGGATGACGACTGACCAGAACATATCTCCTCTTATCAACGTCAGATGTCATGTCCACCTGAAATCCCTCGCAGATGTAAAGGGCAGACTTGACCGACGGTAAATCGGTCTTTCCATGAAATGAGTGCTTTTTGCATCCCTTTGATTTATTAAGTAGGAATTGTGCACAAATATTGCATTTCAAACATGTGTTATTTGACTGTAAATGAAGACCACATGGAACATTCAATGCATCTGATTTTTAATATGAATAAAGACTTGCCAAAATTCAGCAATATGCCATGTCTCTCTGTGCATCCTCTGTGACTTATATGAAGATTTTAACCCATGTCACTCTGTGCATCCTCTGTGACTTATATGAAGATTTTAACCCATGTCACTCTGTGCATCCTCTGTGACTTATAGGAAGATTTTAACCCATGTCTCTCTGTGCATCGTCTGTGACTTATATGAAGATTTTAACCCATGTCTCTCTGTGCATCGTCTGTGACTTATATGAAGATTTTAACCCATGTCTCTCTGTGCATCCTCTGTGACTTATATGAACATTTTAACCCATGTCTCTCTGTGCATCCTCTGTGACTTATATGAACATTTTAACCCATGTCTCTCTGTGCATCCTCTGTGACTTATATGAACATTTTAACCCACTTAACCCCAACATTTCTGAGTGGGTCGAGCATAACACGGCAACCCTGTTATCCAGAGATAGACCAGAGATGTATTTTTTAAATGTATTTTTTAAAAGTGAAGTAAGCATATAATTGCCCCTATCTGTTGCTGTGTTACAAACTTTTATTCCCCGCCACAAGGAGATTTATGGCTGATTTTAGATGAAGTCGTCAACCATGTTACTTTATTTGGCACCTAATAGATACTTACAATAGTATATTTATATATTTACCCTCTGGAGATGGGGGAAAAAGTGTTTTCTATTAAGTTGAACATGTGCTCTTTATGACAGAATGATACAATTAAGTGAAATAAAAAGTTAGACTACTCAAAAGGTAGCTAATTGGTGGAACGAGCCAAATCTAGATGTCTGTAGGTGTTTCCCAAATGGCATACTATTCCCTATAGAGCGCACTCACTACCTTTGACCAGGGCCCATAGGGCTAAAACGTAGTGCACTATACTCTGGGCTCTGGTCAAAAGTAGTGCACGACATAGAGAATAGGGCTCCATTTGGGACATAGCCAGTGTGATACTGTTCAACTGCATGGGCCTCACCAGTGCCCAGAGTCCAATCCTAGCCTGTCATTGATAGCAGGCTGTTATGAAACATTCTGCCCCCCTCCACACCTCGCTCCCCCACGGCTATTGCCCAGACAGAGACAGAGGGGGCTGGCTGTCTGCCTAGCAACAGGTGCTGGACAAAGGAACAGCGGGCCCCTTACCTTTCTTCTCATCTACCCCTCCTCTCCCCTTGTGAGCCATAAGTATCATGGGCCAAAGGGAAACAGAGAAACGGCATCTGGAGCTACTGTAAAGGAGGGAGGGTGGTGGGGCTTATTGAACCTTCCCTCATCGCCTGCGTCCCAAATGGCTCCCTATTCTCTGTGTAGTAAAGCTACTTTTGACCAGGCGCCCATAGGGGATAGGGTGCTATTTGGGACACGGCCATTGTCCAGTCAAACGCTCTCTAAGAATGGAGGGCAGCAAATCCGGATGAATGGCTCTGACAATCCAGACCAGAGAGGTGCAAGCCATTTACTGTAGCTGCCCCTGACACTGTAACATGAGACCACTACAAGACAAGCACTCACTATTGTACAGCAGCAAGCGTCTACGTAGCTTCCCATTGACTCTAATAGAACTGTAATCCAATCGCATAAAAGCTTTCATTCCAAAAAATCTTGTCTGGTGGGCATATGCTGTATATAGATTTTTCCACAATAGCGATCACTCAAGACCATTAGGCCTAAAAGCATGCAGACTGTGGTGGGATACATGGCACATGATCATCCAGATGCCAACTCTAAAAGAGATAACTTGCAGAGAGGACTTGAAAGAGAAGGCTTAGGAAAAACTCTGGATGATCTCATGAAAGCTTTGCCTGTGCAAAAAAATATATTGTATACTAATGACTGCTTGCAAATCACAGAATCGGACAAAAATGCCCCCACATGTTTGTGTGGAATATTGAAGATTGACACATAGATGGACAACCATTTACTCTGGCTAAAGAAACAATATATCCAAATGGATTAAATCTTCAGAGGCCTATAAAATGCATTTTAAATGACGGTCAAAACATCCTTCACAAAAGACAAACAAGCTTAGCAAAAGTTGAAGTGAACAGTGAAGAATACCTTGATGTATCTGTCGTGAGGGACGTACTGTAGTACGATAGGCTCCATGGTGAGAACGTTGGCAAACTGCACCTCGGGAATATAGAGTGCACAAACCACATGGGCCCAGCCTGGAGCGAGAACAGCTCACATTAGTACAGACACACACACACACACAAACACACACACACACACACACACACACACACACACACACACACACACACACACACACACACACACACACACACACACACACACACACACACACACACACACACACACACACACACACACACACACACACACACACACACACACACACACACACACACACACTTACACACACACACACACATACACACACACACACACAAGCACACCCTGACGTGCATACACACACATTAACACAAACACATCATATATTTGTAAGACAAGGGAAACGTGGAAGATGGCGGGATTGATGGAAAGTGGAGGATGAAGAATAAAGGAAAGAAAATCTGTGTCCAGTAGATTACCTCCACTGTCTGTCCTCTTGAGGGCACCATCTTTGTGAGGGCACAGCTCACATCTCTGATGAGAAATGAGAGCACACCTCACAATAACCAACTACGCACAGTAGCTTCGATAGCATGCTGTACTACCAGTGTTATTACTGCAACAGGCAGGGATATGCTGTACATTGATAGACATGCAGTACATGAGTATACGGATAATATATTGATATACTGGACATATATACTCACCACTCTGGCAGCTCTCTCCTGAGACTCACATTTTCGACAGAACCATGGTCCAGTGGGCACCTGGACGATGCCATAGCACGCTGTGACACATACACACACACACATAAATAGAGACACAAATACAGACATCTTTAGTCTACCACTCAAATGAATGAGACACAAACAAAGGAACAAAAAACAGTTACCTAACTTATTAGTTATGTAACTAACTAACTTCTTGGTATACCTTCAACTTTTAATTTGTATTATTTTATTTTTTACTGTTGAGAGCAAGCATAGAGTAAGTAAGTAGCCTTGGCTTGTGCGAGGCCCGGAACGACACATAGGAGAAAGAGCCCATCTCCTGTTTCTGTAGCGTGAAGCAGTTTGATGTACAAGTTCACCCCCTGGACAGGATGCTAGTCTATCACAGGGCTTTACCCCCAATCTATCTCCTTAATGCTGAGTGCCAAGCAGAGATGCAGCAGGTCCCATTTTTACAGTCTTTGGTATGACTCGGCCGGGAATCAAATTCCCAACCTTTTCGGGACAAACACTCTTACCACAAGGCCACTGAATTGAGAGAAGGCATAGTCAGGGCATGAAGTTAACAATGATTTATAGATTTGTTGTCACAAATATTCTGAGATTATACAAATATTGATAGGCTATTGATGTACGTCACCTTTTTCAAAGAGTGGTGGTGTTTTGAACGCAGCCATATTGGTTTTACTTGGCAAAACAGGCTGGTTTATAATAATGTGACATTAATAACAGTTTATAAACTCAGATCGTATTGTGTGTCAGCTACATACGATATTGTTATTGATGTTTCCTACAAAACACAATAAATAAAAGCCACGGGGGGATATACTGTGAAGGTGTGTACAACTGTTATAGCCTTACAACTGTAAATATTTACACATTAAATCATAATTAGTGGCTCTTATTCAAATCAAAACTCATGGACATATTGAGTGGATACGTTGTTGCATTGCTGACATACAAAGATGTCAACAAAGAAGGTGAATATATCGTTGTGGAAACAATTCATCCGCAAGGCCCGATAGGCCAGCTCGTCTGCTGCTCCAGTAGTAGCAAATGATTCCTAACCGTGCGTAACTTTGGATCGAATAAAAGCCATTCTACAAAAACCGCATTAGTCGGCGCCATAAGGGATTGATGTCAATTTTATGTCTCCTCTCGCGGTCGCACCACGTCAACGCGTGCAGAAGGAAAACACCCCCTCCCACATAAATACAGACAGACCCACACGCACGTAGGCACGCACCACCCCATCCTTCCCCCAATAGCGTAATTACATTGTAAAATAGCAAGCTAGTTACCCTGGTGAACAGCGACGCTGCATCCGTGCCCATCACAGTATACAAGAGGATTTTCAGCCCAGCCTCGCTCATCGGAACACACGCAGCAACCTCCAACCATTTCCCGCATACTGTTCCCATACGGTATTGTATACGGTTTTGCGGCGACTTAAATCGCCAGGGTGTCAAGTAGTCCCTGACTTCAACGGTGTCTCAAACATGGTAGTCGGTAGTCGTGCTACACTGCAATCAAGAATGAATTTCAGCGTGGGGTTCGGGTACAGAGAGTTTTTCCGTGATGTCTTCCCGTCCCCCGTAGAACCGATGCAGTGCGCATGCCCACATCTGCAGAATAGTCTCACTGTGTGAAGATGAATATATTTCCATCCCTTGAAGTTGTATGTCCTCAGTTGTCCATGCTCAATGGCAATATATATGCTCCATTTCTACATTAATAATGACAAAACGGACCCGATCTCCTGCTGTCGAAAAGCAATAATGACAAGTGTAGACTAAAGCGTGCCTCTTCTCTTTGAACGGTAGATAAAAAGCACTTTAAATGCATAGCGCCATCTTTAGGGATCAGAGAAAACACAAATGTCTAGGCCTACTGACCGAAATTGAATATCCAGACATAGTTTGAGGAAACTGTTAATATCATTCAGAAATATGTAGTCCAGGTCAACTACTTTGACGATTTATTTAGAAACTTTCTAACAACTATATCCAATATGTAGTTATATTAAAAAGTATTATCATAATAATAGTCCATTAACAGAATCAGATAACTATGTTGTACTAGAGGCATTATAAAGTCTCATAATGATGGTTGCTTAATCAGAGGTCAATAAAATACAATTGTAGGTTTATAATGCGTTTTATTAGGCACTTGTGTGATGTGTAATGTAAAGCATTGTTGTAAAACCTTAGACTGCAAAGCCTTACATTACTTATTACATGATGATGATCTTTATCAGAAAGTGAAGTGAACTATAATGTTAGAAATGAATGCATGAACATGTGCAAAAAACAATAGAATATAATAATGTCTGTAATATCCTACAGATTACAACTATTGTTTATGAACATAAAATTCAATTGTAATCCAAAGATTTAATAGGAGTTTATGGCAGAACTCAAAAACAGAAGATGTGATTCTATTTCCTTGGAATGACAGACTGCCAGTCAGCCTGTGAGACTTTAATAGCCATGCTTTTTGAAATATTAAGCTCTGGCCACAACATAATTGGAATAGTCAAGCCTTTTTCAAGGACAGCTTTTTTCCCATCTATGTAACATTGCAAAAATCTGAAACTTTCTGTCCCAAAATTATGCAGAAAAATGAATCCATGCTTTTGTCACTTCTAGGTTAGACTACTGCAATGCTCTACTTTCCGGCCACCCGGATAAAGCACTAAATTAACTTCAGTTAGTGCTAAACACGGCTGCTAGAATCTTGACTAGAACCAAAAAATGTGATCATATTACTCCAGTGCTAGCCTCTCTACACTGGCTTCCTGTTAAGGCAAGGGCTGATTTCAAGGTTTACTGCTAACCTACAAAGCATTAAATGGGCTTGCTTCTACCTATCTCTCTGATTTGGTCCTGTCGTACATACCTACACGTACGCTACGGTCACAAGACCCAGGCCTCCTTATTGTCCCAAGAATGTCTAAGCAAACAGCTGGAGGCAGGGCTTTCTCCTATAGAGCACCATTTTTATGGAATGGTGTGCCTACCCATGTGAGAGACGCAGACTCGGTCTCAACCTTTAAGTCTTTATTGAAGACTCATCTCTTCAGTAGGTCCTATGATTGAGTGTAGTCTGGCCCAGGAGAGTGAAGGTGAACGGAAAGGCACTGGAGCAACGAACCGCCGTTGCTGTCTCTGCCTGGCCGATTTCTCTCTCTCCACTGGGATTCTCTGCCTCTAACCCTATTACAGTCACTGGCTTACTGGTGCTCTTCCATGCCGTCCCTAGGAGGGGTGCGTCACTTGATGGGTTGAGTCACTGACGTGATCTTCCTGTCTGGGTTGGCATCCCCCCTTGGGTTGTGCCGTGGCGTAGATCTTTGTGGGCTATACTCGGCCTTGTCTCAGGATGGTAAGTTGGTGGTTGAAGGTATCCCTCTAGTGGTGTGGAGGCTGTGCTTTGGCAAAGTGGGTGAGGTTATATCCTGCCTATTTGGTCCTGTCCGGGGGTATCGTTGGATGGGGCCACAGTGTCTCCTGACCCCTCTTGTCTCAGCCTCCAGTATTTATGCTGCTATAGTTTATGTGTCAGGGGGCTAGGGTCAGTCTGTTATATCTGGTGTACTGTGTGAATTTAAGTATGCTCTCTCTCTCTCTCTCTCTCTCTCTCTCTCTCTCTCTCTCTCTCTCTCTCTCTCTCTCTCTCTCTCTCTCTCTCTCTCTCTCTCTCTCTCTCTCTCTCTCTCTCTCTCTCTCTCTCTCTCGTCTAGAGACAGCAGGAGCCAACTGACATTTACTCCTGAGGTGCTGACCTAGGTTTCTTCTTAAGTTCTGGCCTTTCTAGGGAGTTTTTCCTAGCCACCGTGCTTCTACACCTGCATTGCTTGCTGTTTGGGATTTTAGGCTGGGTTTCTGTACAGCACTTTGAGATATCAGCTGATGTAAGAAGGGCTCTATACATTAATTTGATTTGAATAGTCCCCTCCAGTGGTTTTAGCGTCCACCTCCTCATATGAGGAGATGTTGCCAGGCCCCATATTGTAGTCTGCCAACGCCCCTGAAAAACATAAACACAATAGGTTAGTAGTTGCATACAGTACTACAACATGTATGATTCATCAACTCAATCCAGAAGTGGGTCAGTAAGTACCTTTCAGCTTCTGCTCTTTGGTCCAGTGAGGATCTGAATAGGAGCCACAATCTGTGCATCTTGTTCGATATGCTCCTGACTGACCCATGCCCCCTGTGGACGGTGGCAGTGCTTGTCAACCTAGAAAAACCTAGACATGACCTCCTGGGAAGCAGTTGCACAGTGGGTAAAAAAGAACCGTTTGAAATTCAACAGCCAGATTACAATAATGGGTGTACAAATGACATCTCTACAACCTGCATTGGGGACACTGCCCTGTGTAGGGTGCCGTCTTTTGGATGGGACGTTAAATGGGTGTCCTGACTCTCTGAGGTCATTAAAGATCCCATGGCACTTATCGTAAGAGTAGGGGTGTTAACCCTGGTGTCCTGGCTAAATTCCCAATCTGACCCTCAAACCATCACGGTCACCTAATAATCCCCAGTTAAAAATTGGCTCATTCACCCCCCTCCTCTCCCCTGTAACTATTCCCCAGGTCGTTGCTGCAAATGAGAACGTGTTCTCAGTCAACTTACCTGGTAAAACAATGGATTGTTTTTAATTTTTTTAAATACAATCATGATTGTAATGGTGTTATTTCAACCCCTGATCCAGAGTCTCACATTCATTCTCACCAAATGTTTATATTACCTGCATTAGCCCATGGACATTTCCATTGTCCCCTGAGCCATTGACCAGTTCTGTCCCACCCCTGGACTCTAGAGATGATACCACCGAGGACAGCTCGGTCCACTCCATACCTTTGCCCTGCGTTGGTGATGCGGCCCTTGTACTTGTCCACGTAGGGGCGATTATTCCCAAACACGCGGTGGTTTGCTCTTAGTGGGACTATCATTTGTTTTTCAAAAGGAGAATAACCCAAAACACACCTCCAGGCTGTGTAAGGAATATTTGACCAAGGAGAGTGCTGCCTCAGATTATTATATAAACTTTTAAAATTCAACCTTTATTTAACTAGGCAAGTTAGTTAAGAACAAATTCTTATTTACAATGACGGCCTACAACCCAGACGACACTGGGATAATTGTGTCACAGCCAGTTGTGATACAATCACAGCCAGTTGTGATACAGCCTGGATTCGAACCAGGGTGTCTGCCTTAGACCACTGCACAACTCAGGAGATTACCTTGCCTCCACAATCACCTGACCTCAATCCAATTGAAATGGTTTGGGATGAGTTGGACAGCAGAGTGAAGGAAAAGCAGCCAACAAGTGCTCAGCATTTGTGGAAACTCCTTCCAGACTGTTGGAAAAGCATTCCTCATGATGCTGGTTGAGAGAATGCCAAGAGTGTGCAAAGCTGTCACCAAGAAAAAGAGTGACTACTTTGGAGAATATCAAATATATTTTGATTTGTGTTATTTCATAGTTTTGATGTCTTCGCTATTATTCTACAATGTAGAAAATAGTAAAAATAAAGAAAAACTCTTGAATGGGTGTCCAGACTTTTGACTGGTATTGTATATATAACATACGACTGGAACTTTTCCCGTCAGCATTTGCTGTTGCCCATGAGGCACCGGTAGTGTCAACTTTCCTAATGTCGCCGTAACGATTTGCTAAAATAAAGACAATTATTTATTATTTGAGTGCATACTAACTCATACCACAACATAATCATTGATGGTTATTTTTCAATAAGCCTTGCTGTTGGCTTATATTCCAGACACAATGTTTAGAGAGTTCTACTACACACACAGGCAATTCACATCCTACAAATACAGAAAGATATGACAGGATCTTTTAACTGGTTTTAGTAAATTACAATTACAATATTATGCAGAATTCATGATAGAGCTGAATAAAGCTCACCCATGTTGATGTTTTCTCTTAAAATTCTTGAAACTGGAAGATCCTCAAAATGATACAGCGTGGCTGTTTCACTGAGAACTGACCTCGTTGAGAAAGTTCAGATTGTACATCTTTGTGGACGCAGTGGGATTTCCCTTTATATAGGCAGGTCTTGATGAACCATCTGACTTCATAGAAATCATGTCTGAGTCCAGAAACAACCCAATCCTCCCTACTAGGTCAAACTGAAACTGAAAACAATGATTTGAGTGGACATAGTAGGAAATGCGTGCTTGAAATCTAAATTGAGCAAGGTGCCTAATTTTAACAGAACAATAGCCTCCAGCCAATAAAATGGACCACAGGGGTATTAAAGGGATAGTTCACCCAAATTACAAAATTACACATTTGTTTCCTTACCTTGAAAACTATTTATGAAAATAATTACTTTTGTGGTTTTTGTGAACTATCAATATTCTCAAACTCTTTATTTGTGTAATTATCAACCGAAGCAGTTTCTTGTACGAAAATAAGTTAGACCTTGATTCAGTCAGTAGATGTCACTGTGAGCCCTATTCCATTGTGCATTGTATGTTCTCCATGGTCAATTTATTACTTCGGTCTCTCACTGGAGGCTGTTGGCACCTTAATTGGGGAGGACGGGCTTGTGGTAATGGCTGGAATGGAATCAAATACATCAAACACATGGTTTCCGGGTGTTTAATGCCATCCCATTTGCTCTGTTCCGGACAATATTATGAGCAGTTCTCCTCTCAGCAGCCTCCACTGCTGTCTGTGTAAGTAAATTGCTGCTGGGTAACTTGTTTTAAGCTTGTAGAAAAGAGGGAGACAGGGACACTTGGGCAGATAGAGAAAGTTAGACAAAGGACTGGGTCATCAAACGAGGGAAGTAACAAGTGGATGTATGCTTTTCTACCATTGACACCAACTCCACCTCTCTACCCTTCTATACTCTCCTTTCAACCTAGGAGTCAGTTATGTTGTTTCTATTACAGTTTACATTGAAAAATATATATTTAGCATCATTGTTTTTAATGCAGAGACATACAAACCTGTCATCTTTACAATAAACATCCTGATAAGCATATCTGGGCGTATTCATTGAGAGCACAGCCTGCTTTATAAGTATCACGTTTCTTCACTCAACTCTGCAGTGAGAGAGAGAGAGAAAGAAAGGGGAAATGAGTGCTGATGGAAAGGACAGATAAAGAGATGTCAGCAGCTGGATGAGATGAGACTCACACCTGTTCTGGTGGTCTGATGCCGGTCCGAGCAGTGAGTCGTGACTGACTGTGTCCCTGGTCTGTCTGACATGTGGCTGGCTCGTCAACTTATTGCCTGCTTACTGTTACTGATACGACTAGGGAGTCTGATTAGTCTAGCTATATATATGTACATATCTAGCTCTACCATATCTTACCTCTGCACAATGACTCGGTACTGGTACCCCGTGTAAATAGCCAAGTTATCATTACTCATTGTGTATTTATTCCTTGTGTTATTATTTTTGTATTTTTCTATCATTTCAATTTTTTTCTCTATGTGTTGTTGGGAAAGCCTGTATTAAGCATTTCACTGTTAGTCTACACCCGTTGTTATGAGGTATGTGAGTTACTGGTGTGACTGACTGATACTCAGGTGAAAGTGGACATAAGCAGTTTCGATTGGTTTGAGTATTTCTTATCTGGATTGGGGTAGGCAAGTTCTTTCCTAAGGAACCTTCTGCCCTTTGGGAATTGCTTACTGTGTGCCAGACTTCTAGTTTCATATTGAGTTGAACTGAAGACGTATAGCGTAGCAGGAGAGCAAGACTATTGACTGGGTGACGAACCACAGTAGTGACCTGCTTCCCCCCAAATCAAATCAAGTGTGTTTTTACATTTTGTTCCCTCCTGCCATATCTTTAGCCAACTTTTACATGCAAGCACAGTTCCCCATTAAAGTCACACTGTATGTACAGTGTGAAACATTGGTGTTAATGAAAAATAATCAAGCAGCAATAAATTATAATTCCTACTATCAATCCTACATGCTCTTTATAAATGACTGTCTACTTGTGCAATAAGCAGAGCCACTGAACATGTCTACAAAGCAGTCTCTCACAGCACGTGTTCATAGCACCTCCTTAACTTCTGGGAGCGCTAGATAAATACTGTAAGTTGAAATCCAGGACAGAGAAACAGTTTGACTTTGAGGAGTTGTGAAGAGGGGAGTGTATTGTGAAGTGCTGTCTTTCTTTGACGCTGTGAACTTCTCAAACCACAGCCTAAAACGAGACACATGACCTTTGAGATCATAAGGATAGTTTTTTTTGCACATAGACTATTAAGAAGACGTATTTTTCTGTAGTGACGCTTGCTACTTCTTTCACAAGGTACAGTCCTTACAGTACACATTAGCTTTAATTCTCTTTTTTTATTTTCGAACCTCAGCACAGTTAACAGGAAAACAAAATGTACAGCAGAGTCTGTCAGTCAGCTTACAGTGAACGTAAAATGTACTCAGTACTATGTCCTACTACTACTGCTGTACATACAGAGGACATTTGGACATACTGTAGTTTATCCCAACCTAAAAGCAGCAGGCATGGCAAAGGTAATGCCAAATATTGACTGCCTATTACCACTTCTATTGACACTATTGACACTTCTGTTGAATAGTAATCAAAAATCAAATAAACAATATATATATTTATGTTATTCCGTGGCTTAGTGAAGCAGAATAAAATGTAGTCCCACATAAAACATACATTTCCATAATTTTAGATGGAAAAATAAACTCTATAAAACATTTTAAATGCTACTTTACTGAAATGCTACATTTCTTTGTGTTTGTGTGTGGTAATACTGGTGCTAATAAAAAACAAAAAGGAAAGTCCCTGAGATACTTTTTGTGTGTATGTAATGTAAATACACAATTCGTGTGTGTAAGTGTAGAAATGTGTATGCATTATTCTGTTTAGGAATCTGACTACATGTATGGGTGTATGTGTGTGTGTGTTCACGTGCACATGTGTGTCTACACTATTTCAACTCCAGGCGGTGCTCGCCGCGTGCAATGTGTGAGGAGAACTCGTAGCGGTCCCGGCTGCGATGGCCACATACATTGCACTCCAGTGGGTCACGGAAGCCGTGGCAGCCCATGTGGATGGTGAACATGACGTAATCCAGAAACCACACCCTGCAGTGACCGCAGGGGTACACCGCCCCCGCCCCCGCTCCTGTACCTACCCCAACCCCTACCTCCCCTTCGCTCCTTACCACCCTCAGAGCCTCTAGGGGTGGCATGGGGAGCGCGTGGGCCTGGGGGTGTGAGAGGTTGTTGTGGGGACTGGGCCCCAGCAAGTGCCCCAGGTTGTAGATGAGAGGCTGGGAGAGCTGGGCCCGATCGGTGTGGAGTGAGTCCATGCTAGGGTGGCCCTGGCTGGGCCGGGGCAGGTAGGCGAGACCGGTGCTCTGCTGCTGCTCCAGCTTGTGACCATTGGTGAGGGCCAGGGGGCCCATGTCAGCGCGGCTCAGGGGGATGGGGTAGGCCCTGTGGGGGGAGGCAGAGTCAGGGTCATGGCCTGTGTAGAGGGGCTGGTGGATGTGGTGGTTCTCAGATCCTGGGGAGGTGAGGGGAGGGTCCATGACGTCAGAGCGGTGGATCAGCTCCCTGTTGAAGCTCAGGTCCAGACACATGCCGTTGTCCCCTGGATCACCCACACAGAGAGAGACACCTCAGCACTCACTCACTCAGCACTGTGCAGGTGGGGCAACTAACCCAGAGACAAAAATACATCAACTGTATATCTCTCTATATATATACATATAGCCATATATATATACATATATCTCTATATAAATGTCTCTGCAGTAACCATTTCGCAGACAGAAAAGAGCCAGAGACGTGCAGTGGAGAGGGAGCCACAAGATAGCCAACTCCACTAACTATAAGGAGCTTCAGCAGCAAAAGAGCAAGCTCGGTCACACTTGAAGAAAAAAAGCACATTCTGTACAATTGAAATCTTGATAGCTCGTACAATAGAGAACTAGCAGGCAGACGCTGACCCTGTAGATAAACGAGCTTCTTACCACAGAACGAACACTAAGAGGGCGTGCCAGGACAGAGAAGCTGTGTCCCAAACGTCACCCTGTTCTCTATATGGTGCATTATGGAATAGGGTGCCATTTGGTGAACTATAGGGAATAGGGTGCCATTTAGGACTCAGCCACAGAGACGAGGAGGAGACGAAGAGGCCTCTCAGTCTCCACTGCTGCAGCTGCTGTTCCACCACAAGAGGAGACGGAGGCATCTGCTCACGTTTCGCGCTCTCGCCTGTTTTCAACCCTGTGGTCGAACACACCACCTCTCTTTTCCTCCTGTGGTCGTTATATTGCAAGATTTCAGTTCATTTGTCAGGGTGATGGGTGATAGGAGGATCTCTTTAGGCCAGACGCTTGCTGTTTCTTTGCAGCGACTCGAATTCTGAAACTAAACAGTTTATGATAAGCGGAGACGCTTGACAAGAAAGTGTGACCTGGGTATAGGAAATGGATACAACGCCTTAGGGTTTGGGAAGTCAACATGATGACAAATCACTAATTTACTGAAACTGACGTTTTTCAAACACTCAGCAGCAGTAGTAGTGTAGAAGTTTCAATGAAGCACTACAACTTGGATGTTTATACTTGTCAGTTTGTGTGTGAGAGAGTTTCAGTGTGCAAAAGGCACATCTCCCACGATTGCTTCATGTTATTGGCATTCTATTCCAATGCGTGGTTAACCATACCCACCTAACATATACATCAGGCAGGGAAATTAGGGCAGTGGTCTACCACCCTATGGCGCGGTGCAGCAGATGAGGCTGCCGTTCTGGCCAAAATTCCTGCTTGGCAAGCAAAGCAAGGGGGGACAGGAGAACTGCATAGATAGAGAGACAAATAGACAGATAGAGAGAGAGACAGTGAAAGAGACAGACAAACAGACATGTAGCTTAGACAGACAACGATATGATAGACTTAAAACTTACATTTGTTTAAATTAAATGCAACTGACAGTAAACACTAATAAAATAATAGCAGCAGCAGCAGCAGCAACAATTGCTATTGAATTACCAAATTAACAATTTCTCAAAAGAGAAAGCAACCATCTAGTCAAAAAGTCTAGTCACAAAGTAATCATCATTTTGTTTGAATGAACGCCCACACTCGCCCATGCCTAGTTAACCCTACCAAGGTGACAACCTGCGAGACAGTTGAACTGTAAGTGAGGAATGAGTCAGACTGGTCTTACCAGTGAACTTCTGTGGCATAGAGCTCTTGCGTTTGGCTACGTTGCTCGCCAACCTGTCCAGTAGCAGAGCGCGCTCCGTGCCCATGTGAGTAGTCCTGGACACGTGGGTGTCCTCACCGGCTGAGAGATAGAGAGAGAGAGAGGTCTCTTAGCAGTACAGAGGTACAGTAAGGACAGAGTGTGTGCTTTCTGTCCCCTGTGCTGCAACTGTCCACTGCCTTGAGCATTTGAGGTTGTGAAATTCTCTTTTTCTTTTACAGGGCTAACAAACAAAATTAATTTAAAATGAAACTCACCCTCGGAGAAACCAATGAAAATTTGATCGCAGCCAAGATAACAAAGCCCGTGACCTCACTTCCTGGTGTTTTGCCTCATCGACTAGTGAGGCCTGCAGGAGGAAGACCGCAGGTCGAGGATGTGCTTCCTCACCACACGCTATCTATCTGCCGTACTTACGACATTCAACCGACCACAAAACAACAGAGTATTGTTTGTGTCGCAACCGTCTTGGCTGTCCACCATGGCAGGCAAACAGACTTCTGGGGGGCGTGCAGTCAGATCACGACACTGAGACATTTGTCCTACATCTCTTCTGACTGACTTCCCCTCTGGTGTCCTTACATCACAACGTCTCCCACAGCAACAGCCACAACCTATTTAGCTCTAATGGTGGGCTAACTTACGACCATGAACTCAATGGAATGAAGCTACACAACTCTGCAGACAGCAAATTTGTATGTATGTATGTGTGTGTGCACAAATGTGTGAGTAGATAACAGAATGTGCACACATCTGAGTGTAAGTGAGTGCCTGTGAATGTTGTATGTGTGTGTGTGTGTGTGTGTGTGTGTGTGTGTGTGTGTGTGTGTGTGTGTGTGTGTGTGTGTGTGTGTGTGTGTGTGTGTGTGTGCATGTGTGTGTGTGTGTGTGTGTGCATGTGTGTGTGTGTGATTGCATGAGTAAAGTGTGTATGTGTGTATGTCTAAAGTGCATTTGTGTAAGTGTGTATGTGTGTGGTGTCTGAAGTGTGTGTGTGTAACAGAGGGTATGTAGGAGTGTCCCGGGGCCTCTCACCTCTCTCAGCGTTGCCTTTGTTCTGGATGTACACATGGCACCTCTCTCGGTGCTCTTCAAGGGAGCTGCGCTGCTTGTAACTGCGACCGCAGTGGTTGCACTTGTAGGGCTTCTCTACTGTGAGAAAAGAGTTTCAGTTAAAACTACAAACTCCCACTTACTGAGGCTGTTGTTAAATAATGGGGCAACTACGATCTCTGCAAGAACCTCCTATATTTTTTGTTGTTTTATCTCACCCCCTTTTTCTCCCTATTTAAAAAAAATCTTGTCTCATCGCCTCAACTCCCCAACGGGCTAGGGAGGTGAAGGTGGAGTCATGCGTCCTCCGAAACATGACCCGCCAAACCACGCTCCTTAACACCCGCCAGCTTAACCCGGAAGCCTGCCGCACCAATGTGTCAGAGGAAACACTGTTCAACTGGCAACCGGGGTCAGCCTGCAGGCACCCGGCCCGCCACAAGAAGTCGCTAGAGCGCGATGAGCCAAGTAAAGCCCCACCGGCCAAACCCTCCCCTAACCCGGACAACGCTGGGCCAATTGTGCGCCGTCCTCACACCCTAAATTCCCAATCTGGCCCTCAAACCATCACGGTCACCTATTAATCGGCTGGTTGTGGCACAGCCCGGGAAATGAACCTGGGTCTGTGCCATTCGGGAGGCCTCAAGAACCTCTTTAAATGAGCGTCACTGACAGCCCCAACGTGAAGTGGTATATCTAAATAACTGTGTGCAGACAGGTTATAAGTACCTACGTGTGTGTGTGTTTGCATGTGTACACATGTATTTTGTGTAGTACGTGTGTGAGTAAGTGCGAACAGGTGGAAAATACCTGAGTTTGTGTTATTATAATATGCATGTGTGGTCATACATATGTAAACGCAGGTGGCACACAGATGGTGGATAGGTACTTGAGTGAGTGCGCAGGTGTCCGCTGAGGGCGTCTCGTCTGCGGCAGGCGTAGCTGCACATAGGGCACTTGAAGGGCTTCTCCCCGGAGTGCAGTTTGATGTGGCGAAGCAGGTTTCCCTTCTGGGTGAAGGAGGCACCACACTGGCTGCAGTGGAATGGACGTTCACCTAGGTGTAGGAAAAAACAGAGGGATCCTATGTCATGGAGAAACTCTGTCAACACTGCCAAGACTTACTGATACAGTAGTTATGTAGCATATAGTTGAGCTACTGTGGTATGTTTACTGGTATGTATTACTCAGTAGTACTGTGACTAAATAGAATTAAAACTTGGT
Source organism: Oncorhynchus kisutch (assembly GCF_002021735.2). NCBI lineage: Eukaryota > Metazoa > Chordata > Actinopteri > Salmoniformes > Salmonidae > Oncorhynchus > Oncorhynchus kisutch. The sequence goes on from NC_034174.2 coordinate 65,668,345, forward strand.
TTGTTCCACATGTCTAATAAAGCAGACCATTGAGTGAAGTGTGATTACTGTGTTATAGCAGATGTTGAAATGGCATTTTATCAGTACTAGGGCAAGAAATGTAGAGTACATGTAAAGTCAAATGTGTCCATTCAAAGTGTAACGCATGAGTCAATGTACATATTGAAACGCAAATATTTTAAATCAAACACCTTGATCTACTAAGTTTATCAAAGTCACAATGCCACAGTGTTATATAACAAAAAACACCATTATTTAAGGCCAGGGTTGGTTTGGCTGTGTTACTCTGCTCACCGGTGTGGCTTCGCTTGTGCACGAGCAGCACATTGATGCTGACGCAGGACAGGCCACAGATGTCACAGTTGAGCTTGCCTGCTGCCTGGCTGCGGGGTACTGCTGCGTACAACGAGGAGTTGGTGAGGGCGTCCTGTGGGCCTGTGCTCTCATACTTTACATAATCTGCCAGAGACAGGTCCTGTGGTTCGTTAAGGGTTTCTCCTTCTTCCTCCCCTTCCCCCTCTTCTTCTCCTTCGTCTTCCTCATCCCTTTCCTTCTCATCTTCTTCCTCTTCTTCATAAAGGTAATTGTCTCGTTCACCTTCTTCTTCACTCTTGGGGTACTGATCGTCATTGTCGTCATACTCTTCCCTCTCAGTTTTCACGGGAACCCCATCTAGGAAGGAGGGGAAAGAGAGGGTTAAATATATTTTCCTCCTTGGTTATTTGACTTCATGAGCACCTGGAGCTAATTGCATAAAACTAGTTGTGACTGGTCTATGGTGGTAAAACAACATAAAAAAATATATATTTTGGGGACTAGTCTTATTTCAGCTGACCGGTTTCATAAACAGACTGACTGACTTTAAAGGGGCAATCAGCAGTTGCTACATTCATTTTTGGACTTATAAATTAATTATATGTGCACATTGATTCTTGAAGAATATAATTTGCAAATGCCTCATGAGCTTAGTTCAACTGTCGTAGCCCATCAAAACCCAAAATATAAGCTTGTTTAACGCCAATGTTTGTAAACAAAGAACAAACACTGTATAGCCTCAAAACATGGTTAAATCATTTTGATATCATGGATGGTCAATTCTTGCATCCATAGCTCTGCCTACGAATTTGAGAGTGGTTACATTTCTCCAGCCCCATCCCTCTGCTTTTTACAGAACCAGGGGTGGGGAGCTGGCTTTGTTATTGTTTCTACTGCTGATTACTAATTTAAACCTCAAAAGTTATTATTTTGTCCACTGCCAGTGTGCGAAGAGTAAAATGCCGGTCTATGTTGTAAAACCTATCTAATGATTCTACATGCAATTTTCTGCAAATATGGACATAAAAAAAGCTTCCCAGCTAACACACAGCATTCTGAGAACCAGAGGTTTCATAGAGCTTGGTGAGAGCATGGTCTGTCCTATGGTTATTTTACACACAACCTTCCCACAACTTTCTGGGAATGGTGCAGGATAGTTGCTTGGCTTTGGAACATTCTCAGTACATTTAAGAAACTTGACAAAAAATAATAATAATACAATTCTTGGTGTTTCATTTCCTTAACAGAATGTTTCCTAAAAGTTCAAACATGGTTACATTTTATTTCAATGTTAGTAATGTTCTAGGAACCTTCTCCAAATGGTTTGTCTTTGGGAATGTTCTTAAATTGTTGAGAGAATGTTAAGAAACAACTTTCTGGCCTCCCGGGTGGCACAGTGTTTAAAGGCGCTGTACTGCAGCGCCAGCTGTGCCACCAGAGACTCTGGGTTTTTCGCCCAGGCTCTGTTGTAACCAGCCGTGACCGGGAGGTCCGTGGGGCGACGCACAATTGGCCTAGCGTCGTCTGGGTTAGGGAGGGTTTGGCTGGTAGGGATATCCTTGTCTCATCGCGCACCAGCGACTCCGTGACCGGGAGGTCCGTGGGGCGACGCACAATTGGCCTAGCGTCGTCTGGGTTAGGGAGGGTTTGGCTGGTAGGGATATCCTTGTCTCATCGCGCACCAGCGACTCCTGTGGCGGGGCACAGTGCACGCCAACCAAGGTTGCCAGGTACACGGTGTTTCCTCCAACACATTGGTGCGGCTGGCTTCCGGGTTGGATGCGCGCTGTGTTAAGAAGCAGTGCGGCTTGGTTGGGTTGTGTATCGGAGGACGCATGACTTTCAACCTTTGTCTCTCCCAAGCCCGTACGGGAGTTGTAGCGATGAGACAAGATAGTAGCTACTAACAATTGGATACCACGAAATTGGGGAGGAAAAGGGGTAAAATGTTTTTTTTTTTTTTTAAGAAAGAAAAAAGAAACAACTTTCTTCTTCAGGAATTTCATTACTTCAATATAACGTTTCCTACGTGGTTCTATTTAACCCTCCTGCTGTGTTCCGGTCGAATGGTACCGATTTATACGTTTTCTCTCTGAAAATTGTAGCTCATTTAATCTAATTGTCATAAGGTTCCATGACTTTGTCCACACAGGGCATCTGAACACAATTTTTTTTTATATAACATTTTGGCTGTTTTTATTTAACTTTTGTACACCTGTGGTGTTCTTGGCCAAAAATGACCAGTCAATACAAATTAATGGGTGAGACTACAATTAGTGTATAAAATTGAGTTCAGGCACATGCCCATTCATCAAATGGACACACTTCCTCTCCCAGACCCCCACATGCATGTGTGTTTAAGCACGCACACACACACACACACACACACACACACACACACACACACACACACACACACACACACACACACACACACACACACACACACACACACACACACACACACACACACACACACACACACACACACACACACCACTCCCCTTCTTGGCTTCCATGGCAATCCCCATGGGAACCTTTCCCCAATATAATCTTCCCCCACGGGAACCACACCTGTTGGCATTCTCACAAACAATCGAAACTTTGTTTCAATAATATATAGAACTTTTCTCATAACTCTGGTATATAAAGCTTTTTCGAGGCCTTGCTCACAATTCATTCTGTGGCAGCACAATGACCAAACGATATACTGTATGTGAGGCTCTGGATCATATCTTTGATCATGACACTGGTGAGGTGAGAGGCCAGGAAACTGACAATGAAGATGCATTAGAGGAGGAAGTGTCAGAAGTTGAAGACACCACAGAATATGATCCAGACCAAGAGACAACCAGTGGTGAGAAAGAGGGCCCTGCTGAGGTTGTTGTTACATTCCAGTCAAAGAATCTTCCTCCCCACCTGAGAGGAGAGGTCGGCTGTCGGCTGAACATGTTATCAGAATGACCCCAGGGCCAACGAGATACGCCATATTTTATGTTGATGACATAAAATCCTGTCACTATTTAAAAATGTGAAATGGTTTCAAATCAAATGTCCTTGTTAAACTTTGACACAAAGTAGTCTGTGATAAATAGCACAATATGTTTAATCTGAGTATTTGCTATAGTCAAAATAATCCATACATTATGCTTTATTTTTACTAAAAAACGAGTTGTATGAGCTCAAGTCAAGTAGGTATACAGGCCATAAATAGCAAATAGAAGTTCAAAACTTATAATGTTCACAAGAACTTAAGTTGATAAAAAGATCTAACACAACATTAGGTGATAATATATGTATTATTGTGAATTTATAATCAGCTATAATGGGGTGGTCATTTTGGACCGGGAACACAAAATTAATTAACATGAAACGAACACAACAGGAAGGTTAAAGTAATGTTCTCAAATTGTTCCAAGAATATTAAGAAACAATGTTCTTCTGTGGGAATTTCAGTACTTCAGCAATTATGTTTCCTACAGGTTTCCTCATGGTTCTATTTAAAAACATGTTCTCAAATTGTTCCCGAGAACCAAAATGTTGTAACGTTCAGAGAACGTTTTCAGAACCTGAAGAAAACGTTCCATAAAAAACACAAGAACACTTTCGTAACGTTCAGAGATTTACATTTACATTTTGTCCTCAGCATCCACAAAACTCTCTCTATCCTCTATCTTGTTAATGGTGTTCAGGTGTGTTGGCCGTGCCCACTAATTGGCCACACCTGATCTTAATGAGTTCCTGCATGACATGCTAGCTCCATCCTGGTGGTGCAGTGGACTAGTTCCATGGATAGAGAACAGAAGATTATAGGTTCAAATCTCACTCATGGTGTGTCACAATCAAAAATAAACATATTTGCATAATTATTGCTTAAGGAAATAGATTTTCATGTGTCCTATCTGTGCCTGGATTTCAAAAAAGTTAACCCACAATAAGCTAGCAGTGTTAATGAAACATTTTGTGAAATGTTTAAGGAAGTTATTAAAACACCTACAAATAACCTATCATTTCCATTCTCAGAGCTTTAATAAAAGATCCCATGAAAAGTTTCAAGGAACCAGAGTAAAACATTCTCATAAACTCAGTGCAACTTAAAAATAAAACATTCTCATAACGTTAAAAAAACGTTCAGTTTTACCGGTCAGGAAACATATGGCTTCGTTCCCACAACCAATGTGAAACCAAACATATACAGTAACAGTCAAAAGTTTGGACACACCTACTCATTCAGTGATTTAAAAAAAAAAGTTTTTTACTTTGACTATTTTCTACATTGTAGAATAATAGTGAAGACATCAAAACTATGAAATAACACATGAAATCATGTAGTAACCAAAAATGTGTTCAACAAATCAAAATATATTTTACATTCTTAAAATTAGCCATGACAACTTTGCACACTCTTGGCATTCTCTCAACCAGCTTCACCTGGAAGCTTATAAAACAGTCTTGAAGGAATTCCCACATATACTGAGCACTTGTTGGCTGCTTTTCCTTCTCTCATGCAGTCCAACTCCTCCCAAACAACCTCAATTGGGTTGAGTCCGGGTGATTGTGGAGGCCAGGTTATCTGATTCAGTACTCCATCATTCTCATTTTTGGTCAAATAGCCCTTACACAGCCTGGAGGTGTGTTTTGGGTCATTGTCCTGTTGAAAAACAAATTATAGTCCCACTAAGCGCCAACAAGATAGGATGGCGTATCACTGCAGAATGTTAAGGTAGCCATGCTGGTTAAGTGTGCCTTGAATTATAAATAAATCACCAACAGTGTCACCATCACACCACCTTCCCCATGCTTCACGGTGGGAATCACACATCATCCGTTCACCTACTCCGCGTCTCACAAAGACAAGGCGGTTGGAACCAAAAATCTCAAATTTGTACTCATCAGACCAAAGGACAGATTTCCACCGGTCTAATATCTATTGATTGTGTTTCTTGGCCCAAGCATGTCTCTTCTTCTTATTGGTGTCCTTTAGTAGTTGTTTCTTGGCAGCAATTCGACTATTAAGGCCTGAATCACGCAGTCTCCTCTGAACAGTTGATGTTGAGATGTGTCTGTTACTTGAATTTTTTTGGGGGCTGCTGTTAACTCTAAAGAACGTATCCTCTGCCACATAGGTAACTCTGGGTGTTCCTTTCCTGTGGCGGTCCTCATGAGAGCCAGTTTCATCATAGCACTTGATGGTTATTGTGACTGCACTTGAAGAAACTTTCAAAGTTTGTGAAATGTTCCGCATTGACTGACCTTCATGTATTAAAGTAATGATGGACTGTTTGCTTATTTGAGCTGTTCTTGCCATAATATGGACTTGGTCTTTACCACCCATACCTTGTCAAAGCCCAACTGATTTGCTCAAACACATTAAGACGGAAAGAGATTCCACAAATTAACTTTGAACAAGGCACACCTGTTAATTGAAATGCATTCCAGGTGACTACATCATGAAGCTGGTTGAGAGAATGCCAAGAGTGTGCAATGCTGTCATCAAGGCAAAGGGTGGCTACTTTGAATATTTTTTTTAACACTTTTTTGGCTACTACATGATTCCATATGTGTTAGCTCATAGTTTTGATGTCTTCACTATTATTCTACAATGTAGAAAATAGTCAAAATTAAGAAAAACCCTTGAATGAGTAGGTGTGTCCAAACTTTTTACTGGAACTGTACATTCCCACAACTTCCAAGGCACCAAATGTGCTAGCTTGGTTAGCAGAGCTCCACGGGGCCAATCATCAGACAGAAACTTATACAAGGCTTTGTGATAAATGCCACATCTCCACTTCTACATTTGTAGAATATTTTAATATATTGATACTAGCACATCTCCTAGTGTGGTTAGGCTAATTTAGGACAAGGCAGAGTGTCAGAGAAATATTTAGGAGATGTTTTCTGAGATAACAGCAAGGCATTTCCTTTCGATGCTCAGAAACCAGAACCAGGGCAGAACAAAGCGGCATAGAGAAACCTCTCAGTCAACGTTGAAGAAAAGAAAACAACAACCACGCTTCATCTTCTTCTGAACATATAGATTGAGAGCATAGCCCTCCCCAAAAGTGTAGCATTGCCTTTCAAGTTAGAAGTCTTTACCCCAAACCACGCAAGTGTGCACCCCAAGTCCTAAAAGTGCATAACTCAAGCCCAGCAAATGTACAACAATATAGGGCTGGGCAATATATTGTGAACACCCACATACCGGTATGGATTTTTACAATAACATATTTAAAGATATTTTTTATACAGTGCTAAATAACTTAAAAGTTCAACATATTGGACTACTTCACTGTCAGTTTTGTCCTAGTTTGATCGCGAATAAAAGCGATCAGAATTTGTTGTCATTCTAGGGTCATGCACTACTCCTAAAACATATTTGGAACTTGTATTACTCAGAAACATAAAATACTGTCAAATGCCGCCAATCATCAAAAATTAGAAAAATATAGTGAAATTATATTTTGGCTGTATTGCCCAGCCCCACACCAATAAGCCCAGCAAGAGTAAGCCTACACCCCAAGCATTGCAAGTTTAAGACCCAAACCCTACAAGTGTGTACCCCAAACCCTGCAAGTGTGCACCTCATACCATACAAGTACATCTCAAGACCTGCAGAGTATAGGCTATCCCCCAAGTCCTACAGTCTATATATCCTACAACTGCAACTGTGTATACCTCAAGTCCTGGGCTCTGGCCTGCAATGCCTGCCCCTGCTGAGAGTCAAGTTATATTCCATCCAGAAACCACACTGTGGTCTCAGCCGTGGCTGATGTGCTGAAAAGCTGTGCTTCGTTGTCATGCAAAGCGCTCAGAGGTGCGATGGAAACTTCGCACAGTGAGAGAGGCCCCATATAGAGTCCAGGACCTGAGAGCAGTGAACCTCGGGGCACGCTTCAGTAGAAATTCAGAGCTACATGGTTACACCCGGACCGTGTAGCTGTGGCAAAAGACTAAAATAAGGAAGAACAAGGCCTCCAGTAGTAGCTCCAGTAGACACCAAATCGGTAACACTTTATTTAAGGGGCCATAATAAACCATTTATAAGGCATTTAAAAACAGTTTACTCACCATTTCATTTATCATTGCTTCCACATCTGTAAATGTTAGTAAGTGAGTTATTCACACATGTATATATATATTTCCTTACACATCCTGTGTTGTGTACCTATTATTTTACCAGGTACTGCAGGAATTGCCACCAGTGAGATATTACACTGGTCACTCAAAACATTTATAAAGTATACGTAAAGTATTAATTGCGCTCACTTTAGATTAGGGACCGCAAAAAAAAACGATTTATACTTATGATTACATTTATAAATGTGGAAGTAATTATTAATAATGCCTTATTACCAGCAACTCCTCTAACTTGTAAAATGAAGTCAATGTCTGGTTAACACTTTGGTGGTCTTGGGCGTCTGACCCCCTTTGTTCGCAGCCTCTGTTAAGTCCAATGTCTTGTTGCATATCATACCATAGGTCGGTTGAGTATTGAACGCAAGTGGGTAAACTACTCAATACAGCATGGTTTTGGGACAATGTTCTCATCAACATGTGTTTCGTACCTGTCATTCCCTCGTTTCCTGTGGGTTCTGAGCACTCCATTCCACTCTCTGAGGTCTTCTCTGGGGCCTCCTCTTCCTCTCCCTGTCTCTCCACTGCCTCTTCTCCTCCCTCCGCCTCCTCTGTCTGTGACCTCTCATCTGTCACAGCGGTGCTAACGTCTGTGAAGGGACCATCACCATCTTAGTCTTTAATAGGGAGCCTAACACACATCTCAAACCGTATACGTTATTTGGGCCACCATTGTTTTTGTAAGTCAACTTATGACCATTACACTGCGCACAACATTGTTTTTGGAATATAAGTCTTATAGTGAAGGTTCTTACCCATCGTTTCACATTGTGATGACTTGAGCTCTTGTTTTACCTCTGTGTTCATCTTCAATGATTCTCTGTGGAAATAAAACACAAAGGAAGCAGTTTGTCAATCAACCCATTACTGCAAAAGTTAACATTTACCTCAGAAAGTTCGAGATAAGTTATTATATGCAAAATACTAATCATTTAATTTGGCATATTCCCATGGAATTAGTGACGTTTCATGCAAGAAGCCATTAAGTAGGGCATGCAATATGTATATAAATTCAATTTTTTAAATGAAAATAACCGTGAAAACTACAAAACAAAATGTGTGGTAAATTGTTCGTGCATGGTCCATTGCTCAACCCTAGCAGTTCATTCAAATAAAGAAGAAAAAATATGAGCTCACTGAACATGCATTTCCTGCCAAATTGACGCAAAATAGAAAACTGTGAAAGAGACGTCCAACTTCTACGGCAATGTAGCCATACTATTCTCCAGAATATTATTTTATTTTCAACAGAAAAAACACCTTGCCATTGAAGTAGTTAATATATTTGACAAAGTTAAGCCCTGTTTCTTACAGCACACCTACATCTGTTTTTGAGGATATATTAAAGCTAATAGTTGATGCTTAAAATAATATAAAACTCTCATTATCATAAGACTTTTAGAATTATAGCTAAATGCACCTATTTTCATGTGAACTATTCCGTTTTTTATACAGTAGTCTTATCTTCATATTCCCATTTCCAGTTCCTATTCAAAATATGTTTAATTCAAGGAAGACAACAGCAGTTTTTCTCATCTCTTTTTAAAATGTCTTACCTGTAACGTATGTATCTTCCTCCTGATACTGAAGCGCTCACGTCCAGTTTTAAATTCACCTGTCTCTCCCGCCGTTCAGATTCCCTTCTCCGCCACTGGATCGGCTCGCGGTATGGATATGCCAATGTTGACGTCATATGCTAAACTTTGGAGACCGTCTTAAAGGAACAGGCGGCTGATTTTTGACAAAACGAAGCGATGGAAATACTTTGTAATTGTATAGGAAGACTAGACTGAAGACATTTTAAGAATGGAGGTGAAGTGAAACTGTTGAAGTGGTGAATATGCGTTATACATGTATGCATGGATTTATCATTATGATATGAATGATTACGATTGATCAAAACAGGATATTACAATATATGTTCAACGACGGGCTCTATATAATATACAAGTAATCCACCTTGTGGCCAAAGACTGCTACTACCTCCTCTTTCCATTTAAAGTGTTTTTGTGCACGTATCCCTGCCAATGATTTAATAATTTGCCAGTAAGTCTATCCAGTGATTGTATGAATAGACCATGACCAAGCATGGTAATGCTGTCAGAAGAAAATTTTGTTTGGGTAAAGGATATTGATGCATTTATGTGAAGTGTTGTTGTCTACTGGTTCAAACAGCCTTTTGTTCTGTCTACCACAGGTGACCTTTTGTTCTGTCTACCACAGGTAACCTTTTGTTCTGTCTACCACAGGTAACCTTTTGTTCTGTCTACCACAGGTGACCTTTTGTTCTGTCTACCACAGGTGACCTTTTGTTCTGTCTACCACAGGTAACCTTTTGTTCTGTCTACCACAGGTGACCTTTTGTTCTGTCTACCACAGGTAACCTTTTGTTCTGTCTACCACAGGTAACCTTTTGTTCTGTCTACCACAGGTGACCTTTTGTTCTGTCTACCACAGGTGACCTTTTGTTCTGTCTACCACAGGTGACCTTTTGTTCTGTCTACCACAGGTAACCTTTTGTTCTGTCTACCACAGGTAACCTTTTGTTCTGTCTACCACAGGTAACCTTTTGTTCTGTCTACCACAGGTGACCTTTTGTTCTGTCTACCACAGGTGACCTTTTGTTCTGTCTACCACAGGTGACCTTTTGTTCAGTCTACCACAGGTAACCTTTTGTTCTGTCTACCACAGGTGACCTTTTGTTCTGTCTACCACAGGTGACCTTTTGTTCTGTCCACCACAGGTAACCATTTGTTCTGTCTACCAAAGGTGACCTTTTGTTCTGTCTACCACGTAACCTTTTGTTCTATCTACCACAGGAAGTATTTTGGTTATAGTGGGATCATCGCTTTCTATAGCCTATACTGTGTGTGTGAATATGTGCTCATTAGAGCTGTGGCATTGGACATTTCGGACTAATACAGAGCAGCAAAAAGTGCTTTACTGCAGCTTGGGACAAGCAATCAAGTGTGTGTGTATTGTATGACACTGACTAACAGAATCACAATTGTATCTGGAAATTTGCTGTGAGGGCTAAAGCAGACCGCACATCACCGACTCACCCCAATTCCCGGCCTCATTGCTAACTATCCACCAACTGACCCAGGCAGCACCTAATGCTGTATCCCTGTCTCTCTCTCTCTCTCTCTCTCACACACACACACACACACACACACACACACACACACACACACACACACACACACACACACACACACACACACACACACACACACACACACACACACACACACACACACACACACACACACACACACACACACACACACACACACACACACACACACCTCACTACAGTTGGCCTTATTATTTCATGAGAGATGGGAGACCAATAAACACCTCCACTGATGACACCTGTGGATTTCTCTACCACTGTTACAGTATAGGCTTATTCACTTAATCGAGTTATGTCTTGAACAAGATATTTGACATGCCAAAAGCAAACAGTTGAAGAAAGGTTTTATTGTACTATTTACAGTATGTGTTCCAATATTGTAATAGTTTGTTATTCATTACTTAATGGCCCCTATACCAATAGACATGGATATAAATTACAAAAGGTATTACCAAAAAGCAATAATGGTTCATGTGAGGATTTGTACTGAATATAAATGAGGCCCACTACATCAGCAAAGAGGACTACTGATGTAGTCCAAAATGAAAATTACTTACATTCACTGTGCCAGACTAGACTTTGATATCTTTCAGAACGCTGAGACATTTGTTGCATACCCCTGTCGTTTTCTGCTCTTTTATCAAGAGAGGAAGGAAGGAATCACATCGCTAACAACACATACCACCCACCTGAGTGGTACAACACTGCCGAGTGAGGTTTGGCCCATGGCCCATGCCCCAGCCTATGGCAGCAGGCCACCAGTCTGAAGAATGAAAAAAAGAGGGAAGGAAAAGACACAAAGGCATTACAATACATGCTGGGTTACCATGGTAAAACACAAGCAGAGGAACATAAAAGAGAATTGGCATCATCCCAGCTCTGTAAGCTTTGGAACCAAATAGTTGAGAATGAGAAAGAGCCTGGACACACACATATATACAAAATACACAGACACTAACACACACGTAGGCAGCCTACTCATTTACACACCCACAATTAAAAACCTCCCAGCTAGCGATGTAGTTCAAAGTTCCCTCTGTTGGAAAGGGGAGGCTTTTTAAAGACCCTGCGGGGGCAGGGCTACCGCGTGGACGGCACTGTCAATTTGCCTTTTATAGCTGCCCCGCACAGCTAGTTGGAGAGAGAGAGAGATAGAGTGAGTTTATTTCACTTTTGTTTATTATCTATTTTACTTGCTTTGGCAATGTAAACACATGTTATCCCATGCCAATAAAGCCCCTTGAATTGAATTGAATGGAGAGAGAGAGAGAGAGAGAGAGAGAGAGAGAGAGAGAGAGAGAGAGAGAGAGAAAGAGAGAGAGAGAGAGAGAGAGAAAGAGAGAGAGAGAGAAAGAGAGAGAGAGAGTAAAGGGCAGATGCAGAGGGAGGAAAAGAGGGATGCTGGTGCCTAATGGACTCGTCTTCTCACACAACACACACACTGGCCACGCTAACCATGGCCATGTGCAGGAAAGGGACATGAGGTTGCCCAAGCTTTGTTATTTCAACAATGCTTTGTCATTAGCTGGAGGTGTATGTGTGTGTGTTTGGGAAAGAGAGTTTAAGATGGCATGGAAGTGGTTTTCTTTATCCCCTTTGTGTGTATATGAATGCCTTTTACGGCGAGTGAGAATAATAGCTTTCCAGATACGTTGTTCTCTGTGTGTGGGTTTGTGTGTCAGTGTGCAAGTGCACATTCAGGTTAGTGTGTATTTAGAGAGAGAATGAGAGAGGGGGGGGGGGGGGGGTGAGAGAGAGAGAGGGGGGGGGAGTAGGGGTTAGTGGTTCAAGGCAAGCTATTGTAATGATGCGAGTTAGAAATGTGTGTACACAGTCGCTGTGAAGGTGCTGCCAGCTCTTGAGTCTGAATGTGAGAGAGGAGAAGGCTTTAGTTACATATTTTGTCCCTGTGATTCTGTGTTATAAAGGGACAAAAAGTGAGATACTCATTGTGTGAATATTCAACATAGGGAAAGAGAGAGTGAGAGTGGGTAGAGAGAGTGAATGTGTGTGTGTGTGTGTGTGTGTGGAGGGTGGTTCAGCCCAGTATTTCTTCCCTGCAATTCTGTGTGAGCATTCAAGATTGAGAGAGAAAAAGTGAGGGAGAGAGTATGTGTGTGTGTCTCTGTGTGAGAGCATGAGTGAGAGACAGCAAGAGAAAAAGAGAGAGTGAGGGAGAGAGAGAGAGAAAGAGCGAGAGCGCTTTAGCCTGGCATTTCTTCCCTGTGCCTTTCAGCTCCTCTCCCCCTGAAGAAGGAGGCGTGTCCATTGGCCAGCAGTATAAATTCCAAGAGGAACCACTCGTGTAGAGCCATTCTCAGGAGCAACCCATTGCCCTGCACCCCATATGGAAGACGAAATTGCTACTCGACTTGAAAAACTTGATGCCCCTTCCCTACACCTGGACATTGGCAAACCACAGACTTTTCTCTTTGCACTATAAGAGGCTTCATGGGCTCTGTGTGAATTCTACTTGAAGGGACAAAGACTCACCTAAATAGACCAGTGGACATTTGTTCTACTTCCCAACAAATAACCACTTTGTGCGACTCAAAGACGTAAAGACTTTCGTCGCATGGGAGAGCAAGGACTAGATATTTAGCATTCTTTGATCTACCTGCATTCTTTTTCTAACCTCCCAAACATCCTAGGGCTAGGAAATCGAGCCTAAGAAACGGCGAGGTAAAACAGCGGGGACATTGTGTTCCAACTCCTGCCAAAACCCCTGCCATCCGAAACACCAACCAGCGGGCAACATCAAAGACCAAACCCTCCAACCGCCTCCCTCCTCCTCCTCCTTACCCTCCAAAACTAAAGCAGAGACCAAACAGTTGTGGGTGAGAGAGCAGAGAAACAGAAGGAATACTAACAAACGAACTGCGGGAAAGTGCAAGAGAAATCGAGGGCAAAGATTTGAGATCACGCCTTCGGGACTGCCATGGTGCGAGGTCGCGGTGCGGCTATAGCGCCGCCCTGCTGGGGCCTGTGGGCAGTGGGTGCCCTTTCGCTGGCGACCCTGTGTCTGACGGAGGAGGCCATCCGCTGCCCCGTGTGCTCTGAGGAGCGGCTGGCCAGCTGCCAGCTGCCTGATGGCAGCTGCGAAGAGACGGTGAGGGAGGCGGGCTGCGGCTGCTGCCCCACCTGCGCCCTGGCCAAGGGGGTGCACTGCGGCGTCTACTCGCCCCGCTGCGGCACGGGGCTCCGCTGCTACCCACCGCGGAACGTGGAGAGGCCCCTCCACTCGCTCATGCATGGCCAGGGAGTGTGCAACGACGAGAGGGATGTGGAAGAGAACTCAGGTGAGACAATAGGGAAGGTGTGGGTTGCGGGATACCGGTATCTTTAACGATGGTCCACTGATGTGGCTGTATGTGCAGGTGGCATCACTGGTGGTCACCCTTTGTTAAAAATGGGTGATGCATTATGTTATCCCACCTTCTTTTCTTCAGTTGTGGTCCGACTCTCCATATTGTATTTTAGGCTACTGTGCGCAACACTCTTAGTGGCGCACTGGCACGCCTACCCAGAATTAGGACACCTCAACAATAGCCTCAGTCGTTTTCCAGGTTAGTACTGTATATAATATGATGTAACTGTAAATCAAGCCTGGTGGACTGGTTGGTATCTCTCACACACCCTCTCTTCCTCTCTCTCCCTCTCTCATGTTGGATCATAGCTGGTCCGGTTGGACCATAGGCACTTAAGAGGGCCAGGGTGCCGGGGCTGGGCCAGAGTGTTCTCTCTCTGCTCCCTGCTCTTACCTGAGCTGGGGAGGGTGTGGCAATGTGCTGCTTGTTTGCTCTAATCTCCGCTAAGCCTCGGCCCAGAGCACACACACCAGCTCTTCACGCATGGCCTGACCCGAGAGCAGACAGTCCCCCCCGCTGTTTTGCGCCCGGCCGTACACAGTAAAAGGACACCTTCTGCCTTAGACAGAGCAGAAAAGCTATCGGTCAGAGAGAGAAGCACTGTGGGGATAGTATGGCTGGCCGTGTGTGTGTATGGAAATATCAAATCAAATGTCATTTGTCACATGCGCAGAATACAACAGGTGTAGACCCTACAGTAAAATGGTTATTTACAAGCCCTAACCAACAATGCAGTTTAAAAAAAGTAACAAATAATTAGGCCATATACAAGGGGTACAGGTACAGACAGAGTCAGTGTGCGCGGGCTCCGGTTAGTCGAGGTACATGCAGGTGGAGTTATTAAAGTGACTATGCATAGATAATAACAGAGAGTAGCAGTAGTGTAAAAGGGGGGGCAAAGCAAATAGTCCGGGTAGCCATTTGATTAGATGTTCAGGAGTCTTATGGCTTGGGGGTAGAAGCTTTTTAGAAGCTTCTTGGACCTAGACTTGGTGCTCCAGTACAGCTTGCAATCCTAGTCATAGAACAGTCTATGTCTAGGGTGGCTGGAGTCTTTGACAATTTTTAGGGCCTTCCTCTAACACCGCCTGGTATAGAGATCTGGATGTCAGGAAGCTTGGCCACAGTGTTGTATTGGTCCGTACGCACTACCCTCTGTAGTGCCTTGCGGTCGGAGGCCAAGCAGTTGCCGTACCAGGCAGTGATGCAACCATGTTCTCAATGATGCAGCTGTAGAACCTTTTGAGGATCTGAGGACCCATGCCAAATATTTTCAGTTTCCTGAGGGTAAATAGGTTTTGTTGTGTCCTCTTGATGACTGTCTTGGTGTGCTTGGACCATGTTAGTTTGTTGGTGATGTGGACACCAAGGAACTTGAAGCTCTCAACCTGCTCCACCATAGCCCCTTCGATGAGAATGGGGGTGTGCTCGGTCCTCCTTTTCCTGTAGTCCACAATCATCTCCTTTGTCTTGATCACGTTGAGGGAGAGGTTGTTGTCCTGTCACCACAAGGCCAGATCTCTGACCTCCTCCCTATAGGCTTTCTCGTCGGTGTCGGTGATCAGGCCTACCACTGTTGTGTCATCTGCAAACTTAATGATGGTGTTGGAGTCGTGCCTGGCCATGCAGTCATGAGTGAACAGGGAGTACAGCAGAGGACTGAGCATGCACCCCTGAGGGTCCCCCTCGTTGAGGATCAGCATGGCGGATGTGTTGTAACCTACCCTTACCATCTGGGGGCGGCCCGTCAGGAAGTTCAGGATCCAGTTGCAGAGGAAGGTGTTTAGTCCCAGGGTCCTTAGCTTAGTGATGAGCTTTGAGGGCACTATGGTGTTGAATACTGGGCTGTAGTCAATGAATAGCATTCTCATATAGGTGTACCTTTTGTCCAGGTGGGAAAGGGCAGTGTGGAGCGCAATAGAGATTGTAATGGTGTTGATGTGAGCCATGAAAAGCCTTTCAAAGCACTTCATGGCTACAGACGAGTGCTATGGGTCGGTAGTCATTTAGGCAGGTTACCTTAGTGTTCTTGGACGCAGGGACTATGGTGGTCTGCTTGAAACATGTTGGTATTACAGACTCAGACAGGGAGAGGTTGAAAATGTCAGTGAAGACACTTGCCAGTTGGTCAGCGCATGCTCTGAGTACACATCGTGGTAATCCGTCTGGCCCTGCGGCCTTGTGAATGTTGACCTGTTTAAAAGTCTTACTGGAGAGCGTGATCACATTTCCGTGCTCTGTGTGTGGGTTTGTATATGTATGCATGTGTTTTTGCGTGTGTGTTCAGTGTATGTGTGTGTGTGTGTGTGTGTGTGTGTGTGTGTGTGTGTGTGTGTGTGTGTGTGTGTGTGTGTGTGTGTGTGTGTGTGTGTAAGTACACTATATATACAAAAGTATGTCACCCCTTCAAATTAGTGGATTTGGCTATTTCAGCCACACCTGTTGATGACAGGTGTATAAAATCAAGCTCACAGCCATGCAATCTCCATAGACAAACATTAGCAGTAGAATGGCTTTACTGAAGAGCTCAGTGACTTTCAACAGGGCATGTCATAAGATGCCACATTTCCAACAAGTCAGTTCGTCAAATTCCTGGCCTGCTAGAGCTGCCCTGGTCAACTGTAAGTGCTGTTATTGTGAAGTGGGAATGTCTAGGAGCAACAACGGCTCAGCCGCGTTGTTGCACAAAGTGAGGTCCAGAGAGAAATTATTTGTTGAGATCGGTGTGTAAGAACTTGAATGGCCTGCACTGAGCCCTGACCTCAACCCCATTGACCACCTTTGGGATGAATTGGAACGCTGACTGCGAGCCAGGACTAATCGCCCAACATCAGTGCCCGACCTCACTAATGCTCTTGTGGCTGTATGGAAGCAAGTCCCTGCAGCAATGTTCCAACATCTAGTGGAAAGTCTTCCCAGAAGAATGGATGCTGTTATAGCAGCAAAGGGGGGACCAACTCCATATTAATGCCCATGATTTTGGAATGAGTTTTCAAACGAGCAGGTTTCCACATACTTGTGGTCGTGTAGTGTCTGTGTGAGTGTGAACTGAATGTGAATGTGTGAGAATGCATTATAAGTGTATTTGTATATATTTGTGAGTGCATGCATTTGTGTATTGATGTAGCTGCAGTATATGTGGGCGTATGCACCATATGTGTGAATGTATGTCCATCCCTGTGTGTATCCTGTTATCGATCTCAGCATGTTAATACATGGTCATGCGTGTGTGTGTTGTATTGCAGAGAACTGTATGTGCGTGCATGTGTGTGTGTGCGTGTGTGTGTGTGTGGGTGGGTGTGTGTGTTTAACAAGAGGATGTAATAAAAGCTGCCTGTCTGCCTGTATGAAATTACTCTGTAATGGAGTGCTGCCAGTCTCAGGCTATTAGAGCTCTCTGCAATCAGTAATTCATTCTCACTCTCTTCATGGCCCCATTCCTCCTCCTCTTCGCTGGCACTGCAAGATGTCTGACTGACTGACTCCTCTTTTACTGGAGATGTCTTGTTCATTTCCCTCTGCAGACATCTTGATACAACTCCTGTCTTTCCCCTCTCTCACGGTAGTCACATTCTTCTTCCTACTGCAGCAGCAGAGGTCTGGTTCCACTTTAACATCTAATACTGCATGGCTTATCTGCTATTCCTGTTCCATCATATTCTTCAGATTGCAGCAGATGATACTGTTCCTGCTTTTTAATTCTTCCTCTCTCCCCTTCCAAAGCAGGGGGAACTCGTAGGCCGTTTTCATGGTGGCGATTTCCATTATGCCCAAAAAGTTTAGTAGCGATCGTAAAAACGTACCGCGAACGAATCTATTCACTCGTTTGTTCCAGATCTCATCCACACCGATTGTTCCAACATCGCTTCTTCTACCAGCACCGCCGCTGCCGTGACCTCCAACGGGTATCGGTAATGAAGGTGAACTATCTCCCAGTTCCAAGCAGCACAGCAAGGCAAGACTTTGGACAGACTTGAACAGCCCTCAACTTCCAGGCTTCGTCTGACATGGCACTCTATTCTCAGGGCTCTGGTCAAAAGTAGTGCTCTGCTTTAGGGAGAATATGGTGCCATTTTGGATGCACTTCCAGAGACCCAAGTCTCCAGTCGTCTCCAGCACTACTGCATCAGTTTCCCCTGGGCCTGGTGA
The DNA here is from genome assembly GCF_002021735.2 of Oncorhynchus kisutch. Classification (NCBI taxonomy): domain Eukaryota; kingdom Metazoa; phylum Chordata; class Actinopteri; order Salmoniformes; family Salmonidae; genus Oncorhynchus; species Oncorhynchus kisutch. The sequence goes on from NC_034174.2 coordinate 65,686,447, forward strand.
CTTGCTGCTCCCCCCCCCCTGCCCTGGAGCGTTTCGTCCACCGTCCAGCTCTGCTGCATCAGTTTCCCCCTGGGCCTGGGTGACTGCTGCTCCTCTCCCACCCTGCCCTGGAGGCGCATCGATCCCACCGTCCAGCTCTGCTGCATTCAGTTTCCCCCTGGGCCTGGGTGGACTTGCTGCTTCCTCTCCCCCCCCTGCCCTGGAGCGGACATCGTCCCACGTCCGCTCTGCGGCATCAGTTTTCCACCTGGGCCTGGGTAGACTTGCTGCATCCTCTTCCCCCCCTGCCCCGGAGCGCATCGCCCACCGTTCAGCTCTGCTGCATCAGTTTTCCCCCTGGCCTGGGTGACTTTGCTGCTCCTCTCACCCCCTGCCCTGGAGCGCATCGCCACCGTCCAGCTCTGCTGCATCAGTTTCCCCCTGGGCCTGGGTGACTTGCTGCTCTCCTCCCCCCCCTGCCCTGGAGCGCATCGCCCACCGTCCAGCTCTGCTGCATCAGTTTCCCCCTGGGCCTGGGTGACTTGCTGCTCCTCTCCCCCCCTGCCCTGGAGCGCATCGTCCACCGTCCAGCTCTGCTGCATCAGTTTCCCCCTGGGCCTGGGTGACTTGCTGCTCCCTCCCCCCCCCTGCCCTGGGGCGCATCGTCCACCGTCCAGTTCTGCTGCATCAGTTTCCCCCTGGGCCTGGGTGACTTGCTGCTCCCCCCCCCCCCCTGCCCTGGAGCGCATCGTCCACCGTCCAGCTCTGCTGCATCAGTTTCCCCCTGGGCCTGGGTGACTTGCTGCTCCTTCCCCCCCCCCTGCCCTGGAGCGCATCGTCCACCGTCCAGTTCTGCTGCATCAGTTTCCCCCTGGGCCTGGGTGACTTGCTGCCCCCCCCCCTGCCCTGGAGCGCATCGTCCACCGTCCAGCTCTGCTGCTTCAGTTTCCCCCTGGGCCTGGGTGACTTGCTGCTCCTCTCCCCCCCCCCTGCCCTGGAGCGCATCGCCCACCGTCCAGCTCTGCTGCATCAGTTTCCCCCTGGGCCTGGGTGACTTGCTGCTCCCTCTCCCCCCCTGCCCCGGAGCGCATCGCCCACCGTCCAGCTCTGCTGCATCAGTTTCCCCCTGGGCCTGGGTGACTTGCTGCTCCTCTCCCCCCCTGCCCTGGAGCGCATCGCCCACCGTCCAGCTCTGCTGCATCAGTTTCCCCCCTGGGCCTGGGTGACTTGCTGCTCCTCTCCCCTCCTGCCCTGGAGCGCATCGCCCACCGTCCAGCTCTGCTGCATAAGTTTCCCCCTGGGCCTGGGTGACTTGCTGCTCCTCTCCCCCCCCCCCCCCCCCTGCCCTGGAGCGCATCGTCCACCGTCCAGTTCTGCCTGCATCAGTTTCCCCCTGGGCCTGGGTGACTTGCTGCTCCCCCCCCCCCCCCTGCCCTGGAGCGCATCGTCCACCGTCCAGCTCTGCTGCATCAGTTTCCCCCTGGCCTGGGTGACTGACTGACTTCCCCATCCCCACCATTGTGTTGTCTGTTTGAGGTGAGCAGCGCTGAAGCAGAAGTGGGCTAAAGTGTGAATGTTCAGCGGTTTGGGAGTTCTAGTAAACTCTCTCGACAAGATAGGGGGTGTCAGCGATTGATGAAATGCTAAATGGTGTCGAAATGTTTGGATGTTTTGTTCTCAGTGTTCTGGAATCCCACTATCCCAGTGTTGAGCTTTGGTTGACCCCCCCTGGGTCCTGTCCTGAAGGAAAGTACCCCCCCCCCCAACGTAGCCCTACTCAATAAGTCTTACATCAACACTTCGGTGCAGCGCCTTTGAAACCTCATGCGCCAGAGAGACAGGAAGAAAAGGGAAAGAGAGAGAGAGAGAGAACAGAGAGAGAGGAAGAGAGAAAAACCCAAGCCACAAGTATATGAGTTCCTTTGTGGCACATTTGCCGGGTTTATCCATTATTAAACCAAGGGGTACATCTCCTTGAGACGCTTCCCACACTGCCCCAGACCTAGCAACAGTGAACATGTCTGATAAAAATAGAATCGTTTTTTTTTTTTTTTTTTTAATGGAACAGATTCCTAAAGAAAAGGACACCGTAGGGGAAGGTGTATGACTGATCCTGAATTGACAGTAGGTGTACAGATGACTTGCTACCATCAAGCAGCAGTCCCAGAGACTGAGATGTTGCCTCATATCCCGATGAAACGGTCAATACTCAGAATATAACATTTTCATATGTTTGATCAATAAACATTTCCCAAAGCTAGCCTGCCATTTCCATGGACCGACGCACAGACCATTTAAATCTGAGGAATACATGTCCAGATTCAATCTACTGTGCGCATTCTGTTACTTTCCTTCAAGTTCAAAGCTACAGTATTTCGGAAACTCAATTTCCATAGCAACTGCAAGCACTGGAGTACATTCTGCATCTTATCATGTCCTGCAGGTCTAATGCAGCTCCTTAATAACTGATTCTTAGAAACGCTCTCTCAATCCTAATTATGAGGGCTTGGAATCCATTCCAGCATTCCGACTGGGTCTCCTTTGGTGTCATATTCAAATGCTTCACAAACCTTTTAAACTCGGACATGTAATAGTATTCACAAGCAGATACAGATGTCAAGGGAAATGTCATTACTGGAATGAGGTGTTGCGAATGCCGTTCACGCGGGTGGTAAGCTGAAAGGAGCCACATGTGTCTGATGCACAGTATGAATCTGCATTTTAGGCAGGCCCGATCAGTGGCACTTCTAGTCAGCCATCTGTTCTTGTCAACCATCCCACAACTCCTGTTCTTCTTACGATGTGAGGAAAACACTTGTCTGTGTGCTCACTGGAATGATGAAACTGATTCAATCATTTCTCAGTGTTGGGGAAACAAATTGCAGATGTCCCTGATGGCATGTTTAGGTCCTTATTATTTGCTTACTTTGGGTATTTATCCCATTTGTACAGCTGGGCTTTCTGCAGCAGAACTCAGTAAATGTGATTCGCTAATTGATCCCTCCATGGAACCATGGATTTAGGACCCCCTCCTGGTGTTGGAGCTGTGGAGACAGAGATACACAAACAAACCAACTGGCGGCTGAGTAAAAACACAGAGCGACGATGAGCTAGCTGGCCGTCAAATTCAAATACGCCTAATCCTCGGAGCCCAGTGAAATAAAAGTCCCTCGTAAACTGTGTGAGTTCATGTGTGAACGTATTAAACAGCAACCACTCCCATCACGCTTTGTTTGGAAACATCCCATGTAAACACTTAAATCACAAACATCTGGCTGGGGAACATCTGGCAGGGGAACATCTGGCAGGGGACTCAGCCCATGGTGCATTGTTTGAACAGTCGCTCATTAATTTTGAATTAAGCCTGTTGTCTGTATTTACGCGCGGTTTGCACACTAGAGACTCAAATATACTGCAATCAAAATGTGCTTAATCACTGCGAGCAGTGTTGCTATTGGCATGAGTCGTGTGTTGCTGTAATGTGTTATGTTGTATTTTGGTGCGTGATCCTGTTTTGTGGGATATTGTTACTGTACACGAGCAAAAACAACCCAAACCAACCAGTAATTATGGTTCAGTTCTTATTTCATGGATAATTCATTTTGGCCTACTTTTGTGGGGTACCTAACTCTATTTATGACTGCTCTATGGTTTAAGCAGAGAAGTAAAATGGACGTTTAAGAAAAAAAAGGGGAAGGGTAGTTGAGCACAACCCTTTTTATTGTAATAATGTCCACATGTATTATTTTACAGTATAGAAATATGCCACACAAAGCACTATGAGCTTAACTACCAATAAGCTTAAAATACACCCCAAAAAGTGGAGGGTAACACTTTCGTTAAACAGATTGTACACATTCTTGCTAATGCCAGCTTACATATAGAGCAAAGAGTTGACATAGGCTATGCAGTGGGAGACAACTTGTGTCAAACGTGCACTATCTACATTCAAGCGTGCCAAACGCCCACTGTCTCCTCACCCAGATTTCCACTGATGCAATGGCGGCTGACGATAAGCATCTCGCTAGCTGACATACTATAATGCTATATAGTGTAACAAAGTCCAGCCTACGGAGCCAGACATGTCCCCCAGGACAGTGTTGAGACTAGTACACATGCTCCATCCAGACTCCCAGTGACAGCTGCAACTGGAACAAGTGGAGTTCCATGCCACCCTCTGAACCTCTGTGGGCTGGGAGTGGGAACACACCACCAACATTCCCTAGCAAACACGTCACTGGAGGACGGTTAAGTCAGAGGAAATGACTGAAAAATGGTTTGCAACTCGGTCGGTTGTAGACTAGTCTGCACTAATTCAATGATATGACGGAAGATGACGATGGTTTGAGGGATCCTGCAGCTCTTGAACACACATTAACTTTAGGCGAACCTCCCGGGTTGACATGTTCATGGCCTTTGGTTTTTAAACGTTGTCAAAACAGAGGGAAATGTTAGAGCCTTCATCAGAACAGTCTTAAAATCGAGTCTTTCTTTATCTTGGCTATGCACCTGTGGCTGGGGTTGGATCCGAGTGCATACTGCACACTGTCCGTACTTGTGTTCTTCGTCATAACTCTTGACAAAGGAATCTAGCTGAAATGGTTTTGGCCCTGGGTTTTTTTTCTTCTGTTTGTTTAACATGATACTTTTTTTTATTAAAAGAAGATTATACTTGGATTTTTTTTCCTGGAGTACGTCCCACCCTTTCTATTCCTCATCACAGCAGCCTGCCTTGTGTCTTAGCCTGCCTGTGTTTGAAACTGAGATGTTGATACAATCCTCCTGAAACCACACAGTGAAGCAGCAGCTTCCTCCCCGGAGAACAGAGGTGGCAGCAAACAGGACATGGCACCCCTGACCCACTTTTAAATAACTTTGGGCTTGTATGAAATGGCACTCCAAAAGAGCATGGATTCGGCAAACCGCTAAATGGCAAAAGAGGGAAAGAACAACTTATGGGGAGACGGGAAAACAGCTGAAGTCGTACTGGGTCTGGAAAAAAGTGCCGATGAGTAAGGCCAACGGAAATATACAAACCCCCGGTCAGCAGAGCACAGCTTGTCAATCAACTTCAGAGCAACTCCCTCACCTCAACCTCACGTACAGAGGTGTGGTATAGAAATGTAAACCTCTCGTCTCATTACTAAAATATGACTAGAAAAGCTAATGGCAAAGCCCTTTACCCCAAGTCTGAAACAGACAAAGGTCACCTTACCTCATGAGTAGGCTTGTCTATCCGTTGTTCAATAGCAAAAATAACTTCACAACAAAACCTGTTGAAAGCTAATTGCTATTTAATCCTAATTACAGAGTGAATTACCTTGGAAAACGTGGAAAGGTCAGAGAGGGCAATGCAGAAGATCTGACTATGAGAGAAAGTAGGTTCCCAGAAGCAACTGGTATTACGCCACACTGACGTGAGACACCATTCGTGCTTTGATCTTTCCAGTGATCTGGCAGCAAAAGCTTAAGGCAGCACTTAAACCCAGGCTCTGGGTGCTATGGTTGCAGTGCCAAAAGGTCACAGGTCACAAGCAGAACAGCAAAGAACAGTTGGTGGGGGAAAACATTGTTTGGGTTTTACCAACCAACCCTGCAAAGGCCACAGGTGAACAGTCAAGCCAGAACAAAACAGATGTAAATCTCTCCACACTCCATACCTTTGCCCACCGGCACCTTTTGACACAGCAAAATACCCTCTTCCAATCTCCATCTGGCACAGTGAGGGTTTCTTTTGCTGTAGGGGAGGTGGAAGGGTGGAGGGGGGCAGTTTCCTTAGGAAACAGCTGGCTGCCTGCAGGCCCAAAGAACTGGAGGATTGTTGCAAGGTAAATGTGGCACAGGCCACAATGGGTAGGCAGGCAGTGAGGAGAGAGGGGGTGGTAATTTCAAATGCATCAATAGCTCTCCTTGGCAGAAGTGTGGTGCCAGTGGTTAAAGGAAGACCAAGAGAGCTGAAGTCCAAATTGAGATTACTGTACTTTACCCCCCTGAGTGGGAACATCACTGTTTGTCCTTGATGCTAAGCCCGGTTGTTAGCCTACAATTCCCCATTGTGTTTTCATCAAATCAAATGTTATTGGTCCCATACACATATTAATGGAAAGATAGCTCTGTGTCGGTATGACAACGTTTGCGTTGGGTCAGATCAGTAATATGCTGTAAATTTGGTACATTAAATTATACATTTTCATGCAATCAACAAATTGCGTAAAGCCTCTGAGAGGCAGTGTAATTTACAGAGAAGCCTGTCAAAAATGGCATGGTCTATTGTTTTAATTCTTGTGTTGTGACACGTCTGATTTGCGACTTTGTACGGGTTGGGATTGCGAGTCTTTCATGTGTTGTGTAGGTTGTAGCTCTAGAGGTTTCCCTTGTAAAAGAGGTCTCTTGACATTGATAGGACTTACTGGATAAATAAAGGTTTAAATAAAAAGTCTGTGACTTGTAGTGCTGTGACTCAATGGTAACTCTTGTGTCCCCACAGCGATGGACAGACAGGATGAGATCATCCCCGAGCACCCAAATAACAGTAACATCCGCTGCAGTCCCCAGGACAAACGCTGCATTCAGAAGACCCTGGCCCGCCACCCCGCCAAATCCACCAATCAGAGAAGCAATAACGCCAGGGAGGACCCAAAGGCTGCCCTGGTGAGCGCACCAACCACCGTTCACCTCCGTATAAGAAAAGATTACACATAAACATTACGTATAGGAAAACATTACATATGCACATTTAAAGTATTTGAGCAGGTGCTGGATGTAAAAAATAATGTCACCCCATAACCTTCAACTAGAGTCTAATGGAGTATAGTTACTAGACCGACACAGGTCTAACAGGTGTTTTCAATGACTATTTTACAGATCAAAATCCATGAGCTTAGCAGTTAAGTTACAAACGACATGTAACCTATTCGTTATTTGCAGCACTCAACATTTCATGGTCATGTCATGAAACGTAACCCAGGTGTTCACTGAAATCAACAACAAAGGGTAGTATAAAACTGTTTACCATTTCCAGATACCTACATGGACGTATATGACCATACATGGGCGTACATTTCCAAACATCTACATGGGCCGCACTAGCCTGAGTACCAGTCTGTTTAGCTAACGTTCCACTCCTTATTCTCCGTTTCATTTGCCAAATATTGGCATGACAGGAGTGGCAAGGAGCGGAATGATAGCTGAACAGATTTACAACTAATTCCACTGGTCGTCCTCAGGCTCCATGTCGTGCTGAGCTGCAGAGAGCGCTGGACCGACTGGTGTCTAACACTCGCACTCACGAGGATCTCTACAGCATCCCCATACCCAACTGTGACAAGAACGGAGACTTCCATGCCAAGCAGGTTTGTCGACTGACAAGTAGTCATTATCCCACTGTTATCTATATTATGCACTATTCAGGAAGTACTCCTTGACATACTCCAAAACGGTACCTTATTTATTCCTTATATAGTGCACTACTTTTAACCAGAGCCATATTGAGCACTACCAAAAAAGTAGACCACTATAAGGAATATCGTGCCATTTTGGATGCAGACATTTATCCAGGTAGTCTGTGGAGAAGGTCTTTAGCAAGCGAGATCCGATCACCTATCATTCACTCAGTCTGGCATCAGACAGGCACATACGAACACACTACGCAAACAATCCCCTCTAACTTCGTCACTGCTCTATTAGCCAAAACACAACATGTCTGTGTAACAGCATTGTTTTACGTGAGCATTTTCTCCTGCCAAGACTCTACATCTACAGACAAGCAGTGATTTATCAAAGAAAATCCAAGCTGAACTGTCTACATACAACACAGTGGTTAACCTGAAATGGTTGACAGTAATCGCTTCATTGCTGGGATAGATGTCATTAGCTTTTCGAAGCAATTATTTCTTGTTATGTCTGAAATGGGCGACTTTGTAGATAAGACCGGGACGAATCTGAGAACACGGAGCTAGATATGGCTCGTTGCTTTGTGGAGCTGAATACGTTACGAAGCAACAGGCGTAGCAGAGTCAGTCAGTGGTAAAAGTCTTACTCTGCCAAGGGCATCAGAGTCTGGGGTCAGGCTTGATTGTGTAACACAGTTAAAGTACCCTTGTCTGCTCGGTATAGTGTGTAAAAGGCATCTGTTTACTGTTTATCTATAATTGCATTGTGGTAGAGCTTTTACGGCACCCCTTGTGAGCATAACTAAGGTTATGAGAGGTCATCAGGCATCTTTTCATTGCACAGGAGGAATCTCAATAGGAAAGTTGAGCCAAGCTGATGGGGTGTTTCAAAACCACCCAAGGTTATGTACAGAAATGTATCTCTCAGTGGTTATGATTCATACAACTTTGAGTTTCTATTCAATTGCTTCATATTCACACTGGTGAGAATGAGAGGCTTGAGAGAAAGTTATTCACTAAGGGAACAATGTCAAATATCACAGTGGTTTGATTTTTAAAGGTACCTCAGGTTTGAAATGTAAGGTACCTTAAAGATGGAATCCGCAGTAGGGGGTAAACATTGCCACTGGCCGCCCTACCACCGTTGTTATTGTTTTGGTTTCCGAGCTGAGGAGAGTCGTGCAGCATGGTGAAAAAAAATGATTGCAGTACATATTGCTCTCTTCTATCGTGCGTGCAATGATGTCCGAGGATGACAAAAAGTGTTTGGTGTTTGCAGTAACTTCTTTGTTGTTGTAATATCACAAACGGACGTGGCTGTTTTCACCATGAAGTAATCCAGCTTTAAGGGACCTAAGTGCTATTAAGAAACTGCAATACCTTATGTCAGAGTTCCTGTGGTTTTCTGAGCCAAACATATATATTTAGCTTTTGGACATAAAAATACTATAGAATGCATACATAGAGAGGCATATGTGATCGTATCATAATGTAATCAAGGTTTGAAATGATTCTGTTTTTGTCAAATAGTATATCTGTTTGAGATTCTTGCGGCCAATTTGCAGTGTACAAAATATTTATAACTATTTTCCAGCCTCTGACGATCCTTTCAAATAAAAATCGGCCCACGGCTGAATGTATTTAGGCACCATACCTGATGCCATTTATCTGTATCATATGCTTATCATGCAATAAGTGCCATTTGGCTTGTGACTGATACCTGTCTGGTTTCTCATGTCTAACAGGTGTTTTCAATTACTATTTTACAGATCAAAATCCATGAGCTTAGCAGTTAAGTTACAAACGACATGTAACCTATTCGTTATTTGAAGCCATCAACATTTAATGGTCATCTCATGAAACGTAACCCAGGTGTTCACTGAAATCAACAACAAAGGGTAGTATTAAACTGTTTACCATTTCCAGATACCTACATGGACGTATATGACCATACATGGGCGTACCTTTCCAAACATCTAAAGTTGAAGTCGGAAGTTTACATACAACTTAGGTTGGAGTCATTAAAACTCGTTATTCAACCACTCCACAAATTTCTTGTTAACAAACTATAGTTTTGGCAAGTCGGTTAGGACATCTACTTTGTGCATGACAAGTAATTTTTCCAACAATTGTTTACAGACAGTTTATTTCACTTATAATTCACTGTATCACAATTCCAGAAGGTCAGAAGTTTACAAACACCAAGTTTACTGTGCCTTTAAACAGCATGGAAAATTCCAGACATTGATGTCATGGCTTTAGAAGCTTCTGATAAGGCAATTGACATAATTTGATTCAATTGGAGGTGTACCTGTGGATGTATTTCAAGACCTACCTTCAAACTCAGTGCCTCTTTGCTTGACATCATGGGAAAATCAAAAGAAATCAGCCAAGACCTCAGAAAAACATTTGTAGACCTCCACAAGTCTGGTTCATCCATGGGAGCATCCATGGGGGGATGGGGGGATGAATGTGGGGGGATGAATGTGGTACCTGAAGGTACCACATTTATCTGTACAAACAAGTAGAAACACCATGGGACCACGCAGCCATCATGCCGCTCAGAAAGGAGACACGTTCTGTCTTCTAGAGATGGTGCGAAAAGTGCATATCAATCCCAGAACAACAGCAAAGGACCTTGTGAAGATGCTGTAGGAAACAGGTACAAAAGTATCTATATCCACAGTAAAACGAGTTCTATAACGACATAACCTGAAAGGCCGCTCAGCAAGGAAGAAACCACTGAGAAATGTCCTCTGGTCTGATGAAACAAAAATTTAACTTTTTGGCCATATTCTATCCTTATGTTTGGAGGAAAAAGGGGGAGGCTTGTAAGCCAAAGAACACCATCCCAACCGTGAAGCACGGGGGTGGCAGCATCATGTTGTGGGTGTGCTTTGCTGCAGGAGGGACTGGTGCACCTCACAAAGTAGATGCCATCCTGAATGAGGAAAATTATGTGGATATATTGAAGCAACATCTCAAGACATCAGTCAGGAAGTTAAAGCTTGGTCGCAAATGAGTCTTCCAATTGGACAATGACCCCAAGCATTCTTCCAAAGTTGTGGCAAAATGGCTTAAGGATAACAAAGTCAAGGTATTGGAGTGGCCATCACAAAGCCCTGACCTCAATCCCATAGAAAATGAGTGGGCAGAACTGAAAAAGTGTGTGCGAGCAAGAAGGCCTACAAACCTGAAGCTTGTGGAAGGCTTCCTGAAACGTTTGACCCAAGTAAAACTATTTAAAGGCAATGCTACCAAATACTAATTGAGTGTATGTAAACTTATGACCCACTGGGAATGTGATGAAAGAAATAAAAGCTGAAATAAATAATTCTCTACTATTATTCTGACATTTCACATTTTTTAAATAAAGAGGTGATCCTAACTGTCCTAAGACACCTAAGAATTTTTAGTAGGATTAAATGTCAGGAATTGTGAAAAACTGAGTTTAAATGTATTTGTGTATGTAAACTTCTGACTTCAACTGTACATGGGCCAAACTAGCCTGGGTACCAGTTTGTTTAGCTAACGTTCCACTCCTTGCCAAAGATTAGCATGACAGGAGTGGCAAGGAGCGGAATGATCGCTGAACAGATTTACAACTAATTTCACTGGTCTTCCTCAAGCTCCATGTTGTGCTGAATTTTTCAGCGACAAAAATATATATTTCGTTGTTGGACATAAAATACTATAGAATCACCAGGAAATCAGCTCAAAATGATTCAATTTAGGAAATCTGTTCCCAAGTATTCCCATGCATGCATAGAAAGGCGTATGTGATCGTATCACAATGTAATCAAGGTTTGAAATTATTCTGTTTTTGTCAAATAGTGAACTAGTATGAACTAAATATGAACTAGTATATCATTTGGCTTGTGACTGATACCTGTCTTGTTTCCTGTGTCTACAGTGCCAGCCAGCACGTGACGGGCAGCGGGGAAAGTGCTGGTGTGTAGACCAGAAGACGGGCATGAGGCTGCCGGGGCCCCTGGAGCTGCGGGGGGAACTGGACTGCCACCAGCTAATGACTGCAACCATGAGAGAGTGAGGAGGGGACCGGCAGGGCCCCTGGGGGGCCAGGGCTAGGGCTTAGGGCCAGCCAAATTCTACTGGTGCTGTTTAGTTACAACTATGGAAGGAAAGGACTTAACCCTAAAGCCCCACTTCACGTGAGGCTAACGGTACTTGCTTGACATGAAAAAGATAAAAAGGAAACCATAGAATTTTGTTATTTTATTATTGTTTGTTTCCGTGTGTGAGTGTATGTCTGTATGCATCTTTTTGAGCACATGTGTGTATTTTACGATTCTGTGAAGTTGGGAAGATGCTCTTGCTTTAAATAACAGGTGGCAAACAACAGGCCCTCAAATAAAAGTGTTGTAATCATTCTTCTCAAAACAGGACGTTGGTTTTGTATAGTTCAGTTGAACTCTGATTTCCATCTCTTAGCATCTTTTAAAAAAAAAACATAAAACCTTTTCGCATGAGTTAAGTGTCCTAACATGGCTCAACATCGACCATTCAGCAGCAGCTGTAGAAAATTATGAATATTGGGAGTGTGTGTGAGAGAGAGAGAGAATTACCAATTGATGATAAGCCGCAGCTTTTCACAACATTTGGAGACCTAGTGAAAAGAGAGATTACTTTTGAAAGAATAAACTGTACCTCTGAGAGGAGCCCAGAATAGATGTGCTTTACCGCTACCCCCCCCCCCCCCCTCCCCCCTTCGTTCCCTCCTCTCCGCTTCCCCCCATTCTCTTTGACTGGGAGCTCTCTCTCTCTGGCTTATTTGTCCAGGGGGACTGGCATCATAGCTGGGCTCGGGACTCTGTACACTGCTGATAGGATAATCTTGTTTCTCCAGCTGGGGCTAAAGTGCTAAGACGCCAGTGCTGCTGCTCTCATGTTTGTATGAATATGCTTCTATATACAGGATTTCTTTCCAACCAAGAGACTGCTTGTTGGCAGTATTGTGTAGTTTATAGTGGTGCTATACACTCATTGTGCCAAAAATGTTTTTTCTTCTTCCCCCTGTGCTTTTTGAGGGGGATTGTTTCTTCAGAAGGAGACAGAGATACAAACTCCCAGATGAGGGGGACAATCTTAGAATAGCCTAAATGTGTGACTGACCACAAATACTGTCTAGCTGTCACACAAATATCTCCAAGTTTTTATACTACATTGATGAAATAAAACATACAACTAAATACACAGATATCAGTGGGAGCATTACTATAGTTAACCGCCTGACTGTTTCATGGACTAATGTAGTGACTTTGCATGATTGTAGCATGTGTGGCTAGTGAAAACTCCTTAAGAGAAGAGGACTTAATGACTGCATGATGAAAAAACACACTCTAGACATCCTTTGTAATTGCTAGCTAGTTGAAATGTTTGGAGAAACATCAGATGTCTATATAATAACATTAGAAACCTCACAGAGAGATAGCATCATGGTCATACATGGACTCCCTCCAGTATAAATAAGTGAACACCCTTGACTTTTACTCTGGCAGAGCCAGTTATCAGGTTTGACATCATCGATGAAGCAGTATATGAGCAAAGGAATCATTGATTTGTATTATTATGTTGACAAACTTACTGGTGCATCATACTTTACATACCTTCCACATATACTACGTGGACAAGACTGTTAACATCCCTACAGCGATTTGATTGTACTGTATTGCAAATGGGTGGAAAAGATCATGATTGGTTCCCTCGGAATATGATCTATGATGTGATTGGTTGATTGACGGACTCAGGCTAAACCTGTGGACCACAGGGAGTACAGCAGAGAAGACGACCCTTGAATACAGGACAGTCTGATCAGTGAGTTCAGTGAGGTCGGTCGTTTGTCATTTCTAGAAACGGATGGTGCACTTAATCCTCCCCTGAGAGAGTTGGGTTACTAATTGACTCCAGGAAGGATTCATCTCGCCTGGACATTCATTATTGGTGTTAACAGTACACTGGCACAGTTAGCTTCATGTAGAGGCGAGGGGACAGTGCCGAGGGGGTAAACCAGACGGACGTGGGCAGCAGTTGTCCTGATTCCTCTTTCAAGAACTGAAAGAAGAGTGCAGAACAGGTTGTCTGAAAACTGACTCCTACAAATGATAGGATGCTCTTTTTGTCAGCAGAGATGTGAGTAGATAGACTAGAGGGAGAGGGAATAGAGACCGTGTGAGTGATAGAGCGCTAGAGAGTCCAAGCTACATTGGGATTGCACTGATTTGCTCTCACAAAGCCACATTGTGTCTGTAAGGCACACAACTTTTACCATTCACTCTTTCTCTCACATACCCCTCTGGTTTGACAGAGGAGCCTAGAAGTCATTCAAGGCCTTTCCTCTGGCTGTTATCCAGAGCAGCAGAACACATACTGTAGCAAGTCCAGCTAAGCCCAACATAGCAACGCCCTTCATCATGGTTGTGCTGTCATTGCTACCTACCATGGGTAGTAAATGTTGGGACAGAAACATCTTATTTCATTAGGCAACATTGAACATTAACACCTCCCAGCCTGGGGACAAAGTAGATAGAAAACTGTATTACATTGCCATTCAGAATCACAATATCAAAGACATTTGGGTCGATGTGTGACATGACCTGACATGAGCCGGGCCAAAGACAATTATTGCGGACTTAGCCAACTGTACTGTATCTGTAACTTGCTTCCTTGTAAAAAAATATATATATATATAATAAAAAAAACTGCCAAAGTTATCCAAAGGATCTATGGGATATTGTATGTTAATACTGTTGTAGTTTACCTAGCAGTCCCTCAATCAATGACTTATCTTCTGAACTTATTACTAACCTGTAGACATTTACTTAACCTACATATGGTCAACTTTGACCAAAACTGTGACCAAACAAACAAACATCCCCGGTGGACTGGTTGAACCGACATCCAGTTTTGCCTGCTTCTGGGTCATTAACCTTGAAACGGAGCCTCTTGATGGTCACTAATAGTTCATATTAGCTTTTTCTCCAATAGACAAGTCCCTAAAGGGTATTTTTGGCTCTCTGAGGCTATTCAATGACGGTATGCTCTTACTTTCCGCCACATTCCACCATGACATCCACTATTCCCCTAGACTACATAAGAGCAGTTCCACCCCAGCAGCCCCCAATGAAAAGTCCATCTTCAAAAAGCTGGTCATATTTTAATTGTCATTGTAAAAATTCCTTGTTCTTAACCGTTATCACACATAATTTCAACAAAGCTACTGATGTCATTCCCAACTAGAAAGACATAGGAAATGGTATTAAGGAAGGAGGATATACTGTAGCTGATGAGTTGATTGTATTCCAAACACAATGAAGTGACATGAACAATGAAAGGCATCCCCAAAGATGTTATGAGCGAAGGTATTTTGAGGCATGAAAGCCCAAAAACTATAGGAGTGCTTTGTGTACATTACATTGTATTCCCTTGTCATGTACTGAAGAACACTATACATACGTCTAAGGCCTTATCTTTACAAACGTCTAAGGCCTTATCTTTACAAGCAGGCTGTCATTGTAAATAAGAATTTGTTCTTAACTGACTTGCCTAGTTAAATAAAGGTTTAAAAAGTCACATGGGTCATACAGTAGAACATTCCATTTCTGTGCTACTGTAGATATTATCTCTAGGTAAAATAGTGCTATGTTTCAAGTCAATGGTCCTGGTTTTCCTTTTGGATCCAAGACCTTCGGTGTTTAATTTACATTAAACTGTGTATACTTACACTATATTACTTGATCTCTATCTTATGCTCTACTGTCTTTGTATTTCTGAGGGATATTCCTGTTTGCCTTGGACTTTACCTGTTAATTCTACTGTAAAAAGATTCAAAGTAACTTTTGCATGTGTAGCCTAGCTATATACTGGGTTTAAACATGTCAAGATCTTGTATGTGTGGTCTAGAACAGGGCCATGCTTTACAAACATTGAAGAACACGCAGCAAGAATTTGTGCTTTGTTATGGAATAATAATTTGGTTATTAGTAAAATGTTTACTCTATGAGAGAATTGTATACATTGTATTAGATCGAATGAAATCATAAACGTGTAGCATCTGATCTCTCGCCTGATTCTTTTCCTCTCTAAACGGCTGCATGGCATATCAAATATTCCACCACACAGGAGATACTGAGGTGGCAGGTAGCCTAGTGGTTAGAGCGTTGGACTAGTAACTGAAAGGTTGGAAGCTCAAATCCCCAAGCTGACAAGGTAAAAATCTGTTGTTCTAAACCTGAACAAGGCAGTTAACCCACTGTTCCTAGGCCATCATTGAAAATAAGAATTTGTTCTTAACTGACTTGCCTAGTTAAATAAAATACTGAGTTCAGGGAAAGTGCATACTGTGTTAAGTGTAGGCCATACATTGCACAAGAACTGAGGGTGTACTTCTAAACGGGTTGTTTCTATCATTATGTCTGGACCATCAAAGGCTAAGAAAAACATAATCTCATTACTGTTTTCCAGGTCCACCACACAATCATAGCTCCAGGTCAACCAACCGAGTCAGAAAGGCTGAAGTTTCTGTCAACTGAAAATCCCAAGAATGTATTTTGCCGGATGTAACTTTTGAAGACTTGTTAACAGAAATATATTTTCTAACTCCACTTAAATATACACGTCGTTAACAGTAACACTCAAGGCATGTCCAACGAATACCTTAGGAATGGTACAGCATAATAGTGTGACTGCCACCGCTTCTAAAAATACCTGCATGGTCCACCACCAGAGTCAACTTTCAAGGCTGCTTAGTTCCACTGCCTGAGACTATTGGTGAGCCCTACAGGCGTAAGAAGAACTGAGCCTGAATCAGAATACCCCAGAACTTTCAGAAAAAAATCATGTGCCTAATCCAAAAATGGGAAGTCAATAGGGATTTATGTGGAATCCTCTGCTTGATTTAAAATGGGATTGGACTTTCCCAGCTTGCAGGCATCCAGAATCCCAGGACTGTGCCAAGGAGGCCTGGGGGTGTGTCAGTTAAGCCCTTACATCTGGCATTTAATCTAGGGGTCATCCATCTCTGCACACTTCTCCCCAGTACATGAACAATAGGCTATATGAAATACTTACGAAATATAATGGAGTACTGCATAACAGGTGCCACACATCAAGTAAGTGATGCAGTGATGGAGGTCAACGTACGCAACCTGGCCTATCCATAGATATCGAACAGTACTATCTAAATAACTGTCGCAGAGAAAATGACGTTTTTTTCTGTATTCAAGGTATTTGAACTGTATTCAAGGTCGTGTTGGAAGACAATACAAATAGAGGGTCACACCATGATCAATTGCCTGACAAATCAAACAACAAGTGGATTATGGCGGAGCCATGAAGAAAAAATGACAAATTTCAATCCAGGTCAGAAGAGGCTTAATGTGTTATTATAAAGATGGCAACAAGCAAATAAAGCATTACTGTTGACATTGTACAGATTGCAAAGAATGTGAGCAAGAATGCAAAGTATTTGAGTTCTAACAATCAGTGACGATTTTAGCATGTAAATCTTGGTGGGGCAAAAAACAAAATGAAACAGTGGGATGCATACCATGAAAGCCACTACACAACACAACAGTAAACAATACATGAATTGCACTATAACGGTGACAAACGGTGCCCACAAACTGTTAAGGCCTACATAAAGCTGTCCCAACAGCAGTCCCAACATTTTACCACTGCTCCACCTGGCTATCAGCGGAGGCTTTGCTGGCAGAGAAACAGTTAATTCAGCCTCATTTACTGCCTTTAAAAAAACATAACTGATATGGCTGACCTGCTAAAAACAAATGTGTTTCCTAATGACAATTGATATGTACAAACTATGGAATAAGGTGACGACAAGCAGATAAGAGGCAATCTGTAATTTCGATAATGACATTAATGAGCGAGCTAGGATGGACGTAATCAATATAACTATTTGTTTAGCACTTTTGAAATGTACAGCGACCGAATTCAGAACATGGGCCATTCTTACAGTGTTCTCCCTGTACACCAAGTCAGAACCGTAGGATAAATAAAGGGAGCATATGAGCAGACAATGGAAGCTCTTACAAAATTTGATGATTACATTTCTCTAAAACAGGTTATGGACTACATGTGCACCACCAAGTCAGAACAGTAGGCAAAATGAAGAGGGGTAAATAGACAAAATTATAGGCTGAGGCACATGGGCTACTAACAGCTTACTACACAACATACACTTAGTATTACTTTCTTAGCTACAGTATATATACAGTTGAAGTCAGAAGTTTTCAGACACCTTAGCCAAATACATTTAAACTCAGTTTTTCACAATACCTGACATTTAATCCTACTAAAAATTCCCTGTCTTAGGTCAGTTAGGATCACCACTTTATTTTAAGAAAGTGAAATGTCAGAATAATACTAGAGAGAATAATTTATTTCAGCTTTTATTTCTTTCATCACATTCCCAGTGGGTCATAAGTTTACATACACTCAATTAGCATTTGGTAGCATTGCCTTTAAATTGTTTAACTTGGGTTAAACATTTTGGGTAGCCTCCCACAAGCTTTCCTCAATAATTTGGGTGTATTTTGGCCCATTCCTCCTGACAGAGCTGATGTAACTGAGTCAGGTTTGTAGGCCTCCTTGCTTGCACACGCTTTTTCAGTTCTGCCTACAAATGTTCTATAGGATTGAGGTCAGGGCTTTGTGATGGCCACTCCAATACCTTGACTTTGTTATCCTTAAGCCATTTTGCCACAACTTTGGAAGTATGCTTGGGGTCATTGTCCATTTGAAAGACCCATCTGCGACCAAGCTTTAACTTCCTGACTGATGTCTTGAGATGTTGCTTCAATATATCCACATAATTTTCCTACCTCATGATGTCATCTATTTTGTGAAGTGCACCAGTCCCTCCTGCAGCAAAGCACTCCCACAACATGATGCTGCCACCCCCTGTGCTTCACGTTTGGGATGGTGTTCTTCGGCTTGCAAGCATCCCCCTTTATCCACCAAACATAACGATGGTCATTATGGCCAAACTATTTTTGTTTCATCAGACCAGAGGACATTTCTCCAAAAACGTACGATCTTTGTCCCCATGTGCAGTTGCAAACTGTAGTCTGCCTTTTTTATGGCGGTTTTGGAGCAGTGGTTTCTTCCTTGCTGAGTGGCCTTTCAGATTATGTCGTTATAGGACTCGTTTTACTGTAGATATAGATACTTTTGTACCTGTTTCCTCCAGCATCTTCACAAAGCTTTGCTGTTGTTCTGGTATTGATTTGCACTTCTCGCACCAAAGTACGTTCATCTCTAGAAGACAGAACGCTTCTCCTTCAGTGTGACGGCTGCGTGGTCCCATGGTGTTTATACTTGCGTACTATTGTTTGTACAGATGAACCATGGTACCTTCAGGTGTATGTAAATTGCTCCCAAGGATGAACCAGACTTGTGGAATTCTACAATCTTGGCTGATTTCTTTTGATTTGCCCATGATGTCAAGCAAAGAGGCACTGAGTTTGAAGGTAGGCCTTGAAATACATCCACAGGGACACCTCCAATTGACTCAAATTATGTCAATTAGCCCATCAGAAGCTTCTAAAGCCATGACATAATTTTCTGGAATTTTCCAAGCTGTTTAAAGGCACAGTCAACTTAGTGTATGTAAACTTCTGACCCACTGGAATTGTGATACAGTGAATTATACGTGAAATAATCTGTCGGGAAAACAATTGTTGGAAAAATTACTTGTGTCATGCACAAAGTAGATGTCCCAACTGACTTGCCAAAACTATAGTTTGTTAACATGAAATTTGTGGAGTGGTTGAAAAACAAGTTTTAATGACTCCAACATAAGTGTAGGTAAACTTCCGACTTCAACTGTATCTCCCTGGAATATTACATAATTTATGCAACAGCATACAAAACATTTTTGGACACGAAGGTAGTACAGCTGTCCTTCGTAGGAAAATGTTGTCTTCAAAGTCTGGCATTCTTTGGATTTATGGTGCTTTCAAGACAACTGGGAACTTGGGAAAAAAAACAAGGTTGAATCATGATGACATCATTGATCTCCGGTCATAGCTCTAGAAAAATGCCAGAGTTCCCGACTTACAATTCCGAGTTGGATAACCGTTCAACACACAACATACTTCTCATTCGTTTTTTTCCCAAATTCCCAGTTGTCTTGAACTCACTGAAGTCAAGTTTTCGCTGTTCTGAGTTAATAGTTGTTTTGAGCGCAGCACCAATCATGCTTCATTGACAGCATGGCCAATGTTGAATGTTTACCATTTTAAACTTGGAAAAGAGACACTTAATCCCAGATTTGGGACCACACAGCCACTTCGCTGAATAGCAAGCTAGTGATTGCTTTGCAATGCTTTCAGTTAGCCACTGTCACTGATTCCTTCCCAACCACTCATTGTTGAATTTGCGATTTCCAACTTGTGTAATGTTTATGTCCAATGGCCGTTGACCTTGAGCCTTCTTGGATCGACACTTCTAATGTAACTCTATGGCAGCACCCAAGGATCTTGAATTTTAGAGGTCTACCCTTAGACTTGGTGGTGACGTACTGTCCTCACGAGTGACAGAACACTGAACTAATCATGGTGCAACTAGAGAACATTACCAACACCTACGCTCTGTATTTTCTGCTAGCACTCCCACCACAGAAAGCATTTAGCTAGGCTGAAACACCTGTATTTTGGAGCTGCCTTACTCAAGAAAGCAAAAAAGGGACCGTGTTTGTATGCGACTTTATTGACTCAATAATTATTATTTTTATGTCTTACATTGTCTGCAAACTGATATGTCACACGTATTAATGCCAAAATAACATGCAAAAAAGGTAAGCCCCACCTGCCCTGAATGACAGGTCACCACTGCTAACAATAAAGAAGATACAAATGGACCAGCCTTGGCTTTTCTCAAAACCCTTTTTTTTGTCAGTGATGCAGAATGAATGCAGCTAAATTTCATGCTTGGGTGAGATAATAAAAAAAAATGGTGCATTTTTATCACATGGAATTTGAAGCTAAGGATAATAGCTCTTTGCAAGCAATGGAATATGAAAATGTATGGTCAGAATGAATTAGCAAGATGCATTCTTCTGCCATAAGCAGCAGCAGCTCAACCTTGGATCAGTGCACCGATGACAAGACCTGTCATCATGTAACTGCAGCAGCATAGTTCAATTAGTGCAGTTTATATGGGTTATGTATAAATTATAAATTGTCAATGAATTCTTGCAATGTCCTCCTTATTGTATGTTCATGTTCATCACTGATTCATTCATAGTTCACTATGTTGGACCCGTGTGTATTCAGAAAATGTTATTCCAATCCCACATCAGTAATTGGTTAATTATGAATTTGATAGTCTCAAATTCAGTATTATAATGCAAAATCATCACAAATGTGTATTCATTACGTGGCAATTATTTTAGTAATAGATTGATTGAAAAATGTTAGCAATTAAATTAGATGATTCAATTTAGAGTAGGCTAGCCTTGGGGTGTAATGCAAACATGATGCCCTTAACAGAGGCGAAAGGAATAGTTCTGGAAAATTCGACTGAAATCTGTGTGAACCCCATATCATTTATTTATTTCATTTTGAGAACTGTTTCTGCTAGCTAGCTAACTAAACCTGAATCTAGCCACACACACACACTGGTGGGGGACAAAGGATTTTGGGGTGAGTTTGCTGGCCATTACTTTCACTTGCTTGCTATGTGAACAAACCAAAATATGAAAAGCAATAATATTCATGAATTGATTTATGTTGAATCGTCTTTCAATTGTATGTCAAGAATTTATGTAAAATGCCACTTTTGTTTGAATAACAGATTTACAGATGCATGCAAGGTGATGATGTGACTATATTGTGACAGCTCTAGCTAGAAAATAGCGCTTATTCATATATAGCGTATGAGGTAGTGGCTATCAAGCTAGCATGGTGCTTGCTAAATTCTCTGATCCAAGGTTTTCCACTGCTAAATCCACATCCAAAACGGTTCGGGTATAGTCACTGTTAATCTGCTGTTTTACCGCCTCAAATCAAAATCAAATGGTTTCAGTGACAGCTAGATAGCTAACGTTAGATTGCTTTAATCTGAATGCTTAGTGGCTAGCTAATGCGAGCTACCTGACAACGTATGCGGAGTATCAAATACAATATTCTGTATTTTAGCTATGGTTAAATAATTTAAACTGCAGATTATTCGCCTTCTCCACAAGTTAGCAAACTAACTGATTGTGTTATCTACGTTTACATACTCATCATCTATTGATCAGATGGTCCAAGTTAGCCAGCTGGCTAGCTATAGCTAGTAGCTGCATACTACTAATGAAGTAGTTAGCTCAACGTTACTAGCCTCGCTAGCTAGCACAGCTGGGTGTCAGCCAACTACGCAAGATGACAGCGCCTTATTTTTCAGCAAATGCAAATGCATTTACATTTATCTGATTTATTTGCGTATGTGCAATTATAAGCAAATGCCATTCCAAATAGTGTAAGCGATGTTTTTGGACGCGAACAGCTTGCTAGTAGTCACATCAAACCTCTGTCATGTTCATGCCTGTCCACTGACACTGTTGTGATGTTGCACATACGTCGCCTGACATCATTTTGGCACCAACATCTCTTTTGTTCTCCCTCTCAAGCTATTAACTTTATTTTCTATTCAATTGTAGAAGTACTGTAATAACAAATGAAGTTAATGAAACACCTAAATGCTTTCCCCCATTATAATGTGTTTATTACAGACCCAAATGACTGGAATAAACTGATACAATTCTTCCTCTCTGCCAAGATGTCAAGTAAGAAATTGTTTGCAATTATACAAGTTTAGCCATCAGATAATTAAAATATGAGTACTTCTGTTAGGTCTCTGACAAAGCTGGGCAACTATGGCTACAAAAGTTATCACAATAAAATAAATGTAGTTTCTGCATGAAATATTAGTTTCTGGTAGGATATATGATTTCCATGTATTATAATTGATAGGTTAATAATTATCCGTCATGTATTTGCTGAGAGGGAAATAGAAAAATCACACAATTCAGATCTACCTTGAAAGGATTGATTTAATCAACATTGAGAGATGTAAAAGGGTCCCTTTGCCTTGATTTTAACATCTGACTTTTTCTTTCATAACAGAAAGAGAAAGAGAAAGGCCATATGCCCCTCCCCCTCCCCCAGCCCCTACAACAGTAAGTATTTCTGATGGCACATGGGAAGCCTTTTGGAAAGGGATGTCCAGTAATAACATTCATGCCATCTATTATCTTTCAATGTTAACTTGCTACTGTCCATTTTGAGAGGCACACATTTTTGGGGGCTAACTTGTTTTTAAAAGTGGAATCCATTTGGCCAATTAATACGGTATACCCTGCAGATAGTCCCTGTTACCGCAGTAGAATTGGTCAATGCAATAAGCTTTGCAGTCTCAGATAATAAGCTCCACTCCCTAAGATGTGAGGTACCATATACAACATACTGTAGACTACACATTCTTTTCCTTACAAACAACACTAATGTAAAGATAGCATTGCTGTCTTGATTTATCCTTCTTGTTGGTTTAGAATGAGTGCAAGTCTTTTTCAGTAGATTTTTGTTACAGCTTTTCAACATTCATGTTTTCGCCAGTTTTTTCATTGATTTTGTCATGCTTTACCCCATTATTTTATGTCATTTCTCATCTGTGTTTCCGTCTCATTTGTTTCCATCAGCAATTGCCCAACACCCCTGGGTTTGTGGGGTACAACCCCTACAGCCATCTGGCTTACAACAACTACAGGCTGGGAGGGACAACAAGCAACAACAGTCGGGCAACGGTAGGAATAACGACGTAGAGAAAACATCGGGATGAAAACGCCAGACACAGAAGGAAACTAACATCAATATTTAAAATAACCATCTAGTTGGATTGAAACAGCCTAATCTAGCTTGCTTAGTGAAACTCAGTAATAACGTATATGCAGATATAAGCTATAACAGCTCTTGACAACTTTGCTCTTTGGCTTTGTTTAGAAATAGTACTTTTTCCAGGGCTTATAAGGGCAGACATTCTTGAACAGACAGACACGATGATTCGTCTAACCCATTCCATTACCAAGGCTTTCTGAGATGTATGCCATCCCAACGCTCCTCTTGCTGCCTTCATCATACTAGTGCAGACTGGCCAAGTGTCCATCTGTGTGTATTCAAAATTGCTCGATCCTGCCCTTCAAAGTCTGCATTGCTGACAGCCATGCTAAGTAACCCATGCCATCAGTGTTGCCATGGCATTATAGACCCAATGCTTGGCATGGGTTTCGGGCTGCTATGGGAATAATACAGTCGCTGCATGTAAGCTGTGGTTGGCACTCGGATTCTAATAATGGCATCATGTCACGCAGTGTGCAAATCTCAGCTTTAGGGAGATTTTGTATTTTCTTCAATCAGTGTTACTCAATCATAGTCTCCGTGTGACTTTTGTGCACTGGCTGGGCTCAAACAGGCTTTAATTAAATGAAGGTGATTGGACTGAGGGTGTTGTAGTTTGATTTTTACATATACTTTGTTTAAGGTTGGATGATTAACTATGCGGATGCATATTTTCCTGCAGGGTGGTTCTCAGTCGAGACTTTGCATAGTTTCAAATTGTATGACTAGACATTTTTAGCACCTGTTGGTGTCCTAACTTTGACTTTGAATCTAATAAGTGCCTTTTTATTTCCCAGAATTCTTCAGGAATAAACATTCCAAAGCCACCCAAGCCACCAGACAAGCCGTTGATGCCATACATGCGATATAGTCGCAAGGTAAGTTGTCTCCACGTAACATTACCTAAACCCAAACTGCTCCATCGTGCACACCATTGCAAGACATATTAAAATACTGTACTATACCCTTACAACATGCAACACTTTAGCCAGGGTTAGGGACGAGCACTCTTAATGTACACTGCACATCATCTGCCTGTCCATGGAGGTAGGTGTGAACTGTGAAACTAGACATACAGCAGCCTAGCCATTAAGAGCACTACAGACAGACTATGGGATATCTCCCTGGAGATGGAGTTTAAACACGGCCTCCATAGGTTTATGACCTATCTGCTTAGAGATAATGAGCCCCTGTCTGGTTCTCATCACCAGGTTTGGGATCAAGTAAAAGCCTCCAATCCTGATCTGAAGCTATGGGAAATTGGGAAGATAATCGGTGGCATGTGGAGGGACCTCACTGATGAGGAGAAACAGGATTACTTGAATGATTACGAAGCAGAGAAGGTTGGTTTGTTTTACCGGGGTGTTTATTTACGGGGTTGTTACGGGTGACCAGTAACGAGTGTCTCCAGCAGTTGTCAGAAGGGTCCCTCCAGTCATCATTCCTTCCTTTGTAAAAAAATAAATACTGAGTAACTTTTCTTCAATGTTGAATAGTTTGTTTTGCATTGAAGGGGCACATGTCACATCTTTGTCTCTCCTCTACAGATTGAGTACAATGAGAGCATGAAGGCCTACCACAACTCTCCAGCCTACCTGGCTTACGTCAACGCTAAGAGCCGCGCCGAAGCCGCTCTGGAGGAGGAAAGCCGACAGCGCCAGTCTCGTCTCGACAAGGGTGAACCGTACATGAGTATCCAGCCAGCAGATGACCCAGATGGTAAGACGCTCTCAGCACTACTAGTATTACCATGTCAGTCACACTCTGGTTCCCACACCATGGTTCAGCAACATGTGACATCACCTTGGTGTCAATTTCTATCCCTACACTACCTCTTCGTGTTTGTCACACTTGCTACTTCACCTTATAGGCCACACTCCATTTCAGTTCTGTAGTATGTCTGGGCCCTGTATTTGAGATCAATGGCTTCACTGAGTTCCAGTAAGATGCAAGTCAACGCACATCACATAGAAACATACATCAAAACTGGACTTCCGAATTACACCCTATAGGAAATGATGCTTGTCTCGTATCGAGCTGGATAATGGTATACAGAAAATGGATAAAAAATCTTGTGGTAATTGGAAACACCCAAGATATAAAAATGTGATAGTTAGTATCCCTATGGATTCATTTCTCAACAAGCTGTACATAGATTTGCCACATCAGTTGCTTCATAGATGCAGAGAATGGGGAGAGTCTGAACAAATTGTTCCGTTGGAGAAAAAGCACAAAAAAAAAATCATAAGTGAGGATCAACCGATGGAACAGGGCGTTGGATGAAGATGATCATTTTTCGAATGACGTCTTTCTCCACCATAAAATGTACGATGTTATTATGAAGCCAAAATTGTATTTCTTGCTCCCAAATGCACAGACAATCAAATGCACCATCTTACCCCCACTGCGATTTTCAAAGGGTAGCATCCTTCACAGACTTCAAATGAAAGAGGTGTTTGACTACTACAATAAATCACTTTATTTATTTACTCACTGCAGTTTGGGATTTTGTTTGTCAGTTGAATGACTTTTGGCCCAACGTGGAATGAATGAATTCTCCATGTGTTCAATAAGAAGTTGACCTTATTAAAGAGACAATTTCTTCTCCTACATTTATGACTTACTTTGATGTTAGTGTTATAGAGGACAGCTTCATTTGACTGGATTTAAAAGAATAGTGTCATGCACTTAGAGCTTGGATGTTCCCTTAGTTTTCGCAATATCCTCTACTTTTTCTGGGAAATAATAAGAGCATGAGCGCCAGTAAAAACCACTAAGACGTTTATGGAGTAAATGAGGAAGGTTTTTCAGAGTTAGAGAGAGAGAGAGAAAGATGTATCTTTAACTACCCACCCACACATGAATATCAATACCATTCACCACAACAATGTTGAAACCTCCTTTGCAAATGTGTATATTCAAGTATATTCATACAACAAACATGCAAACAGCCAAATATGCAGACATTTCCTACTGCTATAAATGATTTAACCAAACGTAGGTATGTCAATGTTAAGCTATGTCCGATTAAGATATGCCAGATCAGATTTCTTTCCTGAGGCCGACCACATCTATACTTATTGGGTGGGATCTCTCCGCTCTTTCCCCATTGACAGTTGTGTTCATTGAGCTCCAATAGACACATAGCACCCGCCACATGCCTTTTCCCATTCCCCTTCCCAGATTACGACGATGGATTCTCCATGAAGCACTCGGCTGCCGCCCGTTTCCAGCGCAACCACCGCCTGATCAGCGAGATCCTGAGCGAGAGCGTGGTCCCCGACGTGCGCTCCGTCGTCACTACCGCCCGCATGCAGGTCTTAAAACGGCAGGTCCAGTCTCTTATGGTGCACCAGGTACGCTACGCTGGGTCTGTCAGTCTTCAGTCAGTCTTCTATCAGTCTTCCTACAGAAATACAGATGTTACTCTACTTAGCACTATTAAGTTGGATGTTCCCAGTCATGGTGTTATTGTCATGGTAACCTGGATATCAAATCCTTTCTTCTTATTTGATAATTGAGGAATCATTAAAAACAGGTAATCAGTCCGGTAAATTGGCAGGTCTCTCTCTGTGTGTCTGGTCCACAGAGGAAGCTGGAGGCGGAGCTACTTCAGATTGAAGACCGCCACCAGGACAAGAAAAGGAAATTCATTGATGCCACAGAGTCTTTCACCAGCGAGCTGAAAAGGGTATGGAATCATCATCCAGGAACATGTACGCAATCCATTATGTTGCACATAGTAAATATTACAGTGTTGTCCTCAGACCAGTTCTGCATTGTAGAGATCCCCAGCTGCTAACTTTATCCATGTGTCCTGGCTAACATGCGGCGTCATCACTTAGAATTTGTAGACTGATTCGTTGCAGTTCTGAATCCAGATACTGCACTGGATAGTGAATGCACTGTGTAGTCCATACCCCAGGTGGCGCCATTTACTTAGAGTCCAACTACTTCCTCTATGCTTCACAATGGGCAATTCAATTAAATAAAATGATTGAAAGGGGAATATTTTGTAAGTTGTACAACTGAATGCGTTCAACTGAAATGTGTCTTCCGCATTTAACCCAACCCCTCTGAATTAGAGAGGTGTGGAGGGCTGCCTTCATTGACATCCATGGCGCCCAGGGAACAGTGGGTTAACTGCCTTGCAATGTAGTATCATTGTAGAGGAAATAGGAACTGTGTCAAATCTGATCAAGGTGGCAACATTAATCACGGTGTACTCACTAATCACAGTCCATGTTACTAATCACAGTTGCACAGGTGTGAGATTGATTGTGAGATTAAGAGCATTAATCCCCAGAATGAATCCCCCGGTGGGGAGACTCAACATATTGCCACTCTGTGCCCAGCTGTGTTGTATGAAAGTGGAGGTAGACATGGAGAAGATATCTGCAGAGGTCGCTGCGGCAGAGGATGCATCCCGCAGGCGTATGTCGGAGCGGGAGAAGGAGGCGTCCACGTCCTCTTGCCTGGAGGAGGAGGGGAAACCAGTTGGCCCGTCAAATGGCAGCAAGAGCCAGCAGGAGTCTTTCAGTGACAGCAGCAACAAGGAGAGAGAGGAGACTGAACCCAGCCCCATGGATACTGGTGGTGAGGCCCAACAGTATTAATCACTAAACCGTATGGTCTTTTAATGTATGGTTCTGGTCAGGTTCTGGTCAGGTCCCCTGAGTTAGGTATTCTCTCTTCGGTAGATGCTTATTTTGGAAGATTGTCTGCTGAGCGCATGTTACAATGTTAATTTCACATTTTAAACTACATTGGTCCAAACGTGTTTGCTGTCTCCTAATATTTCCTGCTTTCTTGGTTATAGAGAAGTCAAAGGCCTCGGAGGAGTCGACGGCTCGTCCTGCCAGTGAGGTTGAGGAGGGGGCGCCGTCAGAGGACAAGGAGAGTGTTCCAGAAGGGGTGATGGAGGAGGGCACCAGTGACAGTAACACAGGGTCGGAAACCACCTCTGCCGTGACGGAGGACGCCCCGCCCAGCGAGCCAGCAGCCTCAGAGGGGCCGAGCAGGGCACGCCCTACCGCCCACTGAGGTTTCGACCTATGACCTTTGGGCCGAGAAATGTCCATGATGCATCACTCCATCTCTACAGTCACACTCTGATGATAAACACATTGCACATTAGTATCTATGTGAACAAAAGCTGTGTTTAGATGGGTTTTTATTTCTGCTAGGAAGTTTTATGCAATTGGTTGAATCTTCAGAGCTCTGTTGGCAGGGTCAAAATAGACCTGCTGTCAATTTGCAAAGCGCTTCAAGTCCTCAAAGCAAAGCAATTATCCCAACTAAAGTGAATTGAGTCACTAAATTGAGTCACAATAAAGCCCACGTGAATTCACCGTAATTCCATCACAGACCGCAGTGCCAGTCAAAAGCAACCATCCATCACCTGTCACTATATCAAAACATATCTCCTGTCTTATTCTATGGTACTATATCTGGCAGACACCAGATCTTACCAATTGAGGCTGGTTGTAAAAACTGTCACAAAAAATGAGTTGTTCAATGTTTAATTACTTGTTCTTTGGAGTGTAATGTTGCTTTCAATGTTATTTTTGCATGGTGTCGCAACTCCTCTAATGGGAGAGTTTGCTTTAGTAGCGGAGGGAGTGGGGCGACTCCTCTGCCCAATATTCTTTAATGTTTACTCTAAGTATCAGTATTAAGTGACAGTATTGTCTCAGGAGTTAATAGAAATAAGTAGTTGTTTTCATTATTTATTATTATTCTTGTGTATTGCGAGTCCTGGGCCCAGTCCATCCGTCCACCAACCTGTTGTAATGCCACGAGTTCATCCATTCTGTACAGTTTTACCAGTCAGTGTTCCAAAGTCTGCTAGCTCTCAATCAAATCAAAAGCGGTATGCTTAGAACAACCTTTCAGTGTTATGTTATTATGACCAGTAGTACAATGTTCAACCCAGAACAAACTCTGAAATGTTAATATGCAATGTAATAAGCAGTGTTGCAAGGTTTGCGTGAACGTGAGTGGTTTTCCATCTCATCCTAAAGCAACTTGAAGAGCAGAGTGAGTCATCAACATACTGTCTTAAAAATCGATTTTGTTGGACATATTTATACCAATAAACTTTTCTACCCTGACATGGAGTTGTTGACGATAGGTTTGTTTTCAATGTCTCACGCATTGTGTATAGAATGGTAATCATTTAAGGTGGCGTGTTTGTTCATATTAACAATTATTCCCACACTCAGGCTGAGGTGACAGAGGATAATTCTATGTTGGAATTAAAATCAAATCAAACGTATTTGTCACATACACGTGTTTATCAGATGTTATTGCGGGTGTAGTGAAATGCTTGTGTTTACAGCTCCAACAGTGCAGTAATATCTAATGGTAAGATCTAGCCATTTCACAACAATACACACACATCTAAAGGGATGGAATTAAGAATATATAAATATTTGGACGAGCAATGTCAGAGCGGTTCATTATATACAGTTGGAAGTGGGAAGTTTACATACACATTAGCCAAGTACATTTAAACTCCGTTTTTCACAATTACTGACATTTAATCCTACAAAAAATTCCCTGTCTTAGGTCAGTTAGGATCACCACTTTATTTTAAGGATGTAAAATGTCAGAATAATAGTAGATATAATTATTTATTTCAGCCTTTATTTCTTTCATCACATTCCCAGTGGGTCATAAGTTTACATACACTCAATTAGTATTTGGTAGCATTGCCTTTAAATGGTTTAGCTTGGGTCAAACGTTTTGGGTCGCCTTCCACAAGCTTCCCACAATAAGTTGGGTGAATTTTGGCCCATTCCCCCTGACAGAGCTGGTGTAACTGAGTCAGGTTTGTAGGCCTCCTTGCTCGCACACACTTTTTCAGTTCTGCCCAAATTGTTTCTATGGGATTGAGGCCAGATCGTTGTGATGGCCACTCCAATACCTTGACTTTGTTGTCCTTAAGCCATTTTGCCACAACTTTGGAAATATGCTTGGGGTCATTGTCCATCTGGAAGACCCATCTGCGACCAAGCTTTAACTTCCTGACTGATGTCTTGAGATGTTGAATCAATATATCCACATAATTTTCCTACCTCATGATGCCATCTATTTTGTGAAGTGCACCAGTCCCTCCTGCAGCAAAGCACCCCCACAACATGATGCTGCCACCCCCTGTGCTTCACGTTTGGGATGGTGTTCTTCGGCTTGCAAGCCTCCCCCTTTTCCACCAATCATAACGATGGTCATTATGGCCAAAGAGTTCTATTTTTGTTTAATCAGACCAGAGGACATTTCTCCAAAAAGTACGATCTTTGTCCCCATGTTCGGTTGCAAACCCTAGTCTGGCTTTTTTATGGCGGTTTTGGAGCAGTGACTTCTTCCTTGTTGAGCGACCTTTCAGGATATGTTGATATAGGACTCGTTTTTACTGTGGATATAGATACCTTTGTACATGTTTCCTCCAGCATCTTCACAAGGTCCTTGTGTTGTTCTGGGATTGATTTGTACTTTTCGCTACAAAGTACATTCATCTCTAGGAGACAGAACGCGTCTCCTTCCTGAGTGGTATAACGGCTGCGTGGTCCCATGGTGTTTATACTTGCATACTATTGTTTGTAATAGATGAATATGGTACTTTCAGGCGTATGGAAATTGCTCCCAAGGATGAAGCAGATTTTTTTTCTGAGGTCTTGGCTGATTTCTTTTGATTTTCCCATGATGTCAAGCAAAGAGGCACTGAGTTTGAAGGTAGGCCTTGAAATACATCCACAGGAACACCTCTGATTGACTCAAATTATATCAATTAGCCTATCAGAAGCTTCTAAAACCATGACATCCTTTTCTGGAATTTTCCAAGCTGTTTAAAGGCGCAGTCAACTTAGTGTATGTAAACTTCTGACCCACTGGAATTGTGATACAGTGAATTATAAGTGAAATAATCTGTCTGTAAAGAATTGTTGGAAAAATTATTTGTGTCATGCACAATGTAGATGTCCTAACCGACTTGCCAAAACTATAGTTTGTTAACAAGAAATTTGTGGAGTGCTTGAAAAACGAGTTTTAATGACTCCAACCTAAGTGTATGTAAACTTCCGACTTCAACTGTACATATGAGATGAGTAATGCAAAATATGTAAACATTATTAAAGTGACAAGTGTTACATTATTAAAGTGGCCAGTGATTCCATGTCTATTTATATAGGGAAGCAGCCTCTAATGGGCTAGTGACGCTTATTTAACAGTATTTAACCGTCTGATGGCCTTGAGAAAGAAATTGTTTGTCAGTCTCTCGGTCCCAGCGTTGATTCACCTGTACTGACCTCACCTTCTAGATGATAGCGGGGTGAACAGGCAGTGGCTCGGGTGGTTGTTGTCCTTGATTATTTTTTTGGCCTTCCTGTGACATCGGGTGCTGTAGGTGTCCTGGAGGGCAGGTAGTTTTCCCCCGTTGATGCTTTGGGCAGACTGCACCACCCTCTGGAGAGCCCTGCGGTTGTGGGCTGTGCAGTTGCCGTACCTGGCGGTGATACAGCCCAACAGGATGTTCTCAATTGTGCATCTTTAAAAGTTTGTGAGGGTTTTAGGTGCCAAGCCAAATTTCTTCAGCCTCCTGTTTCTTCAGCCTTCTCAACCTGAGGTTGAAGAGGTGCTGTTGCGCCTTCTTCACCACACTGTGTGTGTGGGTGCACCATTTCAGTTTGTCAGTGATGTGTACGCAGAGGAATTTAAAGCTATCCACCTTCTCCACTGCGGTGCTGTCGATGTGGATAGGGGGGTGCTCCCTCTGCTGTTTCCTGAAGACCACAATCAGCTCCTTTGTTTTGTTGACGTTGGGTGAGAGGTTATTTTGCTGGCACCACATTCCCAGGGCCCTGACCTCCTCCCTATAGGCTGTGTTGTCATTGTTGATAATTACGTCTACTACTGTTGTGTCGTCTGCAAACGTGATGATTGTGGCCTCCTGAGTGGCGTAGTGGTCTAAGGCAGGTAGAAGATAAACAGAGAGACCGGTAGAATATAAACTGATAAAGGTACAGCTACAATCTGTGTCACTAGAGATTCTGGGTTCGAGTCCAGGCTCTGTTGCAGCCGGCCGCGACCAGGAGACCCATGGGGCGTCGCACAATTGGCCCAGCGTCGTTAGGGGAGGGTTTGGCTGGCAGGGATGTCCTTGTCCCATCGTGCACTAGTGACTCCTGTGGCGGGCAGGGTGCAGTGCATTTTGACATGGTCACCAGGTGTATGGTGTTTCCTCCAACACATTGGTGTGGCTGGCTTCCAGGTTAAGTGGGCATTGTGTTAAAAAGGAGTGCGGTTGGGTTGCGTTTCGGGGGATGTACGGCTCTTGACCCTCCCCACTCCTGAGTCTGTATGGAAGTTGCAGCGATGAGACAAGACTGTAACTACCAATTGGATACCACGAAATTGGGGAGAAGAAGGGGGTAAACAAAAAACTTGATGATTGAGTTGGAGGTGTGCATGGCCATGAAGTCATGGTTGCACAGGGTGTACAGGAGGGGGCTGAGCAGGCATCCTTGTGGGGCCCCAGTGTTGAGTATCAGCAAGGTGGAGGTGTTTTTTTCCTACCTTCACCACCTGGGAGCGGCCTGTCAGGAAGTCCAGGACCCAGTTGCACAGGGCGGGGTTCAGACCCAAGGCCTCAAGCTTAATGATGAGCTTGGAGGGTACATAGGTATTCCTCTTGTCCAGATGGGATAGGGCAGTGTGCAGTTTGATGGCGATTGCATTTTCTCTGTAAAAAAATTATTGGTAAAAAAATTGAAGTGGGTCTAGGGTGTCAGGCAAGGTAGAGGTGATCCTTGACTGGTCTCTCAATACACTTAATGATGACAGAAGTGAGTGCTACAGGGCAATAGTCATTTAGTTCAGTTACCTTTGCTTTCTTGGGTACAGGTAAAATGGTGGACATCTTAAAGCATGTGGACATGTAGACTGGAATAGGGAGAGATTGAATATGTCCGTAAATACTCCAGCCAGCTGGTCTACAAATGCTCTGAGGACTCGGCTAGGGATGCCGTCTGGGTCGGCAGCTTAAATGTCACTTACGTAGGTCCACGGAAGGGAACCCACAGTCCTTGGTAGCGGGCCGAGTCGGTGGCACTGTGTTATCCAACAGCTTATCATACACAATCTACGGCACCCAATACTGATCACAGATTTGATACTATTTGTTAAAGATGTGGTCCACTGGTCTGTGTCCTCTGATCTGCAAGGTACAAGGAAG
Source organism: Oncorhynchus kisutch (assembly GCF_002021735.2). Taxonomy (NCBI): domain Eukaryota; kingdom Metazoa; phylum Chordata; class Actinopteri; order Salmoniformes; family Salmonidae; genus Oncorhynchus; species Oncorhynchus kisutch. The sequence goes on from NC_034174.2 coordinate 65,719,962, forward strand.
TGGGTTTCCTGTTTTCAATATTGCACCACTCTTTCCAGCTGTCTTAGTAGTGTTATCATTTGTAGTTAACATTTTAACCAACAGTATTTATATTGTATTGACATGATGTGAGCAAAAGAGACAGGTAGAAGATAAACAGATAAGAGAGACCGGTAGAATATAAACTGATAAAGGTACAGCTACAGTCGTCTTCCTGCTAGCCCCCTTTAAAAAACGTCTGTCACTTTTGCAGCTAGATACCATGTGCAGGAACCATACCAGCAGCCCCATATCATTTTAATTAGTAGAAAAGACATTCTCATTCAAATCAACATCCATGATGGATGGGCCGGTGACCTATTGAGTTTACCCATGAGTGTTCCAGTCAAATTGTTGCAGCTCATAATTGTCCGTTATAATAATTATATTTCTATGATCAGCCTTTTGCAATAGTGATGAGATTTGTCACAGCTTTACCTTAGGTGCAGAGATGCAGTCGTCCCTCTGCAGCAGTCACCTGTTGCACAGAATTGTGGTTAGTGTTTCTTTGCTGGGTTCTTTTCCTGAGCGCCTTGAAAACTCAAAGCCGCAACCGCACAGGCAGACAGGTGTGCAGCTTGTGCAGAGTTGATGGAAAGTAGGGGAGAATAAGACTGAACGTGCCCTTTACTGACCAAGATAAACCAAGACAGCAGTGGAACTGCCACCACTGCCTAAACAAAAGTGTTGTGGTGGTAAACACAATGACAAACGTATACTGTATGAGTATTGGTGAAAGGGACATTTGGAGAAATTACTGAGACTTTTGTGTAAATCACTTATTTGTCGAAGTTGTCAAAGGGGACATGAAGAAACATTAGCATATCTATATTATTTTGGATTAGACACGCATGAAGCGTTGACTGTAATGAGTCTATCTCACCTTAGAAGTACATATCAGCCATTTGCTCTGGGAGGCCTGTTTTGTAGCTGTTGGTTTGGCAAACACCCAGAATTGGTATAAGACACCTAAAAATAGTCTCTTCAATGCATGAGGTTTACAGAATGAGCATCGCTCTTGTTTGTTACTTACTTGTGCAGTATTTGTTTTTTAGTTATATTTGTACTTTTATTCTAGCTAAATGTAACTCAAAGTGGGTTATTTGCTATGCTAAAGATTTCATTTTAATACAGACTTTGTAATACAGCCTTTTTTCATCCAACATATTAGTACACTCTTAGAAAAAAAAGGTGAACCTAAAAGGGTTCTTTGTTTGTTCCCATATGAGAACCCTTTGAGTAACCCTTTTTGGTTCCAGGTTGAACCCCTTTGGTCTCAGAGGGTTCTAAACGGAACCCAAAATAGTTCTACCTGGAGCCAAAAAGGGTTCTACCTGGAACCAAAAGGGGTTCTCCTATGGGGACAGTCGAATAACCCTTTTGGAACCCTTTTTCTAAGAGTACATACAGTACATGTATTGTAATGATAAGCAGTATGCCCTGTTTGACCCAGACACGGAGCTTTTCCTTACCTTCATCCCTGCTCCACCTGAAAGTACAGGCAGGTGTGGGGATAAGCTGCAGACAATAGAAAATAGTAGACAAAAGTTTTTAAAAATACAATTAAAATCAATGTCTAATGGCTTTTAATCCAACATCAGCTGTAAACTCAGTCGGAGATGGCATGACCAATTTCATCAACATCTAAGCCTATTGTTAAGTAATGGGGTTGTAATGGCGAGATGAGAAACCAAGTCTATACCGATTTAGGACCTATATATTGTATGAACCGATGTAGCCCATTCTTCACTGTGGACTACAAAAATAAGCCTCAACAGCACAAGCGTAATGGTGTTATCTTTCTAGTGACTGTGTGTTGAAAATAGAACAGACAATACATTTTCCCTCAACCACTGTGGTCACTGAGATCTTTGTGTCTGAGTGTCTGTGCTGAACAACATGAACAATAATTTCCTCTCATAGCGTGCAATAGCTGTATGCAACAGTTCAACACGAATGTTCAATAGGTAGTAAATCACCAACTACAAGCAGTTCTATCTCTCTGTACTGTCATAGATTATACCTCAAATTGTTCATTTGTCAATTTCCTGCACACTCCTGCACAATGCGTAAAACCAACAACATTTGCATTCACTCTCATTCCTAATCATTGTTTTTTACAAGACACCGAGAGAGTAACTATGATCCAGGGGCCCTTTTTTTTTTTTGTATAGTTCAAAGGAGAAACTAGCGCCTCACACAGCCTCATCTAGACTTGCGGGCTGTCTCTCTACTTTCACAACCTGTGTACTGAACGAAAGCGCAGTAGTAACTCTCAATCAACATGACCGCTGTCAAAGGTGAGAAGATCATTCAATGTTTCATACAATTTCATAACTGTGGAAAAGTGATTTGAACCTCTTAAATAGTTGATTATTCATAGGATATTAGCTCTACTGTGGGGCAAGTTTAGCAAAACAGTGTGTCCAGTCAATTGCTGCATGCATGTAGACAATAAAATACGAAAATAGAAAATAGTAAATGTGCTTCCGTTAGGTGAACATAGTGTATGTGATGTAGGGTGCTAAGATGGAAAGGCTGATAACAAGCCATACAGCTGTATAGCTACAGTAGGCTGTGATCATTAAATTGAGCTTCTACTTCTTATTAACACAACATCTGTGAATCGCTGACATCTGCTGCCCTTGTTTAATTAATGTTTAGGGAGAGTGTTAATTCACTTTTTAAGTGTTTCAAATCAATTGAGTATAGAAATACTGAAACTGGAACCAGGTTTGTAAGACTGAGATGGTTGCAGGTACAGCCCCAGTTCACTCATGATATGTTTTGTAACCGAGTCACTTCTGTTTTGACGGATTGAGAATTTCCAGTTTTCTGATCATGAGATTTCTTTTATATATATATATATATATATATATTTTATTTCACCTTTATTTAACCAGGAAGGCCAGTTGAGAACAAGTTCTCATTTACACCTGCGACCTGGACAAGATAATGCAAAACAGTGCGGCAAAAACAACACAGAGTTACACATAAACAAACGTACAGTCAATAACACAGTAGTGTGTGTGTGTGCAAATGGAGGTAGGCAATAAATAGGCCATAGAGGCGAAATAATTACAATTTAGCATTAACACTGGAGTGAGATGTGCAGATGATGTTGTGCAAGTAGAAATACTGGGGTGCAAAAGAGCAAGAGGATAAATAACAATATGGGGATGAGGTAGTTGGATGTGCTATTTACAGATTGGCCGTGTACAGGTACAGTGATCGGTAAGCTGCTCTGACAGCTGATGCATAAAGTTAGAGAGGGCGATATAAGACTCCAGCTTCAGAGATTTTAGCTATTCGTTCCAGTCATTGGCAGCAGAGAACTGGAAGGAAAGGTGGCCAAAGTAAGTGTTGGCTTTCAGTTGTGTCACTTCCAGTTGCTGCAGGGGGTGCTAAGATGTTGGCCCGGGTAGTGGTAGCCAGGTGGAAAGCATAGCCAGCCGTGGAAAAATGCTTATTGAAATGATCGATTATCATAGATTTATCAGTGGTGACAGTGTTTCCTATCCTCAGTGCAGTGGGCAGCTGGGAGGAGGTGCTCTTATTCTCCATGGACTTTACAGGGTCCCAAAACGATTTGGAATTAGAGCTACAGGAAGCAGATTTCTGTTTGAAAAAGCTAGCCTTAGCTTTCCTGACTGACTGAGTATATTGGTTCCTGACTTCCCTGAAAAGTTGCATATCGCAGGGGCTATTCGATGCTAATGCAGAACATCACAGGATGTTTTTGTACTGGTCAAGGGCAGTCAAAGTCTGGGGTGAACCAAGGCCTATATCTGTTCTTAGTTCTACATTTTTTGAATGGAGCATGCTTATTTAAGATGGAGAGGAAAGCACTTTGAAGAGCATTCAGGCATCCTCTACTGCCGGGATGAGGTCAATATCCTTCCAGGATACCCGGGCCAGGTTGATTAGAAAGGCCTGCTCGCTGAAGTGTTTTAGGGAGCGTTTGACAGTGATGAGTGGAGGTCGTTTGACCGCGGACCCATTACGCACGCAGGCAGTGAGGCAGTGATCGCTGAGATCCTGGTTGAAGACAGCAGAGGTGTATTTAGAGGGCAAGTCTGTCAGGATGATATCTAAGAGGGTGCCCATGGTTACGGATTTAGGGTTGTAACTGGTAGGTTCCTTGATAATTTGTGTGAGATTGAGGGCATCTCACTTAGATTGTAGGATGGCCGGGGTGTTAAACTTGTCCCAGTTTAGGTCACCTAACAGTACAAACTCTGAAGATAGATGGGGGGTGATCAATGTCTTGGGCACAGATGGGGGTCTATAACAAGCAGCAATGGTGAGAGACTTGTGTCTGGAAAGATGGATTTTTAAAAGTAGAAGCTAGAATTGTTTTGGCACAGACCTGGATAGCATGACAGAACTCTGCAGGCTTTCTCTGCAGTAGATTGCATCTCCGCCCCTTTGGCAGTTCTATCTTATCCGAAGAAAAAAAATAGTTAGGGACTCTCATTCCCTAATGAGGTAGCTTTCCTAAGCCAGGATTCAGACACGGGTAGGACATCCAGGTTGGCGGAATGTGCTGAAGCAGTGAATAAAACAAATTTAGAGGGGAGGCTTCTAATGTTAACATGAACAATGTTCAGCTAGCAGGCCGGGATAGCAGGCTAGCAGATGGGCCTCAGGGGGACAAAGGGGTATTTTTGATCGTGTTTTTTGTTTGTTTGTTTCTTTTTCCCTCTTTAGAAAAATGATATTTTTAATGCTTTTCATATTTGGGTTGGTGCATCCCCTTCTGTTACCACCAGATGTCCTTGCTATGTCTATGTTGCACACTGGACAACAGGGCTCCTCAATTACATTCATCCGTGTGAATATTTTTCATTGGGTGAATGGTCACAGGTCCAGAACATAGTTATAAAAGATTTGCACACTGCAAATTAATTGCAGAAATCCCAAACACTTTGAGCTGATTTCCTGGTGATTTCCTGGTGATTTTCTGGTGATTTTCTGGTGTTTTATGTCCAACAACAAACACTATGTTCAGAAAACCTGGGGGGCCAAATAAAATCACCTGTGGGATGAATTTGGCCTATTGGCCACTTATTGAGGAACCCTGCAGTACAAGCTAAATACCGAACAGTTGAGACAACTCAAATGTATTATTGACACTTAGAAAAACAATTTATGCTAATGACAAGGGACATCAACTCCTACGTGTCATCATAAGTGACGTGTCTTGAACTCTTTCCAAAGTTTGTTCTTATACAGTGGCTTGGCATAGTATTTACCACCTTCACATTGTTCCTATTTCGTAACATTACAACCTGGAATTAAAAATAGATGTTTTGGGTGTTTCTATCATTTGATTTAAACATGCCTACCACTTTGAAGATGCAAAATAATTTTTGGGGTGAAACGACCAAGAAATAAGACAAACTGAAAACTTCAGCGTGCGATACTATTCATCCCCCCAAAGTCAATAGTTTGTAGAACCACCTTTTGCAACAATTACAGCTGCAAGTTCCTTGGGGTATGTCTCTATAAGCTTGGCACATCTAGCCACTGGGATTTTTGCCCATTATTCAAAGCAAAACTCCTCCAGCTCCTTCAACCTTGATCTGTACTTCTCCACAACTTTGTCCCTGACTTGTTTGGCGAGCTCCTTGGTCTTCGTGGTGCCGCTTGGTAGTGCTCCTTGCTTTGTGGTGTTGCAGACTCTGGGGCCTTTCAGAATAGGTGTATATATATATGCTGAGATCATGTGACAGATCATGGGACACAGATTACACACAAGTGGACTTTATTTAACTAACTATGTGACTTCTGAATGTAATTGGTTGCACCAGATCTTATTTAGGGGCTTCATAGCAAAGGGGGTGAATATATTTGCATGCACCACTTTTCCATTTTTAAGAATTTTTTGAAACAAGTAATTTTTTTAAATTTCACTTCACCAATTTGGACTATTCTGTGTATGTCCATTACATGAAATACAAATACAAGTCTATTTAAAGTACAGGTTGTAATGTAACAAAATAGGAAAAACGCCAAGGGGGATAAATACTTTTGCCAGGCACTGTAGTCAACTAACATATCAGTCTATTTATCGATCAACTGATACTCAAGAGCTTTAACCACACCTTATCTGATTTTCAGATACACAAATCTTAGTACCAGCTCTGCTGATCTGGACCTACTTTGAGGTAAGAACCATGTATGAACAGTCTTTAGTATACCATATATTACAATATAATTTGTATGAAGTATTAATAGTCTTTTGATATAATTTTTTTTGACAATCAATTAACTGATATCTTTATAACTCTAACACAATCTACCCACAGAAACGCACAAACACTACACTGGTACTAACCACAGTCTTTCATTCGAGAGCATACTGTATAGCACATCTTCCTCTCAGGAAGTGGTATACTCATCTGTACATTGTGTCTGCTTTATTTTGGACCCAGTTCCCTGAACCTGAACACTAATCTATTTGAATGACATTTTATTAGAATTCAAGGCATATGATTACACCAGTCAATCATCAATTATCCTGATTTACAGTATGTCCCATTGTCTTTTTTTCAGACTTGCTTCTCTCAGAGTGAAAAAATGACTACAGAGTTCATCACTGATTACACTGATTACCCCACAGACAAGACTGACTTGGATTATGATCATTGGACCCAGCAATGCCAGAAGGAATCCAACCGCCACTTCCGCTCCTGGTTCATGCCCACCTTCTACTCCCTCATCTGCTTCCTCGGTCTGGTCGGTAACATCCTGGTGATCGGTACCTACGTCTACTTCAACCGGCTGAAGACCGGGACCGATGTGTTCCTGCTCAGCCTGTCCGTCGCCGACCTGCTGTTTGTCGTGTCGCTGCCCCTCTGGGCGACCAACTCCATGACGGAATGGGTGCTGGGGCTGTTCATCTGCAAGGCCATGCATACCATCTATAAGGTCAGCTTCTACAGCGGCATGTTCCTCCTCGCGTCAATCAGCGTGGACAGGTACGTTACTGCAAATGAGAAAGCGTTCTCAAAGACTAACCTGGTTAAATAAAAGCCTGATCGAAACGTGTTGCAGTGTGCGTCCTGCTGTGACCTAATAGGCTGATCTGCTCCTATCTCTGCTGTGACCTAATAGGCTGATCTGCTCCTATCTCTGCTGGGACCTAATAGGCTGATCTGCTCCTATCTCTGCTGGGACCTAATAGGCTGCTCCTATCTCTGCTGTGACCTAATAGGCTGATCTGCTCCTATCTCTGCTGTGACCAAATAAGCTGATCTGCTCTTATCTCTGCTGTGACCAAATAAGCTGATCTGCTCCTATCTCTGCTGTGACCAAATAAGCTGATCTGCTCCTATCTCTGCTGTGACCAAATAAGCTGATCTGCTCCTATCTCTGCTGTGACCAAATAAGCTGATCTGCTCTTATCTCTGCTGTGACCAAATAAGCTGATCTGCTCTTATCTCTGCTGTGACCGAATAGGCTGATCTGCTTTATCTCTGTAAATATTTGTATATGGTTCACTAAAGTATTATATGAGCCTGCTATATAAAGCCTACTTTGTCATTTTTCCGACAGGTACTTCGCCATCTCCAAGGCCGTCTCTGCCCACCGCCACCGCTCCATGGCAGTGTTCATTAGCAAGGTGACCTCTGTGGTCATCTGGGTGATGGCGCTGGTCTTTTCTGTGCCCGAGATGTCCTACACCAACATCAGCAACAAGACCTGCACCCCCTACACCGCCGGCTCAGACCAGGTGCGCGTGGCCATCCAGGTGAGCCAGATGGTCTTGGGGTTCGTTCTGCCGCTCCTAATCATGGCCTTTTGTTACGGCGCCATTGTGAAGACCCTGTGCCAGGCCCGGAGCTTTGAGAAGAACAAGGCCATCAAGGTGATCTTCACTTTGGTGGCGGTTTTCCTGCTCTGCCAGGTGCCCTATAATCTGGTACTGCTGCTGACCACTCTCGACGCGGCTAAGGGGGGCAGCAAGGACTGCCTCTATGACAACAGCCTCCTCTACGCCGCTGACATCACCCAGTGCCTGGCTTTCCTGAGGTGCTGCCTCAACCCCTTTGTGTATGCGCTCATCGGGGTGAAGTTCCGCCGCGACCTCCTGAAGCTGCTGAAGGATCTGGGCTGTATGAGCCAGGAGAGATTTTTCCAGTACACCTGCGGCAAGAGGAGCTCAGCGGCCGCCATGGAAACAGAGACCACAACCACTTTCTCCCCCTAAAGCTGCCAATGCTGCCTAATCTGTCAGCCTTTTCAACATGGACAAGATATTGTACACAGCCTATGTTTATTTCTGACTATATTTAAATAGTTTTTTTGTAAGTGTTCTATAGGTCACTGAAAAGGTCTAAAGGACATGCATGCTTAAATTATCAGGCAGCTTACTTGTCGCCACTAGGTATTGATTTAGATCAAGTCTGTACCATTCCATTTTTTCCTGTTATAGAGCTGCCAGTGGAGGACTAGCACTGTAAATACTCAATGTCTTTGTATTATTTCTGTGTTGTTTTGAGTCTTATTTCCGAAGTCTAGTAAATAAATAAGAATTTTAAAAAGGTGTGCTCTGGTCTCATTTGACCACTTGTTCAACAACTCACATGAAAAAAGACTAAAGTATACTATGGTATAAATACTGTAGTGTTTTTGTGGTATACACTGCAGTGTTTTTGCATACTTTACTGTAGTATTTACAGTTAACTATAGTATAAATACTGAAGTAAAAAAAAATGTATCTACTATAGTAATTAATTCAGTGTTTCTGCGTATTGTACTTTACTGTAGTGTTTCTGCAGACTAGTATACTGTAGTATTTACTGTAGTGTTTTTGAAGACTATACTGTAGTAATATTACTGTTTTTGCAGACATGGTGTTTTTGTTTTACTATCTTTGAAATAGAAGTGGAGGCTTTCTCCTTCAAGAAACTTACTGGAGAAATATTAAAACAGAACATTTTTCATAACCTGTAAGTAGGTAGGACTGGGGTCAGAACAGCTAGTTCGGTGCTTCTGCTCTTTTCAATAACCTGAAGGGAAATTAATATATGGTCTATACTTGGCATGTATGTTTCTCACTTATGGGTGGCACAAATTGCGATACAGGGGAGAGGAATGGGCAGGGTATATGCAAATTAAACACGGCAGTGTTTAATATAGTAAAATAAGTAGTGTTTTTGTGGACTGTAGTGTTTTTACTGACATTGCTGTAGTATTTACTACAGTGCTTCTTTTGCAGTTAATACTGTAGTATTTACTATATACTACAACATTCTATATTAAGTACTACACATGATCGAGGGATTCTACAGTGTGGTATAGTATTCTACAGCAGCGGTAGACAACCCTGGTCCTGTAGGGCCACAGGCACTTCATGTTTCTGGTTTAACTGACCTGGAAGACCAGGTGTGTTGAATTTAGGCAGTCACTGAACTGATTAACAGTATACTGCAGTCTACTATAGAATTATATAGCAAGTACTGTAGTATTCCATAGTAAACTGTAGTATTTTTTTCATGTGGGAACCCTACGTCTAGGCTATTTGACATGTTAGATTTCAACCAATTTACAGTACCTTGCTTCAATATGGGTCTTTGAAGCCCACTTTATTTAGTCTGTGGAGCATCTACAGTTGGACTATCAGTAACATTTCAGCTAACTATCTACTGACCTTAACCCTTACCCTAACATTAACCCTTACCTAACCTTTCTTTTAAACCTACCCTTAACCGTAATCTTAGCAAGCAGTTGCTTAACAAAAGATAATTTGTTGATAGTATGACCATCTACAGAGCATCTACAGATGGACTATCCAAATAAAGTGTGACCTTGAAGGCTTCCACAGGACAAAAAGAACATCACACGGCATGGTTAATAAATTGTTAATAAATGGTTTGCATTCAAACTAGGGGGTTACAGAGGAGGTTAGCACAAGTCAGACATACAAACCTTGGGAGTTCAGTTCCCCAGAAAAGCAATTGACTCGGTTCCCCAGAAATGCAAATGACAATTGGCTATTGTTTGTAAGAAAGGGGTTATCCCTTTACATCCTTTCTGAAAGTTACCTAATACTCCTTTCTAACAACTGTAATAGTGATAAGATAGGCTTTTATTGATTCCACAGCATTTTGTTTTACAGATGCTAAAAGACATGGAGATCAATTGTAAGTTTTATAGAACATTTATTGGCTTTCAACATAAAATGTAAAGCTTATGGAAGTTGTCCAATTTACTGTATCTCAGTGCAAAATTTGCACAAAAAAATACAGTAAAAGACATGGGTTATACTCGTGCCCTCTTCACGAATGTGTTCTCTAGAACACTACCCATCCTTTAAAATTCACTCATTCTAGTTACAGATCTGTAAAATCCACTTAGAAAATTTAAAATCTCCACGAATTATATTCCTCGTGATAATGAATAATTCCTGTTTCTGCCTCAAATTAATATCCTACAACTGATGACATCATCAGACCTAACCCAGAATATTAGAGCTGCAAGGCAAGGGCGTGTGAAACAGTCGGCTGACTGGATGACAGTAGGAGGAGTTGGGAGCTATCAATAAAAGCATTCTACTCTTGGATTAATTTACTTTGAAACCTCAGGGATATAGACAACCCCTTTCCTTACACATTGAGGACAAGACAACAACAAAAAGGTAAGATACCTCAACTATATTTCAGTATACAGAATCTCACACGTGACGGAGGTAGATTAAGAATGCATTTAATTCGAATATGTATACTATGTTAACTTATACTTCTGCTTTTACACTTTGGAGAAAAAAATAGATTTATGCAAACAAGTATCATAAAACATTAGTACTGTATTGATCAAGGATAGATCATTGTGTCTTTCCAAATGTTAGGGTCGTGATTTTTCAGTAATAGACTTATATCTATTATTCCCAGCAGTATATTGTGGTGAAGGTGGGTCAGGACCTCATGCACATGCTACCTGCACATAGAGATTGGACGTCCTTCGCAGGGTCGCAATCTAATGCTACAACCTCATGCTACTGCAACTACAGTATGTTTTGCCCCCAAGGCTGATAGAACGATGTTGAAGTGTGTCACATAACAGTGAGCCTCAGGCATCAACTTTCCTCACTCTGTCTGGAATGTGGAAAAAGTAGGCTACTGTAAACTACAACAACACTAAAGGGGGTCTTTATAGGGCCTCCCGAGCGCACAGTTGGACCAGCATCGTACGGGTTAGGGAAGGGTTTGGCTGGGGTAGCCCGTCATTGTAAATAAGAATTTGTTCTTAACTGATTTGCATAGTTAAATAAAGGATAAATAAAAAATAAAATAGGAAGCAGTTCTTAGAAGTAACATCTGCACATATTTTAATTGCTGTAAATACCAGTGGTAAATCAGGATAGAAAATGTATGGTCTCTGATTGCTGTATCAGCAATGGAAGTGTTGGGGGGACAACAAGGGTTGTGTTGTCATGGCGACTCCCTCTGGCCCTGTGACTCACTGGGTGCCTTGCCCTGTCTGAGACAAGGGGGTAGAGTCCTTCTCCCTCTTACACACTCCACACCCTTCCTCTGACTGCTTCCTTTATCCCCTCAACTATCACTGTACGCAAACCGTTCACTTTCTCAAGAGATTGCGTCATACTTCTAGGTCAAATATGCAACTTTCAAAATGACTATGGCCCTTACCTATACTTTTGCATGTGTGGTGCTGTAAAGTTAACCACCGTATTGGTAAGCAACTGGTAGACAGAAAACCTGAAGAGAAGGATATGAGTATTTGTTAATCGCCAGTAGCTGTTAAGCCAACAGTAAACAGGTCTCATATAATTAAATATTACTCATATTTAGATGCCGCTCCTTTCACTGGGTTCACAAAGAGTTGACCTTTGTTGATAATACTATCAACAATACAAGGAAAGTTTGTGGAAGGTTCATATAGTTCACGGGACAGCTGCAGGTCTATTGAGACTGGGAAAGGCTGGGTGGAGTTCACACAATGTGGAAGAGTGATATTTGAACTTAATTCACTCAAGATAACATTGTGTCACGATAACAATGTGTGTGAATCCAATGAAAAAGCAATATGATATGAATCATAAAACGAACGAGTAAATCATCTACAATATCTGATCTTTTAGCACTGAGCCTTCTACTTGGGTTCTGTTGAATTGCAATGTCATTTAACTGACAGCTTTTTCTTGGGGCGGCAGGGTAGCCTAGTGGTTAGAGCGTTGGACTAGTAACCGGAAGGTTGTGAGTTCAAACCCCCGAGCTGACAAGGCACAAATCTGTCGTTCTGCCCCTGAACAGGCAGTTAACCCACTGTTCCCAGGCCGTCATTGAATATAAGAATGTGTTCTTAATTGACTTACCTGGTTATGGGACGTGGGAACGAATCCAAATAACAACTCAAAAAGCGCTGTTACAGTAATCCAAATACAATCTATATGTACAGTACCAGTCAAAAGTTTGGACACACCTACTCATTCCAGGGGTTGCTTTATTGGTACTATTTTCTACATTGTAGAACAATAGTGAAGACATCAAAACTATGAAATAACACATGAAACCAAAAACAGTGTATATCAAAATCAAAATATATTTTTTATTAGTAGCCACCGTTTGCCTTGATGACAGCCTTGCACGCTCTTGGCATTCTATCAACCAGCTTCATGAGGTAGTCACCTGGAATGCATTTCAATTAACAAGTGTGCCTTGTTAAAAGTTCATTTGTGGAATTTCTTTCCTTCTTAATGCGTTTGAACCAATCAGTTGTGTTGTGACAAGGTAGGGGTGGTATACAGAAGATAGCCCTATTTGGTAAAAGACCAAATCCATATTATGGCAAGAACAGCTCAAATAAGCAAAGAGAAACGACAGTCCATCATTACTTGAAGGTCAGTCAATGCGGAACATTTCAAAAACTTTGAAAGTTTCTTCAATTGCAGCTGCAAAACCCATCAAGCACTATGATGAAACTGGCTCTCATGAGGACTGCCACAGGAAAGGAAAACCCATATTTTGCTCTGCTGCAGAGGATAAGTTAATTAGACACATCTCAACATCAACTGTTCAGAGGAGACTGCGTGAATCATCCATTCATGATTCAATTGCTGCAAAGAACCCACTACTAAAGAACATCAATAAGAAGAAGAGACTTGCTTGGGCCAATTGAGATGGTTTGGGATGAGTTGGACCGCAGAGTGAAGGAAAAGCAGCCAAGAAGTGCTCAGCATATGTGGGAACTCCTTCAAGACTGTAGGAAAAGCATTCCAGCTGAAGCTGGTTGAGAGAATGCCAAGTGTGCAAAGCTGTCATCAAAGAAAAGGGTGGCTACTTTGAAGAAACTAAAATATAAAATACATTTGACATTTTATTGGTTACTAGATGATTCTATGTGTGTTATTTCATGGTTTTGATGTCTTCACTATTACTCTACAATGTAGAAAATAGTAAAAAAATTAAGAAAAACCCTTGAATGAGTAGGTGTGTCCAAACTTTAGACTGGTACTGTATATGCATCGGATTCATTTACACAAGCTATACTAAGAGCGATATTTACAGCAGTAGATGTATTAGAGTGAGTTAATCCTACTGGTGTGTCTGTTTCAGAGATTTACGTGATGCCTATAGCTGGAGCCATGTCCCACATAATACCCAATCACATTCTGAGGGTGGGTCAGAGTACCTGCCTGGACTCCGCTCATGAGGCGGCTCTGGGGTGCAGTCCGAGCGCCATGATGGACCCCAACGGGAGTTGCAGTGAACAGGATGACCTGGACATCTCACTAAATAACTTGAACCAGCTCATTCTGGAACTGGACCCCACGTTTGAGCCCATCCACTTCAACAAGAGGTCCCAGTCCAGCAGCCTCCACACAGGTAGGACAATGAGTGAGAGGGCATATAAAGCCCAATATTGATTCATATGCTGTAATATAGGCCTATTTATTTTTATTTCAGTACAAGCTCACATGCTTTATTTCAACTGTAGTTTATCTACATATATTTTTTTTATTGATATTTCTACGTAGACCTGTCAGGAGGCCTACACCTACTGAATTACTTTCGGTCATTCAATTCAAATGTCAAACTTAGTCAATGAAGGAGTTTAGACCTAGGGTACTTTTCCGTCGTAAAACATGGCTAGAAACATCTGCAGTTACGTTGGCTGGAGACCAAGCCTAAGAACCTTGAATAGCAACTTCCATTGTGCCCCATTCATGTGCCCATGGCCCGGGGCTATGTAAAAATCCACCCATAATTTCACATCAGTTTAATGTTACAAAATAGAGTACATTTGTCTGGGGTTACTGCCCAGACAAAAAAACATACCACACCCAGAACATCTGAGGCAGACACACAGTGGTGCTTTAAATACAGTCAACCTTTAACAGTCACTGTCTGAACAACTGAAAAACAGAAGTGAGCACAATTCCATATATAGAAGTATTCATTCTTAAACAACCAAAGAACAAATGACGTGGGATGTACTGAATGAGGTTACAGTAATTGTGATGGATATAGTTACTGTTACTACCTACTCATCAATGGATCTCCCCCTTAGTACGTGTCACCGATCCACGTTAACTCTCGTCACTACATAACAGTGACCCGCCTGTCTCACTCACCCTGACCACAGGACACCTCACCTCAGTGGCATGGGGCAACAGACTCATCTATTTCAATAGGTTCCCGCCGTTACTGACAGGCGGGTAGATCATACAGCCAGGCATAATTTTGGGGGGACAAGTTCAAACTTATCCGGGGAAATTCTCCATGGCAAAGTACTGCATTCTCACCCTCACAGCAGGAACACAGTGTTTGCTTGATGTATTTGAAAAGGGAGGGTTGGGACTCATTTGAACAAGTAAAAGCCTGCATGATGTGGAGGAATTTCAACCTTCTGTCTTTAGCCTCTCAGGAAAACACTTGTGTGGTATACACTGAGTATACAAAAAATGATGAACACCTGCTCTTTCCGTGACATAGACTGACCAGGTGAATCCAGATGAAAGCTATGATCCCTTATTGATGTCACTGGTTAAGAATGGTCCACCACCCAAAGGACATCCAGCCAACTTGACACAACTGTGGGAAGCATTGGAGTCAACATGGGCCAGCATCCCTGTGGAACGCTTTCGACGCCTTGTAGTCCATGCCCCGACGAATTAAGGCTTTGTTGAATTGTGGGCAAAAGGGGGGTGCAACTCAATATTAGGAAGGCGCTCTAAATGTTGGTATACTCAATGTAGCATTGACATAAAGCCACGCCCATCTAATACAGACACACAGCCATAGAAGGGAAAGGAATGGGATGTATGAGTGAGTACACGTACGAGATTAAATGAGTCTCCACAATCTGCACTGACTGTAGAGTATGTGGGTTTTAAAAAGGCAATACATTTTTATCTGTAACGGCACGCAATGGATATGATTTTTGATCATAAGAAGACTATTTCAACACTTCTCATTCATATTATGGGGAAGGAAACGTTTATGACCTCCAATTTTAAATGTGTGTGATCACTTCTCGTAAGTGACTGTATGTTAGAAACACAAGGAGAACAAATCCCACCAATTGTGGGACTTATTGCTCTCTGAAAAGGGAAATTCAGTTCATTCACTGGTTAAGCCACTTAACATTCCTTTCTCACGCTTCTCTAGGATGTTCTTCCTCTCTCCTCTCAGATAACACAACATTAACGATATAAGAAATTGCATAGACCTATTAGATTTTCCATTCCCTTTATCTAGTCGATATTTAGCACTATTTGCTCCAACTTCCTCTGGCGTTCTCCCTCCTCTCCAGATGACTTCTCTCCAGATGAAGACGTCTCCAACTGTGTGCTGGTCCCCAGAGGCTGTTCTCCAAGGAACATCTCCACCTCCGTCTCCCCCTCCTGCAGCATTCCCATCCCACTGTCCTCTGCTTCTGGCTCCAGGTGCAGCCCCCAAGGCTCCCTGGTGTTCTCTGATGCCTCCTCTCGCCCCCCACTGCCGTGTGGAAGTGTCATCCGCCGGCGGCTGCCCTCGATGCAGGGAGGCGATGTGGGCATGTGTTCATCCCCGGTTACCCTGCGCATGTCACACTCTCACAGAAACAGTGCCGTCTCGATGCTCTCCACTTCGCCCGGCTCAGAAACCAGTTACATAATGGGCAGGTCAGACCCCTTCACACTCTGTCAATACATGCTTTTGGAAATTACTTTAATATCTTAGTTTTATGCAAAGATAATGGCAAGTTAGACCAGTCTTGACTCCATAGAGCAGCACTAACTGGTGTTGTCACAGCTTGACACTTGAAAGTTCTACCAATCCCCTGTCTGGACTCAACAGTGCCGTAAACATCTTCTCTTCAACTCATCTCTCTTCCACAGCTATCAGTCATTGCTCAGTGACAGTGAAGGCGACAGCCCCGAGTCTCTCCTCCTCTACCGCACATCCAGCTCCTTCAGCGACGTGTCCAGGTCCTCGACCAGGCCATTCACCAACAAGCCTTTGCCGACCGGCCCATCACCACTCTGCCACTTCCAGGGGATCCACAGCAGCCCTCACAGCAGCCCTGCCTCCCTGGCCGGTTCACTGACAGACATCCCTGTGGTGTTGGTCAACGGAGCTCCAGAGCGGGAGCTCAGCCCCCAGTCACCTCCAGAGGCAATGGTCCCAGACGTAAAGATCAAGCAGAGGCCCAGCTCCAGGCCATCCTCGCCATCTCCCTCTCACTGTGAGTCCTGATGATGATGATCCTCGTTAATCTGTTTAAAATCTAAAATCTCTGTCCAGTGCCCTCTGCTGGGAAAAGGTTTGTGCGTATTCAATAATAAAATAATGTGCATTTAATTTTCATGGTCCCTTAGCTTTCCAAGGCAATCAGCACTCGATGAAGTTTGTCATGGACACTTCTCAGTTTTGGTTCCGCCCACACATCAACAGAGTTCAGGGTAAGCATTTTGAGAAGAAATGGAGAGCCAATATATTTTGCCACAACTGTATGTACGTTGTTGCATTTGATGTCCTATATTAAGTTAAAGACGCAAAGCAAATGTATGTCCGATATTAAGTTAAAGACAAAAAACAAATGTATGTTTAAATTGAAAACCAAAACTTATCTTAGACTAAAATGAATGATTTTATTAATACTTTATTATACTTTATTTATTAATATTTTATTAATACTCGGTCAACAGTGACAAACAATGGTGACTCTATGGGGATACCCCTGCACTGTCTAAGCTGTATCTGTGGTACCTGTGTGATTGTAGCTGAGGCCATAGTGATAGATAAGGAGCCGGGGACCTTCGTGGTGAGAGACAGCACGTCCTTCAGAGGCTCCTTCGGGCTGGCTATGAAGGTGGACCAGGTGCCCATCAATATATCCCCTACTGGCCAACCAGGTAAACAATCCTGAAGTCTTTCTCCCCGTTCAACACTGCTGCTCAGAATAACCACACACACACACCACATTACACAGTCCTATAAACAGAGTATACTCAACTAAAGCACACGATCAATACCAATGTGTCTTGAAAAGACCTGATAGGACTTACCTAACTCTCTCTGCTGCTGACTTGAGTGGGCATGTCTGTCTGTGTTTATCCTGAAATCTGTGGTGCAACCGGAGGCTGCTCATTACTCATAATATCTACCTCTGTGGCAGTGCAAACACTCCATAGCATTTAATTACCAGAATGTTATTATAGTGTTTAAATCCTGGCTTCTTATATCAACAGTAACTATTATCAATATTATACTATTATCACAACACCACATCATCAACAATACCAGTCACAGTAGAATCAAAGGCATCTGTCCATATGTTATGTCATATCTCATATCAGATTCATTTACAGTAAATACTATACTGCATATCTGCCTTGTCTCTTTTCCTGACTCTTGGCTTCTTTATTGTAGCGGAAGGCAGCTCAGAGCTCGTGAGGCACTTTCTCATTGAATCGTCGGCCAAGGGCGTCCGTATCAAGGGCTCCTCACAGGAACCATACTTTGGTAAGAAGTAGGCTACGTCAACTTTGTTTATTCATAGTGTAACAATCTATCAATCCCATACTTCTTTGTTTACCATGAATGAACAATCTGTCAATCTTGACAAAAGGCCCACACCCTGGTTTAGGAGAAGCATGAATCACAAGACTTGAGTCAGCTATGTCTGGTCGGTGTCCTGAAAATTGGGAGGCAGAAGGATGGAGCTGTTTGCTTTTCAGGGCTTTGAGAGATGTGGGCTTCTATCCTATGTCCTGTAAGAAAGAAAGTAGATCAGATGTATATTGGCTGTACCGCAACTCAAACAATCACACTATAGAAAAAAAAGAAAAAAAAGTTGAGTCTGATTGTGATAATCTATATAGATCTCAAACACATTTGTGTTATTGAGGTTGCTTTGTTGTTGCCTTGGGTCATCAAGGCTACTCTGATGCATGGATGTAATACCATGACTCAGAAAGATCACCCATGCCCTCTTGTGGCCATTCCTTGAAACAACATTAATACTTTATCGTTTGATATGTATATTCAACCACATTTAGTTAAAACAACTGGACTGTTTTTTTTAATCCCCTTGCAGGTAGTCTGTCTGCCCTGGTCTTCCAACACACCATCACTGCATATGCCCTACCCTGCAAACTTCTGCTCCAGTCACATGGTATGCTATAATAATTTAACAAATAGCCTAAATCTATTAGGCAACAAGCCACAGATGTTTACATAAATTGTATGATGATCTGAATAATTGCATATTTCACATATAAGGCAACGTTTTTATTTCTAAACCAGGCAATTAAATAGTATCTGTTTGGTCTACAGATCTGAATAAAGGACAGGAGGGAACAACTGACAGGTCAGCACCAGAAGACAAGACAAAGACTGGTGAGAATTGTGCCCCCAACATTCATCATTAGGTTATCTAGTTGTGGTATCAATTTGCCAATCAGCTAGGTAGTTTTATATTATTCTGTCTCTAAAGACAGAATAATAGGCCTTAATGGTGACTGGCTAAAGAAATAGTCCAAGCTAGCTAGCTATAGTAGCCAGCGTTTCATTGTAATATTAGCTAATTATCTGTTATTAATGGCTTACCTGAGCAAACTGGCCCTTACAAAAAAATATTGCAGTTTTGAAACTGCAGTAAAATAACAGTAAATGCAGTTGACTGTGGTGTTTTGGAAGAAAGAATTGCAGCATACTGCAATCTTTTTCCATATAGGGTAAACATTTCTGCATTGGTTATCTTGAACTTGTTACAGTTCAACTAAGTTATTTCCCCCGTAATATACTTTAGGAACATATTTAAATGTTTACAATGTTAGCGAACGGCATCTTCAGGTAAACCGTGCAGATTCCCTAAAAACACGCCACTTTGGTGTAGTAGGTTAGGATAATTTAAGCAGAAGGTTAAGGGTTAACGAAAATGCTTTCTAAAAAGTCACTTGAATCGAAATAGCATGTTTTTAGGGATTCCCAAGCCGTGCATGCCAAGAAAGCTCACAGGTGAGATGCCCACCTGACCTCTCGCAACACCCGCTAATTATCTGGATCATCGCAGTATGCTTGATACAGCCAGAAACGTGGATATCATCACATTTATTTATAAAGCCCTTCTTACATCACCTGATATCTCAAAGTGCTGTACAGAAACCCAGCCTAAAACCCCAAACAGCAAGCAAAGCAGGTGTAGAAGCACGATATTGACGAAATACCTATGTCTACTGCTCAACAATGGATTCGTTGTCCACAGAGCGGAATGGCGTGCTGTCAAGTTCCCACCTAATCCTCTATTTGGATTAGGTTATTTAAAGCCTATTTTGAATACTCGATGAGGGGTATTGACGTCAACCGCCTGTGTTTATTGGAGAGTGAGATTCTATGCTCGCCTCAATATGCATAGACCGTCTCGAATTTCAACAGGGACAACTCTATAAAGTGTTCTCATAGTTGCCCGGATGTCACGTGAATCACACTTAAATCACTACACTCGTAACAACCTAAACAGGTCTCGAACCCTCGACCTTTGAGCCCGAGGTCCGGCGCGCTATCGACTGTGCAGCAAAAGCATGCTCGTTACACTACTCCCTTCTTTCAAAGATTGCGACTCTAGGTCTTACGCGCTCACCGGCCAAGCACATCCCACTTCGACTGTGCCGCAAAAGCATTCTCGAGTCGATTTCCGCGCTTATAAACCCAGGGTCGTTACATTATATTTGATCAAATAAGCCTCACGTATCAAAATAGCAATTCATGTTTATCTTGACTAAATTCAACACTCTCATTGCCTCTCATACAAAAACTCACCACCTGCTTATTGATTAAGAATCTGCTTAACGTGGGCAGATTTTATACAATGTTGCAACTTTTTGCATTAAATAATTTATGCTACATTATAAACAGTCACAGTAGGCTACATTGCACACAGCATTTGGACTCCTATAATATTTAGGAAATGACTGGTAAGTGTCGAAATCTGCAGTGCAATGTAGTGGTTGTCCTCCTGCCCTACATGCCGCAGTAGACAGCTGTGATAAAAAGCATCACACTGGTTTCTCTTCTCTCAAATTAATGAATTATCTTCCTTGTCTTCTCCCTAGCTTGCAATTTCCTCTACCTGAGTGCAATCCCCACTGAGATGTTGACAGGGCCATGCGCTGTACAAAAGGCTGTGTCCTCCACCTTCACGATGGACCAGGGCACCATCACACCCACCATAGTCAACCTGAAGGTGTCACCCAAAGGTGTCACTTTGACAGACATCCAGAGAAAGTAAGAAACATATATTTTCTGAATTACATTTTCTTTTGAGCATTCAACAATGATCGAATTATGGTAATGACTTCTAAGACCTTTCTTGATTAAGTGAAACCTGATGAATGTGTGTGTTCCCATTAGACTCTTCTTCAGACGTCATTACCCTGCACACCTGCTCAGCTACAGTGGTGAAGATCCAGACAAGAGACTGTGAGTTGATTCTTTCAAAAGCTTGTTTTTAAGGGCCCTGAGTTTTTCCTGGTAAGGTCATGTGGTCGGGAAAAAGTCTGGGCCTACAAATCAGAAATGAAGTCCACTTGAATGGACTGTAATCCCTATCCATTTTTAAACATAGTTTTAATCTCTAATTTACCCCTTTTATCTTCACAGGTGGCACAAGAGTTCCAAACCAGCAAGGTAATGTTCTACATTATTAGATAGCTTCAGCATGCATATGCCCATATTATAATAGGTATGATTTTGTGAAGGAAAGCTAACAACAATGTAGGCAAATATCCAACTTTGATTATTTTTCCCCCCCTCCAGGATATTTGGTATAGTGGCAAAAGGCACTGAAGCGGGTATGGAGAATGTGTGCCATGTCTTCGCAGAATACGACCCTCTTCAGCCCTGTAATCCGACCATTGAGTTGACACAGGGCATCATTTTCAAACCATAACATCACTCTGTCCAGTTTGGGAAGGTGAGATAAGACAATATCACCAGACTGAATGCCGGAAACCCTTGAAGTCACTTCCGTCAACGAGGGCGCCCAGAGCCAGACCTGATACAGATACTCTGATGTGTCATAAAGACACGTAACAGGGATTCCTGTAGCATGTTGCAGATCAGATGACCCACTGAGGCCAAAAAAGCTTTATTTCCACTAAAGCTAAGACTGTGGTGTCCGTTCATAAAAATGTGGTACCCCAATTAATTTCATACAAGGTAGGAAGATACTGTAGATTTCAAAATCGATAGGTCATAGATGTTGCAAGCTATAACATTGTATAGTTTGGATGGAAAGGGTTCCACAAAGTACACTGCTGATGAACTGTAGATCAGTACCTTATTTAATAGTCACCCCCTGGTTATGTTGGAGGGGACAGTAATTTGAGCTATCTTAATTTCTACAGGAAACTGTGATATAAATCTGTAGTAGTTATCATAACGAGGTTGAAAAGCACTAGAGGTTCATTAGATAAGTAGAGATATCCTCTCAGGGACAAATTCTAACTTGATATCCATGTGTCACTGCGTTTTGGCACAACTCTCCCATTTACACTAATGCATGAGAAAATGCGATTTATGGGCATGCAAGTTAGAATTCGGCCCTAATATGGGTAATTTGATTATGTATAGCCTATTGCTATGCTTCATGACAGAATTATATTTTTTCCTGCACTAACTTTATCGTATCTATTTTCTCAGATGTTGTATATTCTTGTGTATTAAATACAAAACGTATCTATTTCATATTTTGTCATATTTATTTGATATTTAGGATAGTAATAAACTTAAAGTGAGAAGAGTGTTTGTGTCTTGTCCCTTAATGGATCTTTAATATCCCTGCAGGCTGCACCCATACCCCCAAAACATACCTGCCAAATACATGAAATATTCCGGAAATACATTGAATAATATGACTCTGTGGAAATACATTATCTGAAAAATTCGCAGCATTTGTACAAAACCCATGACTAGAGAAATATACTATTCTATATTGATTAAAAAAACAACTGAAGACAGCGTTTGTGTTTTATTTAAATGAATACATTGTTAGATAAAAGCATAATTATTCATTCTAAAGTTAAAGAGCTGTTGAAAAACGAAAAGAAGATTTAGTCCCAAGTACTCCACGAAGCAGAGCAAATCAAGCGCATGAAGAACTGCTTAGAAGATAATTGTTTTTAACATTTGTACACTGGAGGGACCCAACTGCAATGCACAATGGTATTATTTTTCGCGTAATATATTTGGTGCCAACTCAAAAACATAGCATAAAAATAAAATAAAGATATTGTCATATAGAGTGTAATCAGTCATATAGATATTATGTATACGACACAACAATACCAAAATAAAGCATTCAGGATACTGTAGAGCAACTATTTACAAATACCGGCCCCTGCTGGCTAAACCAGGGTATATCTCTGCGATACAAGTGGCAGGGTTAGATTAGAACAGGGCTCTACCGTCCTGTAGGTTTTCGCGCCTATCCTATCCTAGCGCACCTGATTCTAATAATTATCTGGTTGATAAACTGAATCAGGTTAGTTACAACTGGGGTTGAAACGAAAACCTACAGAAGGGTTGCTCTCCAGGAAGAAGCCTCACTGCAATTTCGGGCCACAGTGAGCAGTGTGGGGGAAATAAATAGCTTCTTCTTTTTTTTTTACTGTACATTTCTATCTTTGTTGCTTTGTTTTGATTGTGGCCATATTGTCCATATATAGATCATATATAGACTACAGTTAACTTACAGCATTATAAGGAAAAAGCCGTTTTCAGCCATAGGCGAACTCTCAGTGCTGGGTTGATCCATGACAGCATAGCAAAACCATTAGCATTTTACACACAGCGAATTGAGAAGAAAATAACCACCCTTAAATAGCCCACAGTAGAATGCCACATACAACTCTGATGGTTCCGCCTTTTCCCATGTTTATATTTTTCACCACCTGTATAAATTGTTAGTTGTTACTGAGGGATGGTTGGATTATACATTTGTTAAATGTGGTGACAACAGTGAGTATTATATACTGGTATGATGTATTATTGACCACAGGGGAAATCTCTTGAGCATGGCATGTTTTCACATTTGTCTTGATGGCAAAATCATAAGTAGGCAATATGACTTTCTACTTTTATACATGATTGAGAAATGCTGATATATCAAATTAATGACATTCACTTTTCTGAATCACACATTAAACCCTCATGTATGTGGTTTTGTGTGGAAGTCACCAGGATGGTTTGGTCATGGGGGTTGCAAAATGGCTGCTGGTAATGCTGATGTCACAATGATGATTGTGGGTGATAGTAGAGTTGCAGGAACTTTGATGACATGACAATACCACTCGGGTCAATGGCTAGGTTCAAAATATACAGGTTAATACAAGAGGATTCTAATGAAGCAATAAGGCCCGCGGAGGTGTGGTGTATGGCCAATATACCACGGCTAAGGGCTGTTCTTATGAGCAACTCGGAGTAACTGCACACAGCCCTTAGCCGTGGTATATTGGCCATATACCACAAATCCTGAGGTGCCTTATTTCTATTATAAACTGGTTGCCAACATAATTAGAGCAGTAAAAACAAATGTTTTGTCATAGCCGTGGTGTATGGTCTGATATACCACAGCTGTCAGCCAATCAGCATTCAGGTCTCGAACCACCCAGTTTATAACATTTCATAACTCTTTGCCATTCATAAAACCAGCATTGCTAGTTAGCAATGGCACTAATAGTTATTAATGGAGCTGGTCGGTCCCATATTTTCGAAAGCTTCCGCATGGAATTACTTCATTGTCTTAACCTTCCCATCTTCAACCTAGTTCAATGGGAAGCAATGCTGATCTCATGGTGATATCACAGTCAAGGTTAGGGATGCTGTTGCCAGATCACAACATTTATGAGGGAGTCAATTCAATGATGATATCACCTATCAATGATAGGTATACTGTTGCCTCGACTATACTGTTGCCTCGACATTTGCCGCGATGGTGGGGATACTGCGGGACCTCTTCATCACCAGGCGCACCTCCACGTCAGGCAGGCTGTCCTGCTTGGTCTGGGCGCAGCCCTCATCCGCCGCCGCCATGTGCAGGTCGAATCGTAGCGATACTGACTTCTTCCGCAGCTTGGGGTTCCCCTTGAAGAAGGAGCCCTCCCACTGCTTAATCACCTTGTCGATCCTGTCCGTCCTGGGGGGGGGGGGGGGGGGGGGGGGTTGTGGAAACAATGGGCTAGGTTTTAAAATGCAATAGATGCTAGACTACAACTAGAAATGTAGACTACATGTATAGAAACAATCAAACAGACAATACTGGTGTTGTGAATTGTACCCTGGCCTCAGTAAACCTGGGGTAAATTGTAATATGGTATCTCTAACTGATGACCAGTCCTATATGATTGTATGGGTGGGTCTTTTACAGGTATAGGTATAAGTCAGAGAACCCTTCCCAAACACACACAAGGATTGTACATGCCTCGTTAACAATTAATTGTGATAATTATCTAATTCAGAGTCAAGGAAAGTTTACGAGATCACACCGTTAGTAAAACAACTGGGCGACGATGACTGAAAGCAAAAATATTTACGCGGCCATTCCCATCCCGGTTGGTACGGTGTGTGCTTTTAACTCCTGATGTGTGCACAAAGAATTGTGCACAAAGAATTTAGGAATGACAGACGCCGCTCCCACTTGGGAGACGCCGGTGTCTCAACATCTAATTGAGCTCATTAAGGAATGTCTCTCAATGAGAAAGATTCCCAACAACCTCCATACCGAGAGCTCATGCCAAATGTATGCCACATTTCACAACTGAATAAACTGCTGTTAATCACTCCTGGTTTTAGGCATGCAGAGGTACTTCCCTGTGGGTGGGTGTGACTATTGGTGTCATCATTAGTCTAACAAAGACAATACACAGGGAAAGGTGGTTCATGTGAAAGATGCGTTCAGCTGCTACCTAAAGTGGTAACACTTTGTCCTGAAGTATATTTAGAATACCTCATTTGACATTTTGTAAACATATCCCATAATTGTCTCTTGAATAACATCATAAGTAAAGCATCCCTGCTCCCTTCATTGTAATTGACACTTTCTGGCACTAAGGCACGATTACTTTTCACACTGACTGAAGCAGGCGTGGTGGTGACATTGGGTCAAAGATCATGATTAATAGGTCTGATTAGGGATGTGGTGATGACGAGATTTTGTCAGCCGGTGATTGTCAACCAAATAACTGCGGGTCTCATGGTAATTGACCATTAATTAACATAAACACATTTAGCATCTGCTGGCTTCCACACATAACCTACAAGCCACTGATGCCGACCTTTGGAACATCTACATTTTAAAAAGTCTAATAAGTCCATGTAATATAGCCTACACCTTAGCAATAAATCCATTCTTTATTTTAGACAGGTATAAAGAAACATGATATGAATATTTATTTGGTCTATTTCACAAGAACAGAATAGCAAACTCTGAGTTGACCTTATGTCAGACCCTGATCTGGCTTTGCCATATAGCTATGGGCTACACTAGTTCATTTAGCAGACAAGACTTGCTTAGAATTCTGTGGCATTATTTTATAGTATTTTAAAGTATGAAGAATACAATGGAACAATGCTGAATAAAATGTAAATGATATTTTCTCCAAACAATTTGAGGGAGTGCGCACATGCAGCTATTCTGTGTTGAGCGGTTAACAAAGAAATATGTACTCTTATATGCTTAATTTAGAGTTATTAATATAAATTTAGTTGTTCTACAAACGTTGGGCTATTTGTTTGGATTTTTAATGCATTGTGGCATGACGCCACTCTAATGATGATTTGAAAAAAGTTGCTTGAAAGGCATGAACTCTGTTTGTTTTTTGCACAGGCTGTACACACTTCATCAGTCTCTCATTCAATTCGAGGCACTTCATAATGCCTAAAATTTCCCGGTGGCATCCCCTTTGTGTGACCGTAATGCACTCTTAAGTAATCCATGCTTTTTGTGACTGTTGTGCCCTTGGGCTAAATATAATAATTACAATTCCCTTCTCCCTAAGTGCTGCGTGCTCCGAAGCACTTCTCACTCACATGGCTCTCATTCACATGATCAGGTCTTTATCACAGGCTACAAGTGAAGACAAACACATCAGGGACGCAACTGCACACGTCCTTATCCAATTCCAAGGTGTATATTGAAGATATTGGATGAACTGTCCACATTTACTTTTTGTCAGTCAACAAGATGAGTAGAACTAACAACAAGCAAAAGCACTAGCCTATGTCAATCTACTATCCCCCATTGTACAAAAGTTGACACATTATATTCTGTGCAAGAAATAAATATTCCAAACATAGTCTAATGCAACCACTAGCATCAAAAAAAACTTTTTTACATAATGAGGCTGACGCAACAGATCATAACGTTTAGCTTAAAATTAGGCTGTTTATTCACATATAAGTACAGCAATGCACACATGGCAGTAGGCTATAAGCACGAATGTTCCATTAGCGGGAAAACACCATTATCAAAAGTGACCGCAAATGAGATTATGCATGTAATGCCTTTATTATTCATGTGCATTTTTATATTGAAAAGGATCTTCCCCAAACTTGAAACTCACTCACTGCTTTAGTTTTGATACAAATCGTATCAAAATATAGGCCTATGGGCAAGGCTACATGAGGTGTGTGACTATGGTTTGAAAAAGATGAAAAAAAGACATTGTTTCTTGCCATACGCTAGGCATCATTCACAAGTGATGATATATAACTCACAAGTGATAGGCTAATATTGTCACCGATCAGACTATTCTTTATTTAATCTTGTCTTTCCATATACTAAATAATATACACTACCGTTCAAAAGTTTGGGGTCACGTAGAAAAGTCCTTGTTTTGTAAAGAAAAACACCTTTTTGTCCATTAAAATAACATCAAATTGATCAGAAATACAGTGTAGACATTGTTAATGTTGTAAATGACTATTGTAGCTGGAAACGGCAGATTTTTAATGGAATATCTACATAGGCCATACAGAGGCCCATTATCAGCAAGCTTCACTTCTATGTTTCAATGCCTCGTTGTGTTAGCTAATCCAAGTTTATAGTTTTAAAAGGCTAAAGGCAGAGTTACAAAGAAAAAGCCATATCTCAGACTGGCCAATAGAAATAAAAGATTAAGATGGGCAAAAGAACATAGTCACTGGACAGAGGAACTCTGCCTATAGAAGGCCAGCATCCCGGAGTTGCCTCTTCACTGTTGACGTTGAGACTGGTGTTTTGCGGGTACTATTTAATGAAGCTGTCAGTTGAGGACACTCATGTACTTTTTCTTTTGCTCATTTGTGCACCGGGGCCTCCCACTCCTCTTTCTATTCTGGTTAGAGACAGTTTGCTCTGTTCTGTGAAGGGAGTAGTACACAGCGTTGTACGAGATCTTCAGTTTCTTGGAAATTTCTCGCATGGAATAGCCTTCATTTCTCAGAACAAGAATAGACTGACGAGTTTCTGAAGAAAGTTATTTGTTCCTGGACATTTTGAGCCTGTAATCGAACCCACAAATGCTGATGCTCTAGATACTCAACTAGTCTAAAGGCCAATTTTATTGCTTCTTTAATCAGAACAACAGTTTTCAGCTGTGCTAACATAATTGCAAAAGGGTTTTCTAATGATCAGTTAGCCTTTTTAGAATGCTAAACTTGGATTGGGTAACACAACGTGCCATTTGAACAAAGGAGTGATGGCTGCTGATAATGGGCCTCTGTACGCCGATGTAGATATTCCAAAACAAAACTGCCGTTTCCAGCTACAATAGTCATTTACAACATTGACAATGTCTACACTGTATTTCTGATCAATTTGATGTTATTTTAATGGGCAACCAAATTTGCTTTTCTTTCAAAAACATGGATATTTCTAAGTGACCCCAAACTTTTGAATGGTAGTATGTGTGAAATTAGTTTTGATTCAGAATGGACCATTGTATAGTAGGCCAAGCCTATAGAAAGCTTATGGGATCCTCTTTTTAATAGAAGTCATCACTCTGTTTTCTCCCCCAATTGCATGGCCTATAGAAATGTTGCGCAACATGAGCTCATGGGCTCTCATGAAGTGTTTGATTACCTTTTCTATTACATTTTTTATTGATGTCAGAGTGATTAGAGGGACAATGGAGTGCGGAGTACCAGGGAGTTAGCAAGTTTGGTCGGCTACTAATGACCGCCAGCAGCATCAGAGCTTAGAGAAGCCTAATTACCGTGACTAAACGGTCAGGTGGAATTTAACTTCCCTCGTGACTTGTGAGCGCCAGTATGGCGGTAATACGGTCACCTCAACAGCCCCCTGTCTGATAAATACTTACTCCACGGTGCCAGTGCCCTCTGCACTCTCCCTCACCACGTTGCCTTGGAGGATCTCCTGGGTCTTCACTGTGGAAATCCTCAGATCATTGTCTCTCTCTGGCTCTGCACATAAAACATACTCATATCAAATTTAATTGGTCGCACACACATGCACTACATGACAAAAAGTATGTGGACACCTGCTTGTCGAACATCTCATTCCAAAATCATGGGCATTAATATGGAGTTGATCCCCCCTTTGCTGCTATAACAGCCTACACACTTCTGGGAAAGCTTTCCATTAGATGTTGTAACATTGCTGCGGGAACTTGCTTCCATTCAGCCACAAGAGCATTAGTGAGGTCGGGTATCGATGTTGGGTGATTAGGCCTGGCTCACAGTCGGTGTTCCAATTCATCCTAAAGGTGTTCGATGGGGTTGAGGTCAGGGCTCTGTGCAGTCCAGTCAAGTTCTTCTACACCGACCTCGACAAACCATTTCTGTATGACCCTCGCTTTTTGCACGGGGGCTTTGTCATACTGGAACAGGAAAAGGCCTTCCCCAAACTGTTGCCCCAAAGTTGGAAGCACAGAATCGTCTAGAATGTCATTGAATAATGTGGCGTTAAGATTTCCCTTCACTGGAACTAAGGGTCCTAGCCCGGGCCATGAAAACAGTCCCAGACCATTATTCCTCCTCCACCAAACTTTACAGTTTGCACTACGCATTGGGCTGGTAGCGTTCTATTGGCATCTGCCAAACCCAGATGTGTCTGTAGGACTGCTAGACGGTGAAGCGGGATTCCTCACTCCAGAGAACGCGTTTCCGCTGCTACAGACTCCAATGGCGGCAAGCTTTACACCACTCTAGCCGACGCTTGGCATTGTGCATGGTGATCTTAGGCTTTTGTGCGGCTGCTCGGCCATGGAAACCCTTTTCATTAAGCTCTCTACGAACAGTTATTGTGCTGACGTTGCATCCAGAGGCAGTTTGGAACTTGGTAGTGAGTGTTGCAACCGAGGTCAGACGATCTTTATGCGCTTTAGCACTCGGCGGTCCCGTTCTGCTAGACGTTTCCACTTCACAATAACAGCACTTACAATTGACCGGGGCAGCCCTAGCAGGGCAGAAATGTAATGAACTGACTTGTTGGAAAGATGGCATCCTATGAGGGTGCCACTTTGAATGTCACTGAGCTCTTCAGTAAGGCCATTCTACTGCCAATGTTTGTCTATGGGGATTGCATGGCGGTGTACTTGATTTCATACACCTGTCAGCAATGGGTGTGGCTGAATTATCCAAATCCACAAATGTTTGTATATATAGTGTATTTAGCATACTGAAGGTGTGTGTGTGTGTATGGTACTCCTGCCTGATTGTGTGTATACGAGTGTGTATATGACCATTAACATGAATATGTGTATACCATTCTGTTTGTGTATGTGTCTGACCATGTCCCCCACCTGTAAGGATGACCAGGCTCTGTTGCCTATGCAGTGTTAGTGCAGGGCTCTTCCTCAGGCCGTTCTCTGTCACAGACCACCGCTGAGGTCTCTCAGGCAGGGGCTCGGACAGTGGCTCCTCAGGGGTCACCGCGGGGTCACTGAGGCCGTTCTCCTCCACTCCATTCTCTTTAGGCCCCTCCCCTATGGGGCCTGGCTCTCTTTTGGGGCCCCGCCAGCGCCGCAGCCCCATGACCTGTCCGTTACGCCCACCTGGGTACCTGTGAATAGATGAGAAAACATGGTGAGTAGGACTCAATGGAATCTGTGTGGGGGGGACACTCCTTCGGCAGCTGTCTCAGATGCTGTCTACATATTTGATGGATAACTATAGCCATTTCTGTGCACTCAAAGAAATTGCGTGGCGGAAGGATATCTTATAGTGCGATCAGCACATCCGAATCACGATATGACAGAGCAGATTGAATCAATACAGAGCCTGGCATCTTGAGTTGAGCAAGTGCATTGTGATCTTCCGAGAATATAGATATGAATCCAATAGACTGGGAGAAGATCTAGGATGCATCATCGAGCGTCATCTTTCTCAACCTGGATGGTCATAAAACTAGATCATGCTGGGCACCTCCCAGATAAATAGAAGGTGGTAATAAAAACATAATTATGAGGCCTGCTGGGTTGAGTGTGCTCAATAGAGGGACAGATCTGCGATGTACAAACATAATGGCCGTGAACTGTCTGTGCTTGAATGCATTCGTGTGACCAGCCTGTGAATGCCTCAATGCTGATAATTGAGTATTATCTTTAGGCCTGTAAATTGACCGGAATCTTCCCTAATAAATGTTAAGAGGAAATGACATTAAAGATCTAAGTGAATGAAAGCCATGAGGTGAATGGGTGGATGTCTGGTCCAGAACAGCTGGCAGTTTAAAACGGTCTTATATCTGTACACACAATGCAGAGAAATGTGTCTGTCTGTTTGCCTGTATGTCTGTCTGTCTGCCTTTCTTCATGAATGTCTTCCTGCCTGCCTGTCTGCTTGTCTGCCTGCCTGTCATCCTGCCTGTCTGCCTTCCTGCATGGCTGTCTGTCTGCCTGTACTGTATGTAGGTAAATACACTTGAGTGTACAAAACATTAAGGGCACCCCCTCACAGTTGTGTCAAGTTGGCTGGATGTCCTTTGGGTGGTGGACCATTCTTGATTCTTGAAACTGTTGAGTGTGAAAAACCCAGGAGCATTGCAGTTCTTGACACAAACCTGGCACCTACTACCATACCCCACTCAAGGTTTAAAAATCCTTCTTTAACCTGTCTCCTCTCCTTCATCTACACTGTTGGAAGTGGATTTAACACGTGACATCAATTAGAGATCATAGCTTTCACCTGGATTCACCAGGTCAGGCTATGTCATGGAAAGAGCAGGTGTCCTTCATGTTTTGTATACTCAGTGTACATTAGCACAAGTCTGGGGAATTTCCAGTAACCAACAGTTTCGCTATTATATTGCCAAAACATCTCTGTCTCAACCTGCAATTATTTTGGATTCTCTATGCAAATAAGGCTTTCTTAAGCTGCTACAGTAAAGAAAGTCATCTGTCACACTCCTGAACAAAAGAGAAAGACAACACATAAATGTAGCTGTTTTGACAGAGAAACAAAAGGGATAAAATAAGAGGAATCCTTTTTTAAATTAACTTCATCCTTTAAGCTCCTTTTGGATGGTTTGGATGTTTAATTTCATTGAACATGTTTGGGAACAAGGTGTTGCTTTTTCGATGAGGTTATGACTGTCTGAATGTGCATGGGAAACAAAGGATGGCTCATTATAGGCGTGGGACGATCATGGGAGAGAACATGTTTTCATGTTCTGTTAAAAACAACTGGGGCATCTTCATTTCGTTTCATTTGCAAACTGAAGGAGAGTTCATGCGACTTAAAAGGGTCTCCCCCTTCCTCATGTCCTCACAGATCCTGAGATCATCTTTCTCATACTGACTAATGATTCACGACCTCCACTTTCGATCCCTTTTCTTTCAAATGCATAGTGCCCTCAAAAAGTTTCTCTAGCAAAATACCTTCACTGTCTCGTTAACAACTTCACTGTGATACAATTTCTGTTTGGACATTTTAATGTTATACGAAAGCTATCCTGCCTGTTCATTTCAGCCATCTTCATTCTTAATGCAGAAGTTCATTTCGGGACAATTTTATACTTCTCATCGTTTATAGTTCTTATCTATAGTTCAGGTTTACGGTTAAAGACGAAGACCTGCCCGCTCATTGCTGTGAATATGCCCTGTAGCTTGAAACAGTTTAATATCACAATATAACATTTGACCTTTATATCAGCTACCTCACCCTTAGTAAGTGTGCATTCATCTGTGAGCATCTATGTCTGTGTAATTGACCAGAAATCGAATCTAGCTCAGCTGCTCCATTCTAGAGTAAAGCCTTTTGCTCTGGGGTATACACATCTCAAATCTCAAGAAAGGTTACTCATCACCATGTAGTTCACCAAACCTCCTCTGCTACATCTGCCCCAGGAACTGTCCCAGGAACTGTCCCAAATGGCATCCTATTTCATTTTTAGTGCAACATTTTTGTTGAGGGCCCATACAGCCCCTGTCTGTGACCGTTAGCCCCCTCACCTGCCCTCCTCGCGCTCCAGCAGGCGTCTGTAGGTGGCGATCTCTTTCTCCAGCCTCATCTTGGTATTGAGCAGCTGACCGTGGCGCTCTTGCTGCGTGGCCAGGCCGCCCCTCACCTGCTCCAGCTCGCCCTCCAGGCCTTGGATGACCTCTGACAGGCCCTGCAGCTGGCTGGAGTATTGACGCTTGGTGTGGTGGAGGGAACTCTCTAGACCTTTCTCCTGGGGAAGGGAAGGATGGGGGAGAGAGGTTGGACAGGAGAAAATGATGTGGGACAGAGAGAGGAGATGGAGGAGAGAGGGGAGAGGAGATGGAGAAGAGAGGGCAGATGAGAGAGGGGAGAGGCGATCGAGGGTAGAGGAGATAGAGGGGAGAGGAGAGAGGGTAGAGGAGATGGAGGAGAGAGGGGAGAGCAGATGAAGGAGAGAGTGAAGAGGAGATGGAGGAGAGAGGGGAGAGGAGAGAGGAGAGGTGGGGAGAGGGGAGAGGGGATGGAGGAGAGAGGGAAAAATCAGGATCAGAGAGATTAAATCATTGTAAAAATGGAGAGGGGGGGAGAGAGCAGAGAGTGGATGAAGAAGGTGGAGCACAGCGATGAGAGGGAGGACAGCATAGAGGGGAAAGAGGGAATATGATAGAGGAGAGAGTGGATAGGGACAAAAGGTCATGAGAGGATGACACAGAATGTGGAACAGAAGAGAGAGTGAGAGGGGACGGGGTAGAGGGGGAAGAGGCAAGAGAAGAGAATAAGATTGAGAGAATCACCAATAGTGTTTCAGAATCAATAAAGATTAATGTTCTCCAAACTCTACTGATCCATTATGGGTGTGTGGCCCTCAACAGTGGTGTGTATGTGCATGTGTGTGTGTGTGTGTGTGTGTGTGTGTGTGTGTGTGTGTGGGCTCACCAGAGCATGTAGGGACTCGATCTCCACCTGCAGGCAGTGCCACTGTTTCCTGGCCTCGGCTAGCTCTGCCCGCGCCTCCCTCAGGGCAGTCCCTCCGAGGTTCACCTGGGCCCATGCTGCCTCTTCTGCATTGAGCTGGGGGAGAGAGAAGGAGGTTATATAACACACACACACACCTACACGTGCGCACGCAAGTACACATGCACGCACCTACACACACACATCATTCACATGGAAGAACACAAAATTAAAGTTTTGATGGAGATAGATGCTGACACACACACAAACAGGAACAGTTCACATGGAACTCAGGGACACACACACTCATAAAAACTGGTACCCACACACATTGGCACAGAGCCAGAGGACTCCGGGCACATGTGGGACAGGTTGAGGAGGGTAATCTGACACCCTAGGCGTTAACACGAACTGATGAACTATCAGGTACACAAAGTAAAACAACTCTAAACCAAAATACTTAAACTTGATAAAACATTGTAAATAGGCTCCACACCTTTATATATCTACCTGTAATCATTTTCCCCACAGATTCCCACAGGGCACAAACATGTGGAATCAAGTTTGTTAGTTAAACATGAAACTGACGATTGTGCTCAGTGGATTCCTCGAACCTGTCGACATCATAGCATTACTCTGCAATTACCATGTAAACAAGAACCTATTAGGGGCAATTATTGTAAGTGTTAACCTTAACCAGTCATTTTACAGTGAGAAGCATAACATAATAGCTAGTTCATTTGTCCCATACAGTATGTACAGAGCATTCGGAAAGTATTCAGACCCCCAATCAGGCCCTATTCTAAAATGGATTAAAGAAAATGTCCTCATCAATCTATACACAATACCCCATAATGACAAAGCAAAAACTGTTATTTAGATTTTAGATTTTGAAACTGAAATATGACATTTACCTATGTATTCAGACATTTACTCAGTACTTTGTTGATGCACCTTTGGTTACTGCCTTGATCTTTCTTGGGTATGATGCTATAAGCTTGGCACACCTGTATTTGGGGAGTTGCTCCCATTCTTCTCTACAGATCCTCTCAAGCTCTGTCAGGTTGGATGGGGAGCGTCACTGCACAGCTATTTTCTGGTCTCTCCAGAAATGTTAAATCGGGGTCAAGTTTGGGCTCTGGCTGGGCCACTCAAGGACATTCAGAGACTTTTCCCGAAGCCACTCCTCTGTTTTCTTGGCTGTGGCTTAGGGTCATTGTCCTGTTGGAAGGTGAACCTTCGCCCCCACTCTGAGGTCCTGAGCACTCTGGAGTAGGTTTTCATCAAGGATATCTCTGTAATTTGCTCCGTTCATCTTTCCCTCGGTCATGACTAGTCTCCCAGTCCCTGCCTCTGAAAAACATCCCCACAGCATGATGCTGCCACCACCATGTTTCACTGTCGGGATGGTGCCAGGTTTCCTCCAGACGTGACGCTTTTCATTCAGGCCAAAGAGTTCAATCTTGGTTACATCAGACCAGATACTCTTGTTTCTCAGGGTCTGAGAGTCCTTTAGGTGCCTTTTGGAAAACTCCAAGCGGGCTTTCATGTGCCTTTTACCGAGGAGTTTCTTCCCCAGATCTGTGCCTCGACACAATCCTGTCTCGGAGCTCTATGGACAATTCTTTCAACCTCATGGCTTGGGTTTTGCTCTGACATGCACTGTCAACTGTGGGACCTTATATAGACAGATATGTGCCTTTCCAAATCATGTCCAATCAATTGAATGTCCCACAGTTGGACTCCAGTCAAGTTGTAGAAGCATCTCAAGGATGATCAATTGAAACAAAATGCACCTGAGCTCAATTTCAAGTCTCATAGCAAAGGGTCTGAATACTTATTTAAAAAAGGTATTCCTGTTTTTATTTTTAATACATTTGTAACATTTTCTAAAAACCTGTTTTGCTTTGTCATTATGGGGTATTGTGTGTAGATTGATGGGGATAAAAAAAAAAAAAAGTAATCTAATTTAGAATAAGGCTGTAACGTAACAAAATGTGGAAAAAGTCAAGGGGTTTGAATACTTTCTGAATGCACTGTATGTGCTTTAGCCAACTCTGCTTCCCCGACAGATCTGGAACCAGGCTGTAACAGGGCTGTATTCCACTCCAGACTCCAGTCCACTCTGACATAAAAGGCCACAAACAAAGTCATTCTGTAGAGCAGACGCTGGTTAAGTACCAGTCGCTGCCTGCCTGCAGCCATGGGCCAAGATGCTTAATCACGCCTGTCACTTCAAAGTCACTGGCTGCATCCCAAATGAATCCCTATTCCCTAAAAAGTCCACTACTTTAGACCTGAGCCCTATGGGAGCCCTATGGGCTCTGGTCAAAAGTAATGCACTAACTAAGGAATAAGGTGCCAATTTGGATGCAGCCAGTGTGCCACAGACGGTAAAACTGACCAGACAGAAACAACACAGCCATGATGAGTGACTCATTCTACTCCCCCTATTCCAATTAAACCGAAATGATCCTATTTCAAAACCTGAAATATGAGCGGAAATATAATCTCATGGGTAATAAGCGAAACTGACTAGACGGGCTGCATTATTGTTGAAAACAACATAGCTATGAGAGAAAGCTATACGTTATTTGCTAAATGTATCATATTCCCTGTATTCAAAATGCTACTATTTCAAAGCCTGAAATACTGTCCCCATCCGATGTGATGTTGTTGAAACAAACAGCTATGGAAGGTGGCTATATGCTACATGCCAATTGCAAGTTATCCTTTTCAACTGAAATCCAAATGCTCCTATTTCAAAGACTGTCCTCAGCTGATGCCTTATAAGGACTTAGCAGTAAGCAGATCAGAGAGGCCCGTTACAAGTGATGTATTACAATGCTGCAGTTGTGGTTTACGACGTATCAATATCTAAAGAGGAGCAGCGTTTCAATATCGTAGTAAAAGTTGATCTCTTCTTTGGAGGTAATGGATTGTCTATGGGGCACCTTTCTGTGTGGGTGAGGATAAAGAGAGGAGAGAGAGAAAAAGGGAGAGAGGTAAACAACCCATCTCAGACCTCAGACCACCTCAGAGCTCCGACACTAATTCAGTACAACAAATCAAAACCAACCAACTCTTCTTATCTTACCACATAGATACCACTGTGTTGCCTGGAAACAGCAGAGATAGAGCTATGATCAGGGTGTGACTAGGTGGCAGGAAGCCAAGGGAGGATAAAAGAAAAGACAGAGAGAGGGATGGATGGAAGGAAGGAAATAAAGACAGGGGGAGGGACGAAGGCAGTGGGACACTGCGTACCTGTGGGAGAGACCCTCCATGGGCTCGGGGTCTGAGTCTGGCTCCGAAACAGCTCGGCCCGGCAGCGGAGCATGGAGTTTGATTTGGGCCGGCGACCAGGCCGGGGTGTCGGTCATCTGGGACTTGATTTAGGCCGGTGAGGCTGAGGCGGTCGCACTGCGTCCTGATTCGGTCGAGGAGCTGGGAGAGCTCCATCCCTGTGCCATCCTCCTCCCACGCTGTGGCCGTCACTAGCAGCGCATCGCAGGAGTCGGCCTGCTGCTGCTGCAGAGCACGGGCTGCCTGCACAATGAGCCAACCAGACAGAGGGAGAGAGAAGAGGGGGAGAGAGACAGGGAGATATATGAATGTAAGAGAGTATACAAGAGTGTGTGTGTGACAGCGAGAGGTGATGGATCTGAGAGAGAAGGAGAAAATGGAACAGAGAGAGAACGAGGGCAGAGGAAGAGAGCGAGAGAGAGAGAACAGTGTGAGAGCAGACACACGCAATGCAGGGGAGGGAGTCTGTTATTGAGCCTGAGCCTGTGAGTCTGGGACAGTGTGTGTGCGTGAGTGCGTGTGCATGTGTGTGTGTGTGGGAGAGAGAAGCTGGATCACGTAAAGACCTGAGTGGAGGAAGGGAAGGGGAGTATTAGTCAGCAGGAATAAAAAGAGGTTAGTAAAAGAGAAAGAGAGAGAGAGAGAAGGGTGGGAGGATGACAGGAAAGCATTGAAAGGGAAAGGATGGTGTGAAACCAAGCACGCCTTTCCACTGAGATCAATAGGGGAGGTGTGAGAAAACAGGAGCAGGCATTCTTCTGGTTAATGGGCTAATAGGGAGAAGGTGTTCTGAGACGTTGTTCTTTCTTTACAGTAGCTTTCTTGTGTCTTTCTCTCTTTCTTTCTCTCGTTTCACCTTCTGTCTGTCTCGCTCTCTTTTCTTTCTCTTGCTTTCTCTCTCTCTTCTCTCTTTCTCTTCTCCCTCTCCCTCTCTTTCTCTCTCTCTTCTCTCACCTCTCTAATGTCAATTCAATTCAATTCAAGGGCTTTATTGGCATGGGAAACATGTGTTAACATTGCCAAAGCAAGTGAGGTAAGATAATATATAAAGTGAATATATAAAGTGAAATAAACAATAAAAATTAACAGTAAACATCACACATACAGAAGTTTCAAAACAATAAAGACATTACAAATGTCATATTATATATATATATACAGTGTTTTAACAATGTACAAATGGTAAAGGACACAAGATAAAATAAATAAGCATAGATATGGGTTGTATTTACAATGGTGTTAGTTCTTCACTGGTTGCCCTTTTCTCGTGGCAACAGGTCACAAATCTTGCTGCTGTGATGGCACACTGTGGAATTTCACCCAGTAGATATGGGAGTTTTTCAAAATTGGATTTGTTTTCGAATTCTTTGTGGATCTGTGTAATCTGAGGGAAATATGCCTCTCTAATATGGTCATACATTGGGCAGGAGGTTAGGAAGTGCAGCTCAGTTTCCACCTCATTTTGTGGGCAGTGAGCACATAGCCTGTCTTCTCTTGAGACCCATGTCTGCCTACGGCGGCCTTTCTCAATAGCAAGGCTATGCTCACTGAGTCTGTACATAGTCAAAGCTTTCCTTAATTTTGGGTCAGTCACAGTGGTCAGGTATTCTGCTGCTGTGTACTCTCTCTGTAGGGCCAAATAGCATTCTAGTTTGCTCAGTTTTTTTGTTAATTCTTTCCAATGTGTCAAGAAATTATCTTTTTGTTTTCTCATGATTTGGTTGGGTCTAATTGTGCTGCTGTCCTGGGGCTCTGTAGGGTGTGTTTGTGTTTGTGAACAGAGCCCCAGGACCAGCTTGCATAGGGGACTCTTCTCCAGGTTCATCTCTCCGTAGGTGATGGCTTTGTTGTGGAAGGTTTGGGAATCGCTTCCTTTTAGGTGGTTATAGAATTCAACGGCTCTTTTCTGGATTTTGATAATTAGTGGGTATCGGCCTAATTCTGCTCTGCATGCATTATTTGGTGTTCTACGTTGTACACAGAGGATATTTTTGCAGAATTCTGCGTGCAGAGTCTCAATTTGGTGTTTATCCCATTTTGTGAAGTCTTGGTTGGTGAGCGGACCCCAGACCTCACAACCATAAAGGGCAATGGGCTCTATGACTGATTCAAGTATTTTTAGCCAAATCCTAATTGGTATGTTGAAATTTATGTTCCTTTTGATGGCATAGAATGCCCTTCTTGCCTTGTCTCTCAGATCGTTCACAGCTTTGTGGAAGTTACCTGTGGCGCTGATGTTTAGGCCAAGGTATGTATAGTTTTTTGTGTGCTCTAGGGCAACAGTGTCTAGATGGAATTTGTATTTGTGGTCCTGGTGACTGGACCTTTTTTGGAACGCCATTATTTTGGTCTTACTGAGATTTACTGTCAGGGCCCAGGTCTGACAGAATCTGTGCATAAGATATAGGTGCTGCTGTAGGCCCTCCTTGGTTGGTGACAGAAGCACCAGATCATCAGCAAACAGCAGACATTTGACTTCGGATTCTAGTAGGGTGAGGCCGGGTGCTGCAGACCTTTCTAGTGCCCGCGCCAATTCGTTGATATATATGTTGAAGAGGGTGGGGCTTAAGCTGCATCCCTGTCTAACCCCACGACCCTGTGTGAAGAAATGTGTGTGTTTTTTGCCAATTTTAACCGCACACTTGTTGTTTGTGTACATGGATTTTATAATGTCGTATGTTTTACCCCCAACACCACTTTCCATCAGTTTGTATAGCAGACCCTCATGCCAAATTGAGTCGAAGGCTTTTTTGAAATCAACAAAGCATGAGAAGACTTTGCCTTTGTTTTGGTTTGTTTGGTTGTCAATTAGGGTGTGCAGGGTGAATACATGATCTGTTGTACGGTAATTTGGTAAAAAACCAATTTGACATTTGCTCAGAACATTGTTTTCATTGAGGAAGTGTACGAGTCTGCTGTTAATGATAATGCAGAGGATTTTCCCAAGGTTACTGTTGACGCATATTCCACGGTAGTTATTGGGGTCAAATTTGTCTCCACTTTTGTGGATTGGGGTGATCAGTCCTTGGTTCCAAATATTGGGGAAGATGCCAGAGCTAAGGATGATGTTAAAGAGTTTTAGTATAGCCAATTGGAATTTGTTGTCTGTATATTTGATCATTTCATTGAGGATACCATCAACACCACAGGCCTTTTTGGGTTGGAGGGTTTTTATTTTGTCCTGTAACTCATTCAATGTAATTGGAGAATCCAATGGGTTCTGGTAGTCTTTAATAGTTGATTCTAAGATCTGTATTTGATCATGTATATGTTTTTGCTCTTTATTCTTTGTTATAGAGCCAAAACGATTGGAGAAGTGGTTTACCCATACATCTCCATTTTGGATAGATAATTCTTTGTGTTGTTGTTTGTTTAGTGTTTTCCAATTTTCCCAGAAGTGGTTAGAGTCTATGGATTCTTCAATTACATTGAGCTGATTTCTGACATGCTGTTCCTTCTTTTTCCGTACTGTATTTCTGTATTGTTTTAGTGATTCACCATAGTGAAGGCTTAGACTCAGGTTTTCCGGGTCTCTATGCTTTTGGTTGGACAGGTTTCTCAATTTCTTTCTTAGATTTTTGCATTCTTCATCAAACCATTTGTCATTGTTGTTAATTTTCTTCTGTTTTCTATTTGAGATTTTTAGATTTGATAGGGAAGCTGAGAGGTCAAATATACTGTTAAGATTTTCTACTGCCAAGTTTACACCTTCTCTATTACAGTGGAACGTTTTACCCAGGAAATTGTCTAAAAGGGATTGAATTTGTTGTTGCCTAATTGTTTTTTGGTAGGTTTCCATGTCTCTCTCTCTTCCTTCTATCTTTCTCTCTTCCTCTCTCTCTTTTTTGTCGCACCTTTCTCTCCCCTCTGCACATAAACATTAAAAAAAGAATGAGACAATGGGAATGATCAAAGGTGGAATATACTGTGCAAACACAGTGGATGCTAATCAGTAAAAAGTTATGCAATCTCCTCCTAATTGGAACATGTCATTTTTCAACATGTTGTGATGTGGAATCTACGTGGGAAATACGTTGGATTTGAAGAAAAAAAATGTTGTTTTGAGGGTGAAACTTCAATTAGTATGTAACCATGGTAACCAAATTTCAATGGAGACAAACCTTGCATAAAACATGTTGAATTTGTAACTTTAAAACAATGTCAGATCTTCAACATTATATCCAGTATCAGAAAAAAAATACTATAGGCTGGGAAGCACCTCCTCCTGGAGAATGTATATATCTACAGCTACCGTTTGGTCTCCCAAGCCCAGCCCTGCTTAGCTATAATATTCATCAATAGTTATTGTTTTAATTCAAACCAGAACTAAAAATAGACAATAAAATAGGCCAATGGCTTCAAGCTCTGGTTGATTTCAAATGTAATGATATTTAGTGATATTGGAGTGTTTTTGGTTGTCAACACAACCAAATATCAACATTTGAAGGAGATGTATCTTCTGCTTGGATAGTTCCATCTGTGCCAATGACTTTTATTCCATTTTGTCTACAAATGAATCATTGATAAGTTGGATTCACGTCTGCATCTCAACCAAAAATCAAAGTTAAAGAAAAGGACTGAATCCAAAACAAACCAACATTTAAATGCCCAATAATCAAAGTTTGTTTTGATTCAGCCCTATTTTTTTACTTCGATTTTTGGTTGAGATGCAGACGTGAATCCAACATATCAATTATTAATTTGGAGACAAACTGCAATTAAAGCCAGACTAAGTCATTGACACAGATGGAACTATCCAAGCAAGAGATAAATCTCCTTCAAATGTTGATATTTGGTTGCGTTAACAACCAAACACAAGTCAATATTATCTTTGAAATACAATAGGCGAGATGTTAACAAATGATGCTGGATTCATGTCCCCGACTCAAATTGAAGAATGGGATTAAGCCAGTGGCTCAGATGGAACTATCCAAGCAGTAGATACATCTCTTTTAAATGTTGATATTTTGTTGCATTGTCAGCCAAACACAATTCAATATGACTTTTACAGGAAATAGCCTAAAGTTAAGGCTATCTTACAAACGAATGTAACGTTCAACCTTAAAATGAGTAACACATCCATGGCCACATTTATTCAACCTTTTTACCGATGTCTTTACTGAACGAATGCAGGTGTACGGAACCGCACGGACACTGGCACAAGACCGTACCACATAGTCCTGGTGCATGTCCTGCAGCTCTGTCATGGAGTTGTGTAGTTCCGCCTCCAGCTGCACATTGGTATGCTCCACCCTCGCCTTGTTCTCCCTCAGCAGAGCCACCTGTTGCTCCAGACACTTGGTCTGCCACTCTTCCAACTCACATCTATGACAGGACACAGAACACATCTCATCCTATTAACTGGGTTGCGTTCATTAGAGCACTCAATAGAAAATGTTTTAAAACTTTTTGAAATGGAAAAACTGAAGAAAAAAAAGGTGTGTTTCTTACTGGACAGGTCGTTCCTGTTACCATGTTTCAGTCGGCGATATTGACTAGTAATTAGCCTTGACCACAGTGGTCTATGCAAAGCAGCTATAGGCCTACACTTTACCAAGAGGTAGTGATGGTAACATAGGGAAGTGTTTTTCAATGTACAGCTACTGAATGTTCCCTATTCTGGGTCAACTAGTCAGGGTACTTTACATGGGTGGTGAAAGAGCTACATGTACTGTGCATGTACTGTAGATAAACACTGTGATACAGTATATGGAAATGTTTCAGCCGCACATCCATTGTATCTAAGCAGGTGCCTAGCCCTTTCCTTCAGTCACCGACTCAAAGCACCCTCGTTGGTCTCATGGCTGAAATGTTTTTAATATTTTCAAAATGTCTTAATTAATCAAGTTTTGTTTTTTTTACTGACGAAAATCCAGTGTTTCTACAGTATGTCAAACTGTTTTGTTATATTTCAGTCTTCTGTGATGCACATCATGTGTAATATTGGGATGCAAACTCAAAATTGAATACATTTCATATATCTGACATGGTACAGGTGTTTTCTTTTTTCTTAAGCCTATAACCATGGGTGTGAGGTGTATACTTTTGTTTCAAAGTAGATCTGTTTAAGACCACCAAGAATCACTCTGTGTGACCCTGATATAGCCCACTCTAGTAAAAGGTGTTAAGATATACAAGTGTTTTTCAGGTCAAGGTAAATAGACTGCACACTGCAATCTATGCTCCCATGTGTTTTAGTGACCCTTCATCAGATCTAACCTAATCATGTAAAAGACCTTCTCATACAGTGGGAAAAACATCTTGCAACAGTCATTCAGTAGTTGCAATAGTCCTCACTTCCCAGCAGATGCTAAAGTCACAGTCACAGACATCAAATCAAAGTGTATTGGTTGCGTACACAGTTTAGCAGATGTTATAGCAAAATGCTTATCTTACTAGCTCCTAACAATGCAGTAAAATGTCAAAAAGTACACAAATAATATCTACATATTTTTTTAAATACAATATAAACCTTGTGACACAGAGTTGCAGACAACATCGTGACAGTGACCCAGGTAAGGCCAGTAGGACACCATATATAAATAGAGGTGTGTATTCATAGCTCATAGCTGCCTGCATGTTGTTGCCCTCCCTTGCCCTTCAGGGGTTAATGGATCTCCAGCTGGGTCCCAATTCCCTATTTAGTGCACTAATTTTGACCACACCCTATGGGTACCCTGATGGTTCCTGGTCAAAAGTAGTGCTCTAAATAAGAATTAGGGTGCCATTTGGGATGCAGATCTCTGGCAGTAGCAGAGGGGCCGGTGTGTCACTCTGCATCAATACAGATGGGAAAGTGCCGACCAGGCACAACACAGCCAGGCTGCGATTTGTATGCAGGTTGTTGAACAGGAGTGGGAACTAGCAGAGTTATAACAAAGTG
The DNA here is from genome assembly GCF_002021735.2 of Oncorhynchus kisutch. Lineage (NCBI taxonomy): Eukaryota > Metazoa > Chordata > Actinopteri > Salmoniformes > Salmonidae > Oncorhynchus > Oncorhynchus kisutch. Next base: position 65,763,996 of record NC_034174.2, read on the forward strand.
TGGGCTGTACTGCTGCTACAGTAGAGAAGAGATTATAAAGTATCTCTTCAGGGGAAAATAAGATATCTGATTGTTATTCAAGAGGTGTATTTAAAGTGTTATAGACTGAAATTGGTTGTTGGTATTATACTAACAGTAGGTGTAGGATTTGATGGATATTTGCTTCTGTTTCCAGAAGGCGTTCACAACTGCTATGGTATATCTGTGTTTTCTTTAGATATGATGAAAATAAATACTATGAGGGTATGTGTTACTGTATTAGTATACTGTAGTATTCTAGGCCTCACCTAGAATGTCCCAAACACTACTGACCTGGCCTGGATGGTATAAGCCCTGGACATCATGTGGTCAGACTGCAGCACCAGCTCTGCATTCTCCATCAGCAGTTTACCAACCTACAGAACCAAAACACAGTCAACACACACAAGACAAAATAACAAGGAAGTGAATACGATGCGTGAAAAACATGATCGATTTCAGAATGTGTTCAATCTGGTTGATCCATGTAATGTCATTGGCCCAATAGGTAGAAAAAAACACGATGAAACATGAAATCACATATGAATACACCTCAGAACACTGGAAGTTCACATTACCAGGTGCTGCATCAAACGGGGTCTTTCTCAAAATGTGAAAACATGTGGGTGAGTCTTATCACAATAGAACAACTGTAATAAAGGTTTCGCTTCCTTGAATTACACTAGCCTCGTCTCATACTGTGTGGCATGACATTGACCAATGGAAGAGTTGGCAATAGCACATAGAGCATGGGACAAGGCTAATACACTAGCACAAGCATGAAGATAGAAGCCTTTGAAATATCATCAAAGAAAGGAAGTTGGAACAGAGATAAGATACGGAAGTTCGGGATACTTCGGGATTGTTGGCAATGAGGCCCTTTATCTACTTCCCCAGAGTCAGATGAAAGCGTGGATACCATTGTTATGTCTCTGTGTCCAGTATGAAGGAAGTTAGAGGTAGTTTTGCGAGCCAAAGCTAACTAGCGTTAGAGCAATGACTGGAAGTCGATGGGTATTTACCAGCATGCTAGCAGATACCCATAGATCCACTTCACATTCATTTAAAAGACTGCATAATAATATTCTGCCTGTTCATACTTGTCAGATTGCCACCAGCTCAGTGAGTCAGTTTTATTACATGATGATGTCCCACGATTTGGGTTCATTAAGACAAGGCCTGAAGCAGCTGTGGCACATATATTAAAGCCAAAGAGCCTCTCACAGTCATTCTAGTACTTGACCTCAAAACCCCTAAATGTTTGGCGTTAACTGCAATGTAAGTACATGAAACTTAAACAAATGTTTTCCAAAATCTCTTGCATCTTTGATATGGAAATGTTTACTGTATAACCTAGGGCCATTTTGAGTTTCAATGCTGACTCTTCCTTTGCCAATCACAACATCACAATGCTTACTCAAGACAAACACACCCGTTTTGAAGGAGGAAAACCTGAAATAACTTGGGCAATTGTGTTTTTGCTCACAGAAGTGCCTCATTGTAATTACCCGTTCCAGTATCTTAGCTCTGTCAGTTATTCATCTCTGACTGTGTTGATTCATAGCCATGAGAGAGTACAAACCAGATATCAGCACTTTGTCTTCCAACAGGGCACTCTCCAACTGAACATTAACTGATTGATTTCAAATGAAATGTGTCACGTTTTGTAAATAACAGGTGTACACTAATAGTGAAATATTTACTTTCAGGCCCTTCCCAACAACGCACAGAGAAATAGAAAAATAATAACACAGGGAATAAATACACAATGAGTAATGATAACTTAGCCATATCCACGGCTACCAGGAATTCCTTATTATGGCTTGTTATTCAACACTTCTCAATAGAACGAGGGTGGCGCCAGGTCTTAGAACCTAAACCCACAACAATAACAGCAGTCTAGGACTGAAACCGGCCTTGAGGAAGATGCACATAACAAAGACAATTGTTACAACAAATCACGAATTCATGTCAAAGGACGATTTGAAGAACGTTATCAGTTATGCGTGTATGTCAAGTCATACATTTTTCATTTGATTTGATTTATTTAACCAGGATAGTCCACTCAGTAACAATTGCCACTGTTTTACAGGGAGTCCTGGGTTCCATAGAAGTCAACATTCCAGGTATTAGTTCAGGCGAAAGTGTGAGGAAATGTCCCACATATGTACATTTGTACATGACAGGTTCTCACATGGGAAAGTCTGCAGATATCGTATCAGTGCTGCTATGCATGATGGATCTTTATATTGATCCAATGGATTGGCAATCGCTCATATTTTACGCAACACTCTCGCTGGAAGTGAAATTGGGCATAAAAGTCAACCCACCCGTTGGCTTCAATACTAATAGGTCAGATCTTGGTGCTTTCTTTGCCTTTGTCTCCATTCACATTCAGAGACCATAAATCAAGGAGCGGTTGCAAAACCTCCAATCAGCTCATGCGAGTAAGCTGACAATTACAGCAGCCCGTGTTAATGGTCTACTAGGGCAGTGGCCTTTAAAGGAATAAAAGGATCCACATTCTTGAGTGTGACAATGGAGTGATGGCTTGTTTCCAAATGTTCTGACATACAGTATGACACTACTTCTCACCCTCTGGAACAGTTGACATTGTCTTGGTAGGAACCACTTTGTCAAATGTCTGTTTTAATTTGACTGCTATTAAGTGTAATCATCGCTAGGACTGAAAATCGTTAATAACTGGTTTGCTCAGTCAGTGCTGTATCTGTCTCAAAGCCAAAACCCTGCACGCAAGAAAACACATATCATCTGCTTTGCTCTACTCTGGTAAAAAATTATACAGAGAATATACCATACAAGTTAGTCCAAGTCAGTCCTAATAGCTACTGTATGGCTAGAACACAGCTGCTCAAACAAATCTAGGCATTACAGTACCTCAGCATAATCACTGGCAAACAAAGTTACTGTCAGTGGACATAAGAAAAAACACTGTTTAATGAGTTGGGGTCCCTCAGGGCTCAATGTTTGGATCAGTTAAAAAGGTAATAGATGCCAGTCTCACCTGGGCACGGAGATCGTCCACAGTCCTTTCCTGCTGGGTCCATTCCTGGAGGTGCGGGGCCTTCTTTAGGCCCCAGTATGCAATCTGGCCCTCCAGATGCCAGTTTTCCTCTTGCAGCTTGTTTACCTGCTCCAGGAAGCCCTTCAGACGGCTGTTGAGGCCCTGCATTGTCCACCGAGAGTCCTGCAGCAAATCCATGGTGCTCCTATGCAGTGTACACCCCAAAGAAAAACACAGAATCCTCTCAGGGGTGCTATCAAACACTTACAGGCTCGCCAACTCAGGAGAGTGTCTGATAAAAAGTGTCAACCCAAACGTACGGTAACTACTTATGCTATCCAAAAACTCTTTCACTACTATTGCAGCATATGTCCACACCACAGTCACTTCTACCCACTTGCAACGCTGGCAGGCGGTACCCTGCCTGCCACCGATACTGGTGAGATTACGGACCCATGAGGTGGTTACTGGGTAAATATTTACCCAGCAATACTCACCCGTGAGGCAATGTGGCGTCCCTTTCTCTCTCCCTCTCCCTCCCCCCCCTCCCCTCTCTCTCTCTATCTCTCTAGGCTAGGCAGCACCGTGTGTTGGCAGTGGTAAGATAAGCACCAGTCTCAGTAGCCCCTGGTCACTGCAGCAAGCTGCTCCTGATCCTCCCCTCCCAGACAGAGCTGGACCACATTCTTCTCCACTGCTTCAACAACTTTCACTTTCCCACTGGGTCCCAGGTCAGAGACGGTCCCCTGTCTGTGACAGATCAGATAGGAATGGTAGGGTTAGGGCTAGTCTCTCTATTGCTCTCGCACCAACTATGTGCCAGCTATCATGGGGTCAGCCATGACAGGGCCAGTGGTACTGTCCCTGTTCTTTCCCCCCACAAACACAGCCTGCAGCAGTGCTGTAGGTGTGAGTGCTGGGGTAAAGCAAAGCGCTCACTTGCTGGATACACTGTTGCTTACATCACCAGCGCTCTGAGGCCCTTTGTGTTCTCTGATCCAGGATTACTGAGCCCTGTGTGGAAGGAAAGTTCAGGCACACACTGCGACACCACTCTCTGTTTGTGTGAGTGTGTCTGTTTGCGTATGTGTGTGTTTGTTTGCACTTGTGTGTGTGTGTGTAATCAACATATCTAGTATCTACCAATAATTAATAGTGAGAAACGAATGTCTATCCACTGGCTCATCAGATCAACAGCCTGTAATAAACACTGAACTTTGTGTTGTGTCACATGGGTTGCTCAATTCCTCCCTTGACTACCACTACCCTCTCATTGGCCTGTTTTGTGAGTGAGTGTGTGTGAGTTTGTGAGTGAGTGTGTGAGTGTGTGTGTGTGTGTGTGTGTGTGTGTGTGTGTGTGTGTGTGTGTGTGTGTGTGTGTGTGTGTGTGTGTGTGTGTGTGTGTGTGTGTGTGTGTGTGTGTGTGTGTGTGTGTGCGTGTGTGTGTCAGTCTGGGGGGGCAAGTGAGATCATTTACCAGACATTCTCGCAGGTCACAACTTTTTCATCCTCTTGAAGTTGACAACAATGTTCTACTTGTCTAGGAGATACCAAATGTGTGTTGAGTCATCATGGCAACCACCACGCTTTCTTTCAGCCTTTCACTGACTTTTTTTTAATGACTTACCTCAAGTAATGTGAGGGTGTTATTTCCATTATCAATTAATCTAACCAAGATCTTAGAAATTTTGGCACCAGCACATACGTCATACAAGCTTTAAGTCAGGTGAGGTAATAAGATAAGATGCATGGTTATGGGAGTTAAGGTGTGGGTGCGGCATCTAAAGAAGCCAGTGAACGTCTGACGGAAAAAGCACAATAAAACATCTCATTTAAGCCACTCTGACATGGTGTTTGGAATGTGAGTCAAGGTAACACAACTCATAGTCATCTCTATCCGTCTCTCTCTCTCTCTTTCTCTCTCTTGGAGTAGGCACTTTCAAGTCCTTTCCAGTCCTTTGCACTCCCAATCTACCTCATTATGTGAGGCAGCAGATGACTGTGGGATTTACTTGTTGGATCAATAAAGGATTTCTCTTCCTTTCTGTGTAAACAGCCGCGCCTGCATTCTACCATTCACAGAAAGGATCTAGGGATCATTAATATGAGGTCACACATAAACCTGCTACAAACAGTGCGTCTGTCTAGAGTCTATAGTACAATATCACCATGGAAACACTTCATGGGCAAAAATAATGTTCTCTCCTTGAATCAAATAAAATCTAATCAAATTTATTTACATAGCCCTTCTTACATCAGCTGATGTATCAAAGTGCTGTAGAGGAAACCCAGCCTAAAAACCCAAACAGCAAGCAATGCAGGTGTAGAATCACGGTGGCTAGGAAAAACTCCCTAGAAAGGCCAAAACCCAGGAAGAAACCTAGAGAGGAACCAGGCTATGAGGGGTGGCCAGTCCTCTTCTGGCTTTGCCAGGTGGAGATTATAACAGAACATGGCCAAGATGTTCAAATGTTCATAAATGACCAGCATGGTAAAATATTAATAATCACAGTAGTTGTCGAGGGTGCAACAAGTCAGCACCTCAGTGTCAGTTGGCTTTTCTTTGCCGATCATTGAGAGTATCTCTACCACTCCTGCTGTCTCTAGAGAGTTGAAAACAGCAGGTCTGGGACAGGTAGAACGTCCGGTGAACAGGTCAGGGTTCCATGAGAAGGCAGAACAGTTGAAACCGGAGCAGCAGCACGGCCAGGTGGACTGGGGACAGCAAGGAGTCATCATGCCAGGTAGTCCTGAGGCATGGTCCTAGGGCTCAGGTCCTCCGAGAGAGAGAAAGAAAGGAAGAGAGAAAGAGAGAATTAGAGAGAGCATACTTAAATTCACACAGGACACCGGATAAGACAGGAGAAATACTCCAGATATAACTGACTGTCCCTAGCCCCCAACACATAAACTCCTGCAGCATAAATACTGGAGGCTGAGACAGGAGGGGTCGGGAGACACTGTGGCCACATCTGATGATACCCCCAGACAGGGCCAAACAGGCAGGATATAACCCCACCCACTTTGCCAAAGCACAGTCCCCACACCACTAGAGGGATATCTTCAACCACCAACTTACCATCCTGAGACTAGGTCGAGTACAGCCCACAAAGATCTCCGCCACGACACAACCCAAGGGGGGGCGCCAACCCAGACAGGAAGACCACGTCAGCGACTCAACCCACTCAAGTGGCGCACCCCTCTTAGGGACGACATGGAAGAGCACCAATAAGCCAGTGACACAGCCCATGTAATAGGGTTAGAGGCAGAGAATACCAGTGGAAAGAGGGGAACCGGCCAGGCAGAGACAGCAAGGGTGGTTCGTTGCTCCGAAGCCTTTCCGTTCACCTTCACACTCTTGGGCCAGACTACACTCAATCATATGACCTACTGAAGAGATGAGTCTTCAGTAAAGACTTAAAGGTTGAGACTGAGTCTGCGTCTCTCACATGGGTAGGCAGACCATTCCATAAAAATTGAGCTCTGTAGGAGAAAGCCCTGCCTCCAGCTGTTTGCTTAGGAATTCTATGGACAGTTAGGAGACCTGTGTATTGCGACCGTAGCGTACGCGTACGTATGTAGGGCCAAATCGGAAAGATAGGTAGGCACAAGCCCATGTAATGCTTTGTAGGGTAGCAGTAAAACCTTCAAATCAGCCCTTGCCTTAACAGGAGGCCAGTGTAGGGAGGCTAGCACTGGAGTAATGTGATCACATTTTTTGGTTCAAATTGAAGTGTTTCCCTCAGAGCATGCCAGTGCTGTGGCTTTGGCTTTGGTCCATAATAAGTGCATACTAGTAGAGAGAGTCCTAGGACAGTCCATCCGGACAGGGTCGAGAGAGAGGTGAGAAACGTTAGACCCACACATCCACCAGACCAAAATGTGAAACCAGGTGAGACCTAACAAGCATGTCAAAGGGAAAACTAGAGCAGGTGGCTGTTAGGGCTCTTACCATCACACACACACCCACCCACGCAGCGCTGGCCCGCAGCCTATCCCCCTGGTATAGAGGGCGTTGATGGTTTTCTGTCTATGATGATGGGCGATTGATAGTGTCGTCGTTAACAGGATGAAAACAATACAGGCAGCAAGCTCTTCTGTGTCTGTGCCCTGGGACAACCGATGAGTGAATGCGCACGGGGAATGCGGCCTAGCCTGTTCCAGTCAGGACACCGCGTTGCGTTGCTCCCACAAGCCGAGGAAGCAGTTTCGTCGCACGACATTTGCAGGGACAAACAAGTAAAAACCTGATCGAGTGTTGATCTTGATCTTGACAGTGCTACTGAAGACCTTAAAGTTCATACTCTTTAACCCGTTGCTCCTTACAGTAAATTCATTGCTCTACATGTTTTCTGCAGCAAAAGAGCACAAGCAATTCTGACAACTGACATATGTTTTTTTTTACATATTCCTTTAGCCATTTAAGCTTTATTAAACCAACAGTGGGACCTGCAGGTATCATTTGAAACACACTGTAGCACACAGTACTGTGTTAAAGCCGAGAGGGTTTTGTCTGAGCATGATATCATTATGCAACCTCTGAGACTAGAGCCCTGATTTGTAGGTTATTATGGTATTAATCCAAACCAGTTCAAAGGATTAACTGCAGTTAAACTCTTTAGCATTATCTCAGTAACTGGTCACGTTTTGGCTTCCACATACCTGACATGCCATTGTAAACCAGTAAACCATTATTATACGGTTGAAGACGGTTTGGGACATACATACATTTACAATACTTCATAAACACACTTTTTAAGAGTAGGGGTAATAATGTCTGTCTGGGCCAAATTCCTAAACTGGCCTACCATATTACCATGGCCACCGAATTATCCCCAGCTTCCAAATGGCTAATTTAAAACCTATCTACGTTCTCCTGCAATGCTCCACAGGGCTCTGCTGTAAAATATGTTGTTATTATAGCTTACTTTCGAAGCTATACCACATTGTGAAAATGTATGTCTTTTCGAACTGGTAATGAATTTTCAGGACAACCATATGGAGCAGCGTTTCACGGCTGCTGACTGGGTCCTGGTTAGAAAACATCTGTTTTCTTCACTTGGTGGGCCACAAACCTATGCAAACTAACTTGTGTGAACTTTCAATCTTAATTCATCATGAACGGTTGAGCTTCAGTCACTTAGTCGATAAATCAGAGAGTTCAGAGAGTTCAAAAGGCTAGAGTAAGGCCTACTGTATGCATTGGGTCCATCTCTCCTGTCACTAAGGGAATGTGCGTTTTAGACCACCTGCATGGAGCGACGCCCCTTAATTCCAATACCCATTCTAATCCTGTGTGAACTCCCTTTTATCAGATTATTTCCCTGAACATCAGATAGTTTGTATATACTGTAGAGTGACAGCCGTGAACCTTAAACCCCTTATAATCCTACTACAGGTGAACACACTCATCAGATGACTCTACTGGATCACAGATAGTACATGCTTTTATCTACTCTCCCTGCCACACCTTAGACATAAATGATAACCACGACAGGTATTCAGACAGGTGAGATCCAACCATTTCTGTGGTTGTAGGTGGCAGACATACTAGTCATTCCGTACATTTTCAGCCCGAGCCAGAACAACTAAGTTGTGTGTGTGAGGTATTTCTTGTTGCATGAGAGAGACTTATATTAGAGACGAAGGCAAGGGAAAGAGATCATATTCCAGTCCACTATACAGACAGAAACGCCCAAAGCGTCAGGTGATGTTGAATTGACATGGGGAAAAGTGTTAAAAGGTTGTTGAGTTGAAGGACGGAAAACCATTAGAACATAAATGTGCCTTCTGCTGTACATGCTGTTTTAGACATATCTATCTATCTATCTATCTATCTATCTATCTATCTATCTATCTATCTATCTATCTATCTATCTATCTATCTATCTATCTATCTATCTATCTATCTATCTATCTATCTATCTATCTATCTATCTATCTATATAAATATATATATATATGTATAGTACCAGTCAAAAGTTTGGATACACCTACTCATTCAAGGGTTTTTCTGTATTTTTACATTGTAGAATAAAAGTGAAGACATCAAAACTATGAAAAAACACATATGGAATCATGTAGTAACCAAAAAAGTGTGAAACATATCAAAATATATTTGAGATTTGACATTCTTCAAAGTAGCCACACTTTGCCTTGATGACAGCTTTGCACACTCCTGGCATTCTCTCAACTAGCTTCACCTGGAATGCTTTTCCAACAGTCTTGAAGGATTTCCCACATATGCTGAGCACTTGTTGGCTGCTTTTCCTTCACTCTGCAGTCCAACTCATCCCAAACCATCTCAATTTGGTTGAGGTTGGGTGATTGTGGAGGCCAGGTCATCCGATACTATCACGTTTCAAGGTAAGACCCAGATGCAGACAAAGTCGAATCAACAAAATTGTATTAATCCAACAGGGGCAGGCAAAATACAGTAACAGGAGACAAAGGGCTGTGAGATATGTGTCCTTTCATGGACACATGAAAGGTGGGGTGTATACGAAGGGTACGGGGCAACAGAAGAATAATAGCAGAGGGGCTAATCATTTTAGAGATGGGAAACGGGCTGATAAACCGGGGGAAGAGTTTGCGGGATTCCACCTGGAGGGGCAGATCCCAGGTGGATAGCCATACCTTCTGCCCGAGATGATACTGGGGAGCCTGGGTCCAATGGCGATCCGCTTGTCTTTGATACCTAGAGGTGGTCTTGAGGAGGGCCGACCGGGCTCTCCTCCAGATACGACGACAGCGGCGGACAAACATCTGGGCAGAAGATATGCCGACCTCTTTTCCCTGCCTGGGGAAGAGCGGCCTGATACCCCAGGGAACAATAAAATGGCGATAGGGCCTTGGAAGAGCAGGGAAGGGTGTGTTCCACCCACACAAGCTGCTGGCTCCAGATGGTGGGGTTGGCGGAGACCAGGCAACGCAGGCTAGTCTCGAGGTCCTGGTTGGCTCGCTCTGACTGGCCATTGGACGACTGGGGGTGGAACCCAGAGGACAGGCTGGCTGACGACCCAATGCAGAACGCCTTCCAGAACTGAGGACCCCGGTCGGAGATCATGTCCACGGGCAGTCCATGGATCCGGAAGATGTGCTGCACCATGAGCTGGGTTGTCTCCTTGGCCGAGGGTAGTTTTGGGGAGGAATGAAGTGGGCGGCCTTGGAAAACAGGTCGACCACTGTCAGGATGGCAGTGTTGCCCTCAGACGGGGGAAGACCCATGACGAAATCCAGGGATATGTGGGACCAGGAATGGTGAGGGACAGGCAGTGGTTGCAGAAGACCAGCCGGAGCTTGCCGAGGAGTCTTGTTCTGAGCACAGACTGTGCAGGTGGCGCCAAGCACGGCGACATCCAGGACCATGATAGGCCACCAAAAGCATTGTCGCACGAAGGCCTAGGGTCTGACGGGAGCCCGGGTGGAAGGCAAGCCTAGAGGAATGGGCTATCTATCTAGGACCGCAGAGCGGACAGCATCAGGCACAGACATCCGGTTATCTGGGCCCCCCACAGGGTTTCGGCTGGGACTGCTGCACCTCCCTGACCTGTTTCCCTATACCTCAGCTGAGTGCCGTCATCAGGCACGAGGTGGGAAGGATGGTCTCAGGCTCTGGGGTGGTAACTGTGGGGCTATAGCGGCGAGACAGGGTGTCCGGCTTGACGTTCTTGGACTCTGGCTGGTAAGAGAGGGAAAAGTTGAACCGGGTAAACAGCAGGGCCCATCTTGCTTGCCTGGAGTTGAAGAGCTAGGCGGTGCGGAGATACTCCAGGTTTTTGTGGTCGGTTCGCACAATGAACGGATGTTCCGCCCCTTCCAGCCAGTGCCTCCATTCCTCCAACGTCATCTTCACTTTGAGAAGCTCTCGATTCCCCACATCGTAGTTCCTCTCTGTTGCGTTGAGGCGGTGGGAGAAGAAGGCGCAGGGATGCAGCTTAAGGTCCAGGGCAGAACGTTTTCCACAGTGCCGTGAAAAAGTATTTGCCCCTTTTATTTTAGCCCATTTTCTATACTGAATGTTATCAGATCTTCAACCAAAACCTAATATTAGATAAATTGATACTAATTTTATTTATTTAATTAACAAAGTTTTGCAAAGCCCAATACCCTTGTTTGAAAAGTAATTGTCCCCTTACACTCAATAATTGGTTGTGCCACCTTTATCCGCAATGACTGCAACCAAATGCTTCCTGTAGTTGTTGATCAATCTCTCACATCGCTGTGGAGGAATTCTGGCCCACTCTTGCATGCATAGCTGCTTTAACTCAGCGACATTTGTGGGTTTTCAAGCATGAACTGCTCGTTTCACGTCCAGCCACAACATCTCAGTTGGCATCAAATCAAATCAAATCAAATGTTATTGTCACATGTGCCAAATACAACAGCTGTAGTAGACCTTACCATGAAATGCTTTCTTACAAGCCCTTAACCAACAATGCAACTTTAAGAAAATAAGAGTTAAGAAATGTTTACTAAACAAATTAAAGTTTAAAAAAGTAACACAACAAAATATCAATAACGAGGCTATATACATGGGGGACTGGTACTGAGTCAATGTGGGGGGTTATAGGTTAGTCGAGGTAATATGTACATGTCGGAAGGGGTAACGTGACTATGCATAGATAGCAGAACAGCGAGTAGCAGTAGGGTTAAAAAACGGGTGGGGACGGGTCAATGCAAATAGTCCGGGTAGCCATTTGATTAACAGTTCAGCAGTCTTATGGCTTGGGAGTAGAAGCTGTTAAGACCTCTTTTTTTAAAATTTTCGCCTAAAATGACATACCCAAATCTAACTGCCTGTACGTAGCTCAGGCCCTGAAGTAAGGCTATGCATATTCTTAGAACCATTTGAAAGGAAACACTTTGACGTTTGTGGAAATGTGAAAGGAATGTAGGAGAATATAACACAATCGATCTACTAAAAGATAATACAAAGAAAAAACCAACTGTTCTTTTTAATTTTATTTGTACCATCATCTTTGAAATGCAAGAGAAAGGCCATAATGTATTATTCCAGCCCAGGTGCAATTTAGATTTTGGCCATTAGATTGCAGCAGTGTATGTGCAAAGTTTTAGACTGATTTAATTGTTTTTATTTGATCTCACCTTTATTTAACCAGGTGGCTAATTGAGAACAAGTTCTCATTTGCAACTGGCCAAGATTAAGCAAAGCAGTTTGACACATACAACAACACAGAGTTACACATGGAATAAACAAACATACAATCAATAATACAGTAGGAAAAATGTATATACAGCATGTGCAAATGAGGTAGGATAAGAGAGGTAAGGCAATAAATAGTCCGTTTTAAAAAGTAATTACAATATAGTAATTAAACACTGGAATGGTAGAATGTGCAGAAGATGAATGTGCAAGTAGAGATACTGGGGTGCAAAGGAGCAAGATAAATAAATAAATACAGTATGGGGATGAGGTAGATTGGATGGGCTATTTACAGATGAGCTATGGACAGCTGCAGTGATATGTGAGCTGGTCTGACAGCTGGTGCTTAAAGCTAGTGAGGGAGGTAAGAGTCTCCAGCTTTAGTGATTTTTGCAGTTTGTTCCAGTCATTGGCAGCAGAGAACTGGAAGGAGAGGCGGCCAAAGGAAGAATTGGCTTTGGGGGTGACCAGTGAGATACAGTGGGGCAAAAAAGTATTTAGTCAGCCACCAATTGTGCAAGTTCTCCCACTTAAAAAGATGAGAGAGGCCTGTAAATTTCATCATAGGTACACTTCAACTATGACAGACAAAATGAGAGAGAAAAAAATCCTGAAAATCACATTGTAGGATTTTTTATGAATTTATTTGCAAATTATGGTGGAAAATAAGTATTTGGTCAATAACAAAAATGTATCTCAATACTTTGTTATATACCCTTTGTTGGCAATGACAGAGGTCAAACGTTTTCTGTAAGTCTTGACAAGGTTTTCACACACTGTTGCTGGTATTTTGGCCCATTCCTCCATGCAGATCTCCTCTAGAGCAGTGATGCTTTGGGGCTGTTGCTGGGCAACACGGACTTTCAACTCCCTCCAAAGATTTTCTATGGGGTTGAGATCTGGAGACTGGCTAGGCCACTCCAGTACCTTGAAATGCTTCTTACGAAGCCACTCCTGGCGGTGTGTTTGGGATCCTTGTCATGCTGAAAGACCCAGCCATGTTTCATCTTCAATGCCCTTGCTGATGGAAGGAGGTTTTCACTCAAAAATCTCACAATACATGGCCCCATTCATTCTTTCCTTTACACGGATCAGTCGTGCTGGTCCCTTTGCAGAAAAACAGCCTCAAAGCATGATGTTTCCACCCCCATGCTTCACAGTAGGTATGGTGTTCTTTGGATGCAACTCAGCATTCTTTGTCCTCCAAACACAACAAGTTGAGTTTTTACCAAAAAGTTATATTTTGGTTTCATCTGACCATATGACATTCTCCCAATCTTCTTCTGGATCATTCAAATGCTCTCTAGCAAACTTCAGATGGGCCTGGACATGTATTGGCTTAAGCAGGGGGACACGTCTGGCACTGCAGGATTTGAGTCCCTGGCGGCGTAGTGTGATGGTAGGCTTTGTTACTTTTTATTTTTATTTATTTTTTATTTCACCTTTATTTAACCAGGTAGGCTAGTTGAGAACAAGTTCTCATTTGCAACTGCGACCTGGCCAAGATAAAGCATAGCAGTGTGAACAGACAACACAGAGTTACACATGGAGTAAACAATTAACAAGTCAATAACACAGTAGAAAAAAAGGGGAGTCTATATACATTGTGTGCAAAAGGAATGAGGAGGTAGGCGAATAATTACAATTTTGCAGATTAACACTGGAGTGATAAATGATCAGATGGACATGTACAGGTAGAGATATTGGTGTGCAAAAGAGCAGAAAAGTAAATAAATGAAAATGGGTGAAAATGGGTGGGCTATTTACCAATAGACTATGTACAGCTGCAGCGATCAGTTAGCTGCTCAGATAGCAGATGTTTGAAGTTGGTGAGGGAGATAAAAGTCTCCAACTTCAGCGATTTTTGCAATTCGTTCCAGTCACAGGCAGCAGAGTACTGGAACGAAAGGCGGCCAAATGAGGTGTTGGCTTTAGGGATGATCAGTGAGATACACCTGCTGGAGCGCGTGCTACGGATGGGTGTTGCCATCATGACCAGTGAACTGAGATAAGGCGGAGCTTTACCTAGCATTGACTTGTAGATGACCTGGAGCCAGTGGGTCTGGCGCCGAATATGTAGCGGTGGCCAGCCGACTAGAGCATACAAGTCGCAGTGGTGGGTGGTATAAGGTGCTTTAGTGACAAAACGGATGGCATTGTGATAAACTGCATCCAGTTTGCTGAGTAGAGTGTTGGAAGCAATTTTGTAGATGACATCGCCAAAGTCGAGGATCGGTAGGATAGTCAGTTTTACTAGGGTAAGTTTGGCGGCGTGAGTGAAGGAGGCTTTGTTGCGGAATAGAAAGCCGACTCGATTTGATTTTCGATTGGAGATGTTTGATATGAGTCTGGAAGGAGAGTTTACAGTCTAGCCAGACACCTAGGTACTTATAGATGTCCACATATTCAAGGTCGGAACCATCCAGGGTGGTGATGCTGGTCAGGCGTGCGGGTGCAGGCAGCGAACGGTTGAAAAGCATGCATTTGGTTTTACTAGAGTTTAAGAGCAGTTGGAGGCCATGGAAGGAGTGTTGTATGGCATTGAAGCTCGTTTGGAGGTTAGATAGCACAGTGTCCAAGGACGGGCCGGAAGTATATAGAATGGTGTCGTCTGCGTAGAGGTGGATCAGGGAATCGCCCGCAGCAAGAGCAACATCATTGATATATACAGAGAAAAGAGTCGGCCCGAGAATTGAACCCTGTGGCACCCCCATAGAGACTGCCAGAGGACCGGACAGCATGCCCTCCGATTTGACACACTGAACTCTGTCTGCAAAGTAATTGGTGAACCAGGCAAGGCAGTCATCCGAAAAACCGAGGCTACTGAGTCTGCCGATAAGAATATGGTGATTGACAGAGTCGAAAGCCTTGGCAAGGTTGATGAAGACGGCTGCACAGTACTGTCTTTTATCGATGACGGTTATGATATCGTTTAGTACCTTGAGCGTGGCTAAGGTGCACCCGTGACCGGCTCGGAAACCAGATTGCACAGCGGAGAAGGTACGGTGGGATTCGAGATGGTCAGTGACCTGTTTGTTGACTTGGCTTTCAAAGACCTTAGATAGGCAGGGCAGGATGGATATAGGTCTGTAACAGTTTGGGTCCAGGGTGTCCCCCCCTTTGAAGAGGGGGATGACTGCGGCAGCTTTCCAATCCTTGGGGATCTCAGACGATAAGAAAGAGAGGTTGAACAGGCTGGTAATAGGGGTTGCGACAATGGCGGCAGATAGTTTCAGAAATAGAGGGTCCAGATAGTCAAGCCCAGCTGATTTGTACGGGTCCAGGTTTTGCAGCTCTTTCAGAACATCTGCTATCTGGATTTGGGTAAAGGAGAACCTGGAGAGGCTTGGGCGAGTAGCTGCGGGGGGGGCGGAGCTGTTGGCCGAGGTTGGAGTAGCCAGGCAGAAGGCATGGCCAGCCGTTGAGAAATGCTTGTTGAAGTTTTCGATAATCATGGATTTATCGGTGGTGACCGTGTTACCTAGCCTCAGTGCAGTGGGCAGCTGGAAGGAGGTGCTCTTGTTCTCCATGGACTTCACAGTGTCCCAGAACTTTTTGGAGTTAGAGCTACAGGATGCAAACTTCTGCCTGAAGAAGCTGGCCTTAGCTTTCCTGACTGACTACTTGGGTCCCAGCTCTCTGCAGGTCATTCACTAGGTCCCCCTGTGTGGTTCTGGGATTTTTTCACTAGGTCCCCCCGTGTGGTTCTTGTGATCATTTTGACCCCACGGGATGAGATCTTGTATGGAGCCCCAGATCGAGGGAGATTATCAGTGGTCTTGTATGTCTTCCATTTCCTAATAATTGCTCCCACAGTTGATTTCTTCAAGCCAAGCTGCTTACCTATTGCAGATTCAGTCTTCCCAGCCTGGTGTAGGTCTACAATTTTGTTTCTGGTGTCCTTTGACAGCTCTTTGGTCTTGGCCATAGTGGAGTTTGGAGTGTGACTGTTTGAGGTTGTGGACAGGTGTCTTTTATACAGATAACAAGTTCAAACAGGTGCCATTAATACAGGTAACGAGTGGAGGACAGAGGAGCCTCTTAAAGAAGAAGTTACAGGTCTGTGAGAGCCAGAAATCTTGCTTGTTTGTAGGTGACCAAATACTTATTTTCCACCATAATTTGCAAATAAATTCATTAAAAATCCTACAATGTGATTTTCTGGATTCTTTCTTCTCATTTTGTCTGTCATAGTTGAAGTGTACCTATGATGAAAATTACAGGACTCTCTCATCTTTTTAAGTGGGAGAACTTGCACAATTGGTGGCTGACTAAATACTTTTTTGCCCCACTGTACACCTGCTGGAGCACGTGCTATGGGTGGGTGCTGCTATGGTGAACAGTGAGCTGAGATAAGGTGGGGCTTTACCTAGCAGAAACTTGTAGATGACCTGGAGCCAGTGGGTTTGACGACGAGTATGAAGCGAGGGCCAGCCAACGAGAGAGTACAGGTCGCAGTGGTGGGTAGTATATGGGGCTTTGGTGACAAAACAGATGGCACTGTGATAGACTACATCCAATTTGTTGACTAGAGTGTTGAAAGCTATTTTGTAAATGACATTGCCGAAGTCGAGGGTCGGTAGGATGGTCAGTTTTACGAGGGTATGTTTGGCAGCATGATTGAAGGATGCTTTGTTGCGAAATAGGAAGCCGATTCTAGATTTAATTTTGGATTGGAGTTGTTTAATGTGAGTCTGGAATTTGAGTTTACAATCTAACCAGACACCTAGGTATTTGTAGTTGTCCACATATTCTAAGTCAGAACCGTCCAGAGTAGTGATGCTGGACGGGCACTTTTAAAGAATAACCAGGCATCCTCTACTGACGAGATGAGGTCAATATCCTTCCAGGATACCTGGGCTAGGTCGATTAGAAAGGCCTGTTCGCAGAAGTGTTTTAGGGAGCGTTTGACAGTGATGAGTGGAGGTCGTTTGAACGCAGTCCCATTAGGGATGCAGGCAATGATGCAGTGATCGCTGAGATCTTGGTTGAAAACAGCAGAGGTGTATTTGGAGGGCAAGTTGGTTAGGATGATATCTATGAGGGTGCCCGTGTTGACGGATTTGGGGGTGTACCTGGTGGGTTCATTGATAATTTGTGTGAGATTGAGGGCATCAAGTTTAGATTGTAGGATGGCCGGGGTGTTAAGCATGTCCCAGTGTAGGTCATCTAGCAGCACAAGCTCTGAAGATAGATGGGGGGTGTCATGACTTTGGCCTGTTGGGGGAGGTTTATGACCCCCATAAATACCTTTCCCCTTTTCTCTCTCTCCACTCTTTAGAGCTGACTCTTGAAAAGCCTTTGTAACATAGAGAGCCTGGTAACATCGAAAGGTGGGAAATATTCCATATTTCGGTAAACAAACCAGTTGGAAATATGCGTTGGTACTTAATTAATGAATATGATCTCAGATCAGTTGTTGTCTGAGACATTACTACTAATGACGGGATGACATAAACTGTATCTTGGAAAGTCGACACATTCTAGACACATCAGATTCACATGGAATTGTTGTGCAATTTAAATGTTTAAATATGCAACTATTTGTGAAAATATTTCTATTTATATATATATTATATTTTATATATATATTTTAGCTTCTTAAATGAGAGAACTGTTTGTCATAGAGAAACTCTGCTCACTCAGAGGCCCAGCCCAAGTGAACAGACTTTGGTTGTAAACTATGAAACACGCCCTTCTTTCACCACTATATAAATCCGTTGGCGAAAATTCAACTTCCTGTTCCAAGGACGTGAGGACTTGCGGTCCCCGCGTTAAAAAGGACATGGTCACCTACAGAACTAAGCAAACGTCAGCGTGAGTTCTGGTTGAACGACAAGAACCTTACAAAATTAGCATCGAATTTCAAAGTGAAGATGAAGATCAACATGCCGAAAGGATGAATTTCGACTATACCAGCCGGAATATAGCATGAGCTTAAAGTATGGCAATTTGGTATGAACTTTGAACTCTTATTCACTAAAGAAGTGATACCTCCTAGCCATTGCGTTAGCGCAGGAACTGTAGATGTGGGATAGGAGAGGACGGACAGAGTATCCATTCTACCAGGGCTCCAGGTCACCACTAGACGTTCTTCAGAGGACCAGAGATCCATGCTGGACCACCCCGCCTTCTATCTACGACCAATCTACCGAAGCGCAGCTCAGAGTAAATATTTATTGCATTTTCCTTTTTCAAATGGGCGGTTATTTAGAATGCATAAGATACTGTATTTACGATAGCATAGCTGCCTACGGACCGATAGAGACACAAAATCTTTTTGTTCCTCAGTCTTCCCGCTCTTTCATTCAAAACCCAACCCCCTTTCTTTGTGTAACCAGCCGTCATATCTGTTCCGTCCACTAGTGATGTTTTCCTTTATGACATAATTTGTAATCAATGTATGATTAATTCTGTGTAGATGTAATTCTGTGTGATTATTTAGGTATTTAGTAAATAAATAATTAAACCGAATTTTGTATTGCTGATTCAACTTGTTAGCCAGGGTTCGTGAAGATAACCAAGAATTTACAACTTTAAGATGAGACTGAATAAAGTGACGATTAAATGTTGACTGCTACTGATGTTGTCACGCCCTGACCATATTTTGCTTTGTATGTTTATAGGTTTTGTTTGGTCAGGGTGTGATCTGAGTGGGCATTCTATGTTGTAGGTCTAGTTTGTTTGTTTCTGTGTTTGGCCTGATATGGTTCTCAATCAGAAGCAGGTGTTAGTCGTTGTCTCTGATTGGGAACCATATTTAGGTAGCCTGTTTTGTCGTTGTGGGTGATTGTCTATGTTATGTTGCATGTTAGCACAGTGTTTATATAGCGGTCACGTTCGTCTTATATGTTTTGTTGTTTTTTGTTTAAGTGTTCTTCGTGTTCTTCATTAAATATAGAAGAATGTATTCAAACCAGCCTGACTCCGCTTTCACTCTGCACCCAATTGCTGACAGAATCACCCACCACAAAAGGACCAAACGGCGTGGTAACGGGCAGCAGCAGGAGAGGCAGTGATGTCAGGATTTCTGGACATGGGAGCGAGATCTGGACTGTGTCACTACTTGGGAGGAGATAGACAGGTGGGTGGTCGACCCAGGGAGAGTGCCGGAGCCCGCCTGGGATTCTCTGGAGCAGTGTGAGGAGGGATACCGGCGAATGGAGTCAGCAAGGCGGCGCGGTAGGAAGCCCGAGAGGTAGCCCCAACAATTTCTTGGGGGGAGGCACACGGGGAGTGTGGCTTAGGCAGGTAGGAGACCTGCGCCAATTCCCCATGCTTATCGTGGAGAGAGAGGGCGTTGTACCGGGCAGGCACCGTGTTATGCGTTGGAGCACACGGTGTCCCTGGTGCATGTGCATAGCCCGGTGCGGTACATTCCAGCTCCTCGTATCGGCCAGGCTAGAGTGGGCATCGAGCCAGGTGCCATGAAGCCGGCTCTACGCATCTGGTCTCCAGTGCGTCTCCTCGGGCCGGCATACATGGCCCCAGCCTTACGCATGGTGTCCCTGGTTCGCCAGCACAGCCCAGTACGGGCTATTCCACCTCGCCGCACAGGCCTGGCTATGGGGAGCATTCAACCAGGTAAGGTTGGGCAGGCTCGGTGCTCCAGATCTCCAGTGCGCCTTCTCGGTCCGGTCTATCTGGTGCCATCTCCATGCACCAGCCCTCGGGTGGCAGCCACCCGCACCAGGCTTCCTGTGCGTCTTCAGAGCCCAGTACTCCCTGTTCCTGCTCCTCGCACTTGTCTTGAGGTGCGTGTCCCCAGCCCGGTACCACCAGTGCTGGCACCACGCACCAGGCCTACAGTATGCCTCGTCTGTCCTGAGCTGCTAGAGTCTCCCGTCTGTCCTGAGCTGCTAGAGTCTCCCGTCTGTCCTGAGCTGCTAGAGTCTCCCGTCTGTCCTGAGCTGCTAGAGTCTCCCGTCTGTCCTGAGCTGCTAGAGTCTCCCGTCTGTCCTGAGCTGCTAGAGTCTCCCGTCTGTCCTGAGCTGCTAGAGTCTCCCGTCTGTCCTGAGCTGCTAGAGTCTCCCATCTGTCCTGAGCTGCTAGAGTCTCCCATCTGTCCTGAGCTGTTACTGTCACGCACTGACCATAGTTTGCTTTGTATGCTTATAGGTTTTGTTTGGTCAGGGTGTGATCCGAGTGGGCATTCTATGTTGTAGGTCTAGTTTGTCTGTTTCTATGTTTGGCCTGATATGGTTCTCAATCAGAGACAGGTAGCCTGTTTTGTCATTGTGGGTGATTGTCTATGTTATGTTGCATGTTAGCACAGTGTTTATATAGCAGTCACGTTCGTCTTATTCGTATTGTTGTTTTTTGCTTAAGTATTCTTTGTGTTCTTCATTAAATTAGAAGAATGTATTCAAACCACGCTGCGCTTTGGTCCGCTACTTACGACGATCGTGACAGATGTAAAAAATTACTAGGTCTTTAAGAGTTTATTCGGAAGATAACAGCTCATTAAACATTTGTTTGTGGTGCCCCGACTTTCTGGTTAATTACATTTACCTGATTAGCTTAATCAGGTAATATTAATTACAGATACTTTTTTTTATAGAATAGCATGTCATATCCCTTAATCCGGTATAGCCAAAGACATGACAGGGGCAATCAATTCACCTATGGTGTCCAGGGCACAGCTGGGGGCAGAGGGTGGTCTATAGCAAGCGGCAACAGTAAGAGACTTGTTTCTGGAAAGATAGATTTTTAAAAGTAGATGTTCGAATTGTTTGTATACAGACCTGGATAGTAAGACAGAACTCTGCAGGCTATCTCTGCAGTAGATTGCAACACCGCCCAACTTTGGCAGTTCTATCTTGTCGGAAAATTTTATAGTTAGGGATGGAAATGTCAGTGTTTTTGGTGGACTTCCTAAGCCAGGATTCAGACATGGCTAGGACATCCAGGTTGGCAGAGTGTGCTAAAGCAGTGAATAAAACAAACTTAGGGAGGAGGCTTCTAATGTTAACATGCATGAAACCAAGGCTTTTACGGTTACAAAAGTCAACAAATGAGAGCACCTGGGGAGTAGGAGTGGAGCTAGGCACTGCAGGGCCTGGATTAACATCACCAGAAGAACAGAGGAGGAGTAGGAGTAGCTAAAGCCTATCAGGACTGGTCGTTTAGTGCGTTCAGAGCAAAGCGTAAAAGGAGCAGGTTTCTGGACCTGAGAGAATAGATTCAATGTAATGTACAGACAGGTATGGTAGGATGTGAGTGCATTGGAGGTAAACCTAGGCATTTAGTAGTGATGAGAGAGATATTGTCTCTAGAGCCGTTTAAACCAGGTGATGTCACCGCATATGTGAGAGGTGGAACTAAATGGTAGGTTAAGGCATATTGAGCAGGGCTAGAGGCTCTACAGTGAAATAAGCAAATAATCACTAACCAGGACAGTAATGGACAAGGCATATTGATATTAGGGAGAGGCATGCGTAGCCAGGTGATCAATAGGGGTCCAGTGAGTGGTTTGGCTGGTTGGAGATACGGCGATCCAGACAGCTAGCAGGCCAGGGCTAGCAAGCTAGCAGAAGGGCCTTAGAGGGACGTCTCGACGGACTAAAGTCTGTTTTGGAATCCGCATACGGTGACGTCGATAGACCAGTCTTGATGGATTAGTAGGGTTCAGAGTAGCAGGGGAGTCCAAGTCCAATTGGCAAAATAGGTATAGTAGCCAAAGAAATTGGCCGATGGATAACAGTCCAATATGCTCTAGACAGCTAGCAGCTAGCAGGCCGCGAGTAGCAGATGGTCATTCAGGGATGGTTGCGATGTGGAGGCCAGTTGAGTACCCCCTCGAGCAGATTACGTCATAGTCCAGTTGTAAAGGATCGGCGGGTTTCCGTGCCCCTTACTGGCAGTAGAAGGGGTCCGGGTATTGTAGCCTAGGAGTGGCTGATGGGCGTCTTTAGCTAGCCGGGAGAAAGGGCCTAGCATGGGCTAGCTTCAGGCTAATTAGTGCTTGCTCCGGGACCGACATTAGCCAGTACTCAGATAGCAGCTAGCTAGCTGCGAGGATCCAGGTGCAAATGTTCAGTGCTTGTGGTAGGAATCCTGGGATATGGAGAGAAAATAGGTCCGGTATGCTCTGGTTTGAGTCGCGTTGTAGAAACTGGCGAGAGCTTTCCAGGCTAAAGGTTAGCTGATGACCGCTAGCAGTGGTTAGTGGACTACTAGCTAGTAGCTAGTGAGCTGGCTAGCTTCTGTTGGGGGGGATTCCGGATCTGAGGTGAATAATACTTTAGAAAAAAAAACAGATCCGCACCACATTGGGTGAGGCGGGTTGCAGGAGAGTGAAGTTTTGAAGTTGAAGTTGAGTTTTAGAAAAAAATATATAAAAAGATATGCGAAGAAAAATATATAAAAATATATTTTACATGGGACAAGAGAAGACGAGGACAAACGACGTCTGACTGCTACGCCATCTTGGATTTCTGATCCAATGAACCATTGCATTTCAAAATGTTGTATCAAGACTGCCCAAATGTGCCTAATTTGTTTATTAATAACTTTTCGTGTTCAAAATTGTGCACTCTCCTCAAACAATAGCATGGTATTCTTTCACTGTAATAGCTACTGTATTGGACAGTGCAGTTAGATTAACAAGAATTTAAGCTTTCTGCCAATATCAGATATGTTTATGTCCTGGGAAATGTTATTTTTGCTTACAATCTCATGCTAATCGCATTAGCTTATATTAGCTCAATCGTCCCGTGGATGGGACACCGATCCCGAAGAAGTTCAAGGAGCCTTTTGAAACTAGACTTGGCGCTCTGGTATAGAGGTCCTGGATGGCAGGAAGCTTGGCCCCAGTGATTTACTTGGCCGTACGCAGTACCCTCTGTAGCGCCTTACATGCTGACCACACCACTTGCGTCGTGTGTGCGAGCGTTGCAAAATACATTTAAATAAAAATCTCCTCATGGGTTTTTAGGAGCATATACCCACATGGATGATTATGTTTAATGCTTTTTGACCTGTCCCAAAATTAATATGGTTCAGAGTTTGTTTGATATTTCAACCTGCGTGTCCTGATATCTTCTAGTTTGGGTGAAGAAAATCAACGTGCGAGCGATGGTGCATGAGCACGTAGACGCAGATGCCCGTCTGGTTTGGTCAGCATCTTACGGTCTTGCTCACATTGAGGGAAAGGTTGTTATTCTGGCACCACACTGCCAGGTCTCTGACCTCCTCCCTATAGGCTGTCTCATCATTGTCGGTGATCAGGCCTACCATCGGTGTGTCGTCAGCAAACTTAATGATGGCGTTGGAGTCATGCTTGGCCACACAGTCGTGGGTGAACAGGGAGTACAGGAGGGGACTAAGCATGCACCACTGAGGGGCCCAATGTTGAGGATCAATGTGGCATATGTATTGTTGCCTACCCTTACCTCCTGGGGGTGGCCCGTCAGGAAGTCCAGGATCCAGTTGCAGAGGGAGGTGTTTAGTCCCAGGGTCCTTAGCTTAGTGATGAGCTTTGTGGGCAATATGGTGTGGAAAGCTGAGCTGTAGTCAATGTACAGCATTCTCAAATAAGTGTTCCTTTTGTCCAGGTGGGAAAGGGCAGTGTGGAGTGCAATTGAGATTGCGTCATCTGTGGATCTGTAGGGTCGTTATGCGAATTGGAGTGGGTCTAGGGTTTCTCGAATGATGATGTTGATGTGAGCCATGACCAGCCTTTCAAAGCACTTCATGGCTACAGACGTGAGTGCTACGGGGCAGTAGTCATTTAGGCAGGTTACCTTGGCGTTCTTGGGCACAAGTGACTATGGTGGTCTGCTTGAAACATGTATGTATTACAGACTCAGTCAGGGAGAGTAAGTGAAGACACTTGCCAGTTGGTCCGTGCATGCTCTGAGTACACGTCCTGGTAATTCGTCTGGTCCCGCGGCCTTGTGAATACTTACTCACATCGGCTTTAGAGAACATGATCACACAGTCGTCCAGAACAGCTGGTGCTCTCATGCATGCTTCAGTGTTATTTGCCTTGAAGTGAGCATAAAAAGCACTTAGCTCTTCTGGTAGGGTCGTGTCACTTGGCAGCTCGCCGCTAGGTTTCCCTTTGTAGTCCGTAATAGTTTGCAATCCCTGCCACATCTGACGACCGTGCACTTATAGTGTGCACTTATAGTGTGCACTTATAGTGTTAAAGCTGAGGAGAGAGGAACAACGAAAATGATTAGGCCATAGCATAATCTTCTTTGACATGGTTTTGTGAAAGCGCCTCCGGGCTTAGGAGTCCTTGTTGATCTGAAAAACAATTACACCTAGGAGTGGCACACTTTCCTGAAATCACCTTTCTGTTGAACAAGGATGGGGACATACTTTACACATGTCCAAACAAGTCAAGGCAAAGACAATCCATAGACAGCAGGAGGGATTGCCAGAAGAGCAAGAGGTAGGGAGCGGTGTCTGTGTGCACTGGCATTATCTGGTTTAGTCTACCCTCTGGCCATCACAACTGATTTAGGATGAACCGTTCCTTCCTAAGATATAATTCATCAATTCAACTTGGTTAGTTGGTTAAAGCTAGAATCCTTAGTTGCTACCTCCATTTTTGTACTTCACAATTATTTATATGTACCCATTGATTCTTGAAGAATATGACTTATAAATGCTGCATGAGTCAGTTCAACTGTTGTACCCCATCAGAACCCAGAATAGAAGTATTTTTTACCCCAATGTTTGTAAACAAAGTAAATGTAAACCAACACTGTATAGCTTCAAAACATGGTTAAAACTATAATGTTGATATCATGGATGGTTGTTGCATCCGTAGATCTGTCTATGAATTTGAGAGTGGATACATTTCTCTAGGCCCATTCCTCAGCTTTTACAAAAACAGAGGAGGGGTGAGGGCTTTGTTATTGTTTCAACTATGGATTCTAGCTTTAAGGGCTTAAAAGAACAATATGTGCAGGCTGGCCCAAAAGCATTACATGGATTGTGGTCAGACAAGCATGGCTTACACAACCACAACACTGGAGAGAGCAACTTATTTGCTACAACAAGGAGTGTCAGACAGTTATATTAGAGCTGTATGATTGGTCCCTCAATAACCAGCACTTTGTGACATAGGCTGATGTAAAAAGGGCTTTAAAAATACATTTGATTGATTGATTGATAACCTTGATACTGTAGTGTACGTATAGGTAGAAATGGTAGAAATTGACCAATAGGCCTATTCATGGGGGTAGATGCGTGTAATTGAATTTTAAATACTGCACACAGAGCAAGTGAACAACTTGATAGCCAGGGGTAAAGAAGACTAAGGCTGCGTTTAGACAGGCAGCCCAATTCTGATATTTTTTGCACTAATTGGTATTTTGACCAATCACATTAGATGTTTTCACATCAGATCTTTTTTAGAGCTGATCTGATTGATAAACAGACCAATTAGTGAGAAAATAAAAGTGGGCTGCCTGTCTAAATACAGCCTAAAATGTCTGTTTTTTGTCCCTGGGGCTGTCTGCTTAGACCTGACAAGACACCCTGAAGGTCTGAAGGTGGTTTACGGAGGTCAGGGAGTAAAATGGAGCAATTATACTGTCTGTCTGCATCCTTTGAAGCCTAGTGCGTTCATAAGGTCTCAAATCCACATTTCAGTTCAGTTCAATTCACAGAGCGAATGTGAGAGGACACCCTATAGCAGGGATCTCCTATTCCAACCCAATTGGCCAAAAGTAATCATTTTAGATTCCATTTCATGCGGCCCATGCGTGGTTAATTAAGACAGTGTTAATTAAGACCGTCTTACCGATAAATTACTGTATGTTAAGAAATCACATAAGATCATGGGAACACTTTAAATGTGTGTTGTAATGAGTGTTGCAATGAGTAAACAGTGTGTGTGGCACAAAGTGTGCATGAATTATGTCTGTCTGTTACTGTTTTCGCCTAGAGGACACAACATCTTATTCCATTTCCCCATCAGCTGTGTGGGCTTGAAAATAACTGCTAAGTACTTAGCCACTGGGCACAGATATCAATTCAATTCAACATCTATTCCACGTTGGTTCAACATCATTTAATTGAAATGACGTGGAAACAACATTGATTCAACCAGTGTGTGCCCATTGGGTAGTAGTTCAGTAGCCATCTGTCAATACACTGTGTCACTCATGAACAAGCGGAAAGTGTAGGGACTTGACAGGGACCTCCATCACACCTGTGTGAAGGCCACCGAAATTAAATTAAAGCGTGTTGACAAACAGCTAACATCAACCCACTCTGACCTTAAAAATGATAGAGAGAGAGAGCGACAGGGAGGGAGGGATAGCAATTATACTAAAGATACTCTAAGCCCTAAAGATACTCAAAGCCCTTCAAATTCAACTGGCTTTGAAAGCCAGCTCCATTGCATCTTTTCATTGCTCCCCTCTAATCATGGACTGATTTAGACCTTGGACACCAGGTGTGTGCAATTAATTATCAGGTAGAACAGAAAACTAGCAGTCTCCAGATCTTCTAGGGTAAGAGTTGAATAACCCTGCTCTAAGCTACGCTTGGGTAACTTTCAGCAATGCTGCAAAACCTGTAAGCATCAAAACCAAAGGTCCAAAATAAACAAGTATTTTTAAATGGGGCAAAGCTATGATTATGAGGGTGGGGATGGGGAATGTGCTCCTCTCCAGTCTTGTTCATCTGAAAAGCTATTCATGCTTTTTGAATGGAACATCATACAGTGGTTTTCATTAGAAAGTACATATTGTTCTGAATGGACCAGGTGGCTCCTTTGGAAAAGCTCATATTCTTTCATTATGTTTTTTGTTAATTCTCATTGAGGTCCACAAGTACTAATTTGAGTAAAATATTTCTGCATTGAGGATTGCCAACATTGAACTATTACAAGAGAAAGCTGCTTGTTATTTGTATTTGTATTTGTATTCATTATGGTGACTTATGCTGCCTTGGCAGCAGCTACTCTTCCTAGGGTCCGGATTTTTAAATAAAACATTACAATACATTCATTACAGAATTCACAACACACTAAGTGTGTGCCCTCAGGCCCATACTCCACTACCACATATCTACAATGCAAAATCCATGTGTAAGTGTATGTATAGTGCATACGTTATCATGTGTGTATGCATGTGTCTGTGCATATGTTTGTGTCACTTCACAGTCCCTGCTGTTCCATAAGGTGTATTTTTACTTGCTTTTTAAATCTGATTCTACTGGTTGAAATTTTTCCTATTTTGTTGCCTTACAACCTGGAATTAAAAATGATTTTTGGGGGAGTTTGTATCATTTGATTTACACAACATGCCTACCACTTTGAAGATGCAAAATATTTTTATTGTGAGACAAACAAGAAATAAGACAAAAAAACAGAAAACTTTAGCGTGCATAAATATTCACCCCCCCCCCCCCCCCCCCAAAGTCAATACTTTGTAGAGCCACCTTTTGCAGCAATTACAGCTGCAAGTCTCTTGGGGTATGTCTCTATAAGCTTGGCACATCTAGCCACTGGGATTTTTGCCCAATCATCCTTCAAGTTGGATAGTTCTGCTGGTGTACAGCAGTCATACCACAGATTTTCAATTGGATTGATGTCTGGACTTTGACTAGGCCATTACAAGAAATGTAAATGTTTCCCCTTAAACCACTCGAGTGTTGCTTTAGCGGTATGCTTAGGGTCATTGTCCTGCTGGAAGGTGAACCTCTGTCCCAGTCTTAAATCTCCGGAAGACTGAAACAGGTTTCCCTCAAGAATTCCCCTGTATTTAGCACCATCCATCATTCCTTCAATTCTGACCAGTTTCCCAGTCCCTCCCAATGAAAAACATCCCCACAGCATAATGGTGCCACCACCATGCTTCACTGGAGGATGATGTTCTCGGAGTGATGAGAGGTGTTGGGTTTGCGCCAGACATTGCGTATTCAGTCTCATCATACCAGAGTACCTTCTTCCATATGTTTGGGGTGTCTCCCACATGCCTTTTGGCAAACGTGTTTGTTTATTTTTTTCTTTAAGCAATGGCTTTTTTTCTGGCCACTCTCGTGTAAAGCCCAGCTCTGTGAAGTGTACGACTTCAAGTGGTCCTATGGACAAATACTCCAATCTCAGCTGTGGAACTTTGCAGCTCCTTCAGGGTTACCTTTGGTCTCTTTGTTGCCTCTCTGATTAATACCCCTCCTTGCCTGGTCCATGAGTTTTGGTGGGCGGCCCTCTCTTGGCAGGTTTGTTGTTGTGCCATATTCTTTCAATTTGTTTTTATAATGTATTTAATGGTGTTCTGTGGGATGTTCAAAGGTTCTGATATTTTTTTTATAACCCAACCCTGACCTGTGCTTCTCCACAACTTTGTCCATGACCTGTTTGGAGAGGCAGAGCAGTGCATGTTGTATCAACATGTTGTGACCCGTAACATTTTACGATCCAGGGTTACTCCAAGCAGTTTAGTCACCTCAACTTGCTCAATTTCCACATTAATCATTATGAGATGTAGTTGAGGTTTAGGGTTTAGTGAATGTTTTGTCCCAAATACAATGCTCTTGTTTTGGAAATATTTAGGACTAACTTATTCTTTGCTACCCATTCCAAAACTAACTGCAGCTCTTTGTTAAGTGTTGGAGTCATTTCAGACGCTGTAGTAGCTAACTTGTATAGTGTTGAGTCATCCGCATACATAGACACATGGGCCAGTGGCATGTCGTTAGTAAAGATTGAAAAAAGCAAGGGGCCTAAACAGCTTCATCCACATTATAGAAGGGGGTGTAAAAGCCATAGAACATATGTTTTTTGAGCAGCAGACTATGATCGATAATGTCAAAAGCTGCACTGAAGTTTAACAAGACAGCCCCTGCAATCATTTCATCATCAATTTCTCTCAGCCAATCATCAGTCATTTGTATAAGTGCCGTGCTTGTTGAGTGTCCTTCCCTATATGAGTGCTGAAAGTCTGTTGTCAATTTGCTTACTGTGAAATAACATTGTATCTGGTCAAACACTATTTCTTTCCAGAAGTTTACTAAGGGTTGGTAACCGGCTGATTGATCGGCTATTTGAGCCAGTAAAGTTTTTTTTACTATTGTTATGCGTCACATGCAGTCACAAACACAATAACACTTTCTCAAAGTGTAAACAATTGTGTTATTCTGAGGTTATGACGATATAATATAAATCAGAACAGGGATTGAAAAATAAGGGATGCAGTGTATTGTGTTTGAATGTTTCATTTTCCTTAAACAGCTATGAAGGCATAATAATGTGAACATACAGTACATAGAACTATGAAGGTGTGTTAGTAAGTGATTAATTAGCCTACCCACACAGATATACCATAACCACAGTATGGCAAAGGCTTTATAGTAATGGATAATGAAAATGATAACTAAGCATGACTTGCAGCCTTCTGTCAGATATAATCATACAACATGCTATTGAACATATAATAGAGTTTGATTTCCCAAAAGACTGATGGATTGAATTCAGAGGTGAAAAGTACATCAGTATCAGTAACCGTTAGGGGCAAGTAATAAGAGCAACGGCAGTTTGTGGTTGCTTTCTATTTTACATGCTAATCATATCATCATATCATCACTCCATAGAGGGATGGCGAAGACACCACCTGTGCTGGAAAGGTTGTGTTTACGCTTAACATCTGGGAAACACCTAGCTCGTGATTCACACTTTGCACCTGTTGACAAAATAACAGAGACTTGAGTTTGACGGGAGAAGACGTCTAGTGGCCCGTATACCAACACGGGCCTACGGCAGAAGCCAAACATGAAACCAGTTTTCTGTGTAATTCAGTTAATATCAATGGCATATCAATCTTTCTAATAAATGACACATCAATATTTTTAATAAATGGCATGTCAATCTTTCCGCATGCTATCTGTGCTAAATTAACTCAATATTAGGAAGGTGTTCCTAATGTTTGGTATACTCAGTGTATATTAGTGTGTTTCTGTGTATTGTTTTGGCCAATCCACAAATACCTGTATTTGTGCAATAATGGGCAACCAACTAAAACTTTGATGTGAAGTTTAGAGAACCTTTTGAAGGTAATTGTTATTGTATTCCTGAAGTCTCTCTCATGTCCTGAATGCCCTCTTGATTCAAGTGACATCTCTATAACAATTTGTAACTTCCTATTTGAATCTTTAACATAGTAAACCATCAAATAAATATCAGGGTAACCATTTCATAAATTCCTCTTTATCAACGCCCCATGTCACGTCACCGACTACTTTTATGGTATGATGATCAATGCATTTACATTTTCTAAATGGAAAACCTATATTTGGGAGACTTCTAAACCTGTTACCATTACCCTTGAACATAATATAATTGCCCAATAACATTTGAAAAATAAACATAATATTGATGAAATGTATAATTTGTAATTAAAAAATATTTATGATCCTTCCATCTCTCCAAAATATAGCCTACCAACATGAGCATGTCATGTGAGCTAGCCTAATGTTCTACAAAGTTTAGGTAGAGGAGACTATTTTCTGTATCCTACATTTTTCGGTGACTACAGAGGGGAAAGCAGACTTTCTGTTGCGGGTTCCAGTCGTTTGTCATCTCTTAAAACGTGAGCTACTATCTTATCATTTTCATAACTTGCTTATCTGAGGTTTATCATGCCGTGACAGATGCCAGACTGTACAGGAAAGTGAAAACAATTATGGAGGCAGAATGCCAGCTAACTCTCACGCCACACCTTAGTTCCCTTTTTTAATGAGCTGACTAAGGACACACCTGTTGGATGTCTAATGAATATCTATTCACGTACATAATTATCTCAATGCGACATCCAGCCGCTCCCACCTCCAAGGGGGTATATATTCTGCTATCAGGCTTGAACTGGTTCACCACCAACTCTTCGAAGTACCACTCCGGGTTTTGTCAGCTCTACATAGCCATCATCACAACGTCGCCATGAGTGCTTTATCACTTCGAAGTTATGGAGGCAGCCGAGGCTCATCCTCTATGTCTCTCGGAGGAGGGTACCAGAGTCGCATCGCATCACGGGCACCAAGCGTCTATGGAGGGGCAGGGGGACAGAGTGTCCGCGTATCTTATGCTTCGGGCACCAGGAGCGGTTTCGATCTGTCCAGTGCGCTTGGAGGTGACAATGGCAGCTATGGTAGTAATGCAGTGTCGGTCAACGAGAAGGCCACCATGCAGAACCTC
Organism: Oncorhynchus kisutch; assembly: GCF_002021735.2. Taxonomy (NCBI): domain Eukaryota; kingdom Metazoa; phylum Chordata; class Actinopteri; order Salmoniformes; family Salmonidae; genus Oncorhynchus; species Oncorhynchus kisutch. Next base: position 65,795,358 of record NC_034174.2, read on the forward strand.
AACGACCGTTTGGCCACCTACCTGGAGAAGGTGCGCTCCTTGGAGACGGCGAATACTCAGCTCGAGCGTCAAATCCGCGAGTGGTACGAGAAGAAGACACCGGTCATTAGAGATTACAGTAAATACGAAGCTACTCTTGACGACCTGCGCAGAAAGGTGAGTATTCTTAGGGCATCATAAATACAGTATATTGCTATATTGAGCGAGATTGATATTATTACATTTTCTTTCATCAACCTCTCCCCTATTTACTATTGAGTTTGGATTAAGTTTTCTATGATGATCATTTTTTTAATTAGGATATATAATTTACAAAAGTAAAATGTCTAAACATTTCTACTCAGGCAGGAAACAACATACATTCTGATATACAATTCAGTTCTAGCTTACAAGACACAAGTCATACCCTTCATTGACTGACTGCATCTATGAAGCTGTCAGGCTGCAATATAAGTGTGCCCTCAGGATGTGAATTTGTAAACCCTTGACTTTAATAGAGGAATCATACCACGTTTACAGTAGTGATGGATTATAGGACTTACATGTCATGAGTGTTGTTTAGTATATTTGTCTCTATTGAAAGAAAGCAATTACCAAAAAAGGGCTTGGCATGTGAAACCACTTCTGTTCAACTTATCTCCCTGTCAACATTTACATTCACACTCACACTCATGCCACCTACATTACTTCTTTCAAACGGGAGAGCCGTGAGCGTGATGACGACACGGATTGAATCATACCACTGTTCAATAGCATCTTGTATTATTTCATCTGATGTGATCCAAGTCATGCTGATTATTTTCATTTCCCATACATAACGGTGTGGCCTTTGTCATAGATAGGCTACAGTATATATGCGTGGGTAGGAGGCTAATCAATAAGTTACTAACACACTATTATAGCTCTGATAGGCTCCTCCTTATCACGCAAGCAAATTATGTAATCATTGTGATAAGCCTGACTGTGTGTAGTTGTCTTCCTTTTTTATGTACCATGTACCAACCATTTTTGTTGTCCTGTTCTCAGATCAGTGCTGCCACTCTGAGCAATGCCAGTATCCTCCTGCAGATAGACAATGCCAAACTGGCAGCAGAGGACTTCAAAGTCAAGTGAGTACAAAGGGTCTATAAGATGGAAGCAGCAAACAACTGTTGAATTCATCTCAGAATAATACTTTAAATCAGGATTGGAATGGGAACTATACGTCATATGTAAACTTGAGTCATGCAACTTTTATACCATTATTACAGTATGAAGCCACACCTACTATAACATTACTCAAGGTCAATGAGCCCATGACGTGATGTTAAATGTCACATTACTGTACACCTTAGATACATCATCAGCGGTCAACTGCACATAAAACTGGTCTGACTGGATTTGTGCCATTTGGTATGTTTACTGTTGGCGGCAACTGTTAATAATGCTGGTTAACTCCATTTCCCTCTGGAAAGGTTTGAGAATGAAATGGTTATGCGTCAGTCAGTGGAGGCAGACATTTCTGGACTGAGGAAGGTTCTGGATGAGTTGACCATGTCCCGGTCAGACCTGGAAATGCAGATTGAGGGGCTGAAGGAGGAGCTGGTCTACCTCAGGAAGAACCATGAGGAGGTGGGTGTTCCTCAGGGCACTGTAGGGGCCTTGTAAGCCCCTACAAAGCCCCTCTTTTATCATACCATATCCCCAAGAGTCATGGCACAGCCCTGTCAATAGCAAGACCTCCCCACAGTTCAAAATTCTTATACATTTTACCTAGATGAAAACAATGTGGTTGTGAGAGTCAAATGAAGTTGTCAGAGACATAATTCATTCTCATCGCATGCCAAGCAGTGTTGTCTTTGGCTGTATCAATGACAATGCAAACAAGAGATCAAACAGACCTTGTTTGGAGTGTCTGTGCTGTCTCTGTTTGGGTAGCTTTAAAGCTGTCAGCAAATTTGTCACAAGCCCTGCAGCAGTATGGCATAGATGTTAAAACCACACTTGAGATCACATGGTCACAAGTATTATTTCATGTTGGATTACCTTGAGTGTAAGTTTTCATATACTTACTTTCGGACGGTTATACAGAATGTCAGAGAAGCTGATGGAAATACACCATGAACACTGTAACTAGGTTATGAAAGATGGGGATGAACCTGAGACACCACCTGTTTGTGACCCAATTTGACCCCACACCCCTATGTAATTGTGCTAGACAGTTTCCCTGTCTGGGACAGTCAAGTTGTATCTTATCTTACCCAGTGACAGTCTACCCAGTGGCAACCTCCATTGGCCTCTCATCTGGTGTTGACCTCTGTCATCACTCTGTGCCCCTTATAGGAGATTGCTGCCATGCGGGCTCACATGAACGTCAGCTCAGTGAACGTGGAGGTGGATGCAGCACCCCAGCAGGACATGGCGTTGATGATGGAGGAGATCCGAACTCAGTATGAGGGCATTGCCGAGAAGAATCGCCGCGAAATGGAAACCTGGTACAAGGGCAAGGTGAGGAGAAGAAGAGCCCAACCTTGTCTAGGGAGAAACTCTTGATCCATCTGTTCTGTTTTAGATAATATGAAAATGCACATCTTAAAAGGAACACTATGTCCTATGAGGGCAGTATTTAAAGTGCTTATAAACAACCAATTACTGTGATCACATACTTGAAGCTATCTTATACTTGTTTGATCATGTCAATATAGAGATATCAGACCACAGAGAATGACTTTTGTGCATATTACCAGTACAAGTGAAGTTACACAACCCTTACCGTGTTCCTTCTGTACGTCCCAGTTTGATGAGCTGAACAAGGTGGTGACCCACAGCACAGAGACCCTCCAGACGTCCCGCAGTGAGATCAACGAGCTCAAGAGGACCTTTCAGGCCCTGCAGATCGAGCTGCAGTCCCAGCTCAGCCTGGTGAGGAAACAAAAGCCCTCTCAACCCCCCTAACGTCACACCCCTCTCTGCCTCCTAGTTGATGCTAGACGTATGAGTTTGAGTTAGAGCTAGACTAGGTGTAATTACTGTAGAAGATTACTCGGAATTCGGAAATACATGACATTTACAAGATTCCACCTTCAGTTGAACTGTACAGTACAACTGACACCTCACAGTAAAAACATGATCATTTAGACCTCATAAATACATTCCTACCCTACGGGTTACATATGAGTCCTTTACCTTTTAGAAACGGAAGATTATGGATTAGTTACAGAGAGAGAAGAGAGAAGCAATCAGTTAACTCAGAGCTTTGTAATTATCACTAACTATAATAATAATACATTTCATTTTTGACAATCTCTTTGATTGATGGATATATGAAATGAAGTTGAGGATAACAGTTTTTGTTATACCACAGCTGTGATCCTCAAAACGGAGTTCTAAAAACATGTGCTCACCAGGGACTTCACCTCAATCATTCACTGATGTCAGCGTGGGTAGCCTAAATCAACACCACTTGTTGAATCGTCTGAAGTCTTTAACCCTTCCTCTTCCTCCCTCTCTCCCTATAGAAATCAGCCCTGGAGGGACAGCTGAATGAGACCGAGTCCCGCTACAGCATGCAGCTGAACCAGCTCCAGGGCATGGTCAACAGCCTGGAGCAGGAGTTGGGTCGCATGAAGACGGACATCGAGAGGCAGGCCGGCGAATACCGCATGCTCCTGGACATCAAGACCAGGCTGGAGATGGAGATCGCAGAGTACAGGAGGCTGCTGGACGGAGAGGATGTCGGGTAAGGAGAGGAGAGAAGAGAAGGCTGCAGATCCCTAAGTTACATACCCAATGGGATTTACATGGGCTTCACATCCCCAATGTAAATTATAAATGTGCATTTTACATACCCAATTACAAATCAACCCCTCCCCTATCCCTTTGACACACCACCTGCTGTAGGCACTTTGAATCTAAAATGATTGGATACATGCAAGTACTATGGTGGGAATATTAGTAGAGTGGAAGATGGAGCAATCATCATTACGCTAATGACCTACAGCAGCCTATCTGATCATTACAGATCTACAAGAAGTGCACAGGGGAAGGGGCCAGGGGTCAATTTGGAACTGGGCAATAGAGACTGTGTTACAGAGTAGAGGGATTAATGTAGAGTTGTTCAATATGAAGGTACTTAACACTTAAACTATCTTCTTCCCTCCAGGAGAGCTGTCATCACCAAGAAGGTTGAGATTGTTGAGGTCAAAAAACGTAAGTAGAGCGAGACCATTTTCTATCATATCAAATTCCATATTGATTGAACCCAGCGGTAGTAATTGTGAAGCACTCTAGAACACAAAGGATTTGGTTGATTTGAATGTGTTAAGGTGCTATGTGTTCTCATAGCTCTGTGCTTCTCCTCTTTAGCTATGCCCAACACTAAGTGTACTAATGGTTATTTGTCCCTACTTTGTAGCTGAGCCAGTGGTGACAAAGAGAGTGAGGACGGTGATTGAGGAGATGGTTGATGGAAAGGTGGTCTCCCGTACAGAGGATGTGGAGATGGAGGTCCCGAAAAAATAGATCCCTTGCCCACCCAAACCCACCTGTCATTAAAAGCCTGGTTCCGCCTACAGCTAAAAGGAATACCAGGAATGTTAAAATATTTTAATCTCCTCTGGATGGCATCGCTTTGGTGTTGCCTGTATGCTCAGTGGATGTACAGCACTGTGCAATCTTTGATAAATTGACCATATTTGATATTTAAATTGACAAAACAAACATGCTTTTGAATATCATTATTGATCAAATGATAATGTTTGATGTTTGGTTGAATTGTCCCAAAATACATAATAAAATATGTTTCAATATCTACTGTATTTGATCATTGTCTATTTGTTTTGAGCATGATCTCTCAAATAATTTTTCCTCTCAGTCCACTGTCTTATCATTGGAAAATAACATTGTTCAAAAGGGGATGATAAAATATCAAGGAACATTTAAAGAGATTATCTTAACTTTTTTCTTATCTTTTCTTACCAAGATGGCATAGCAGTCAGACGTCCTTTGTCCTCGTCTTGTCGTGTCCCGTGGATATATATATTTACATCTTTCTTTGCATATCATTATATATTTTATTTTCCAAAAACTCAACTTCAAAACACTCTCCTGCAACCCGCCTCACCAATTTAAAAAAATAAATAAGAATTGATCTGAAATCCACAATAGAAGCTAGCCAGAAGCTAACCAGAAGCTAACCAGAAGCTAGCCAGTTTACTGGCTAACGTTAGTATTCAGCTAACCACGGTTTGTGGTCATCAGCTATCCTTTAGCTCGAAAAGCTATCGCCAGTTTTGTACAACGCTACTCAGACCAGAACACACCGGACTTATTTTTCTCTGCATATCCCCGGATTTCAACCGCAAGCTCTGGACATTTACAGCTGGATCTCGCAGCTAGCTAGCTGCTATCCGTGTGACTATTGGTTTACGTCGAACCCGGAGCAAACATCAATTATTCCGGAGCTAGCCAGCTGAAGAGTTCCATCAGCCACTCCTGGGCTACAATCACCTATCCGGACCCGTTTTACTGCCGATGCGGAGCCCCACCGGGCCTTTCTTCACTGGACTACCGACGTTATCTGCCCGAGGGAGTTATCCAACTGGCCCCTCCGTCGCGACGTTACCTGAATGCTCATCTGCGGCCCGTTAATCGTTAGCTGTCTCATTGGCTGCTATCTGAATAGGTCTATCGGACAATTGTTCTTGGGTCACTATAACTATATCTATTTTGCCAATTGGATTGATCCCCTTTACCACACGGAACCCCACTAATCTACCGACGGAAACGCATGAGGTGGCTAAAAACAGACCTCCATCCTATGCTAGCTTGCTACCGATGGCCCGGCTAGCTGTCTGAATTGCCGTTACCCCAACCAACCTCACTACTCACTGGACCCTTATGATCACTCTACTAAGCATGCCTCTCCTTAATGTGAATATGCCTTGTTCATTGCTGTTCTGGTTAGTGTTTATTGGCTTATTTCACTGTAGAGCCTCTAGCCCTGCTCATTATACCTTATCCAACCTTTCTAGAGACAATATCTCTCTCATCATCACTCAATACCTAGGTTTACCTCCACTGTATTCACATCCTACCATACCTTTGTACATTATGCCTTGAAGCTATTTTATTTCCCTCAGAAACCTCCTTTTACTCTCTGTTCCGTACGTTCTAGATGACCAATTCTCATAGTTTTTAGCCGTACCCTTATCCTACTCCTCCTCTATTCCTCTGGTGATGTAGAGGTGAATCCAGGCCCTGCAATGCCTAGCTCCACTCCTATTCCCCAGGCGCTCTCTTTTGATGACTTCTGTAACCGTAACCCTCAATCTCACACAAATTATCAATGAACCTACCAGGTACCACCCCAAAGCCGTAAACACGGGCACCCTCATAGATATCATCCTAACCAACTTGCCCTCTAAATACACCTCTGCTGTTTTCAACCAAGATCTCAGCGATCACTGCCTCATTGCTTGCATCCATAATGGGTCAGCGGTCAAACGACCTCCACTCATCACTGTCAAATGCTCCCTGAAACACTTCAGCGAGCAGGCCTTTCTAATCGACCTGGCCGGGGTATCCTGGAAGGATATTGATCTCATCTCTTCAGTAGAGGATGCCTGGTTATTTTTTTAAAAAGTGCCTTCCTCACCATCTTAAATATGCATGCCCTATTCAAGAGATGTAGAACCAGGAACAGATATAGCCCTTGGTTCTCCCCAGACCTGACTGCCCTTAACCAACACAAAAACATCCTATGGCATTCTGCATTAGCATCGAACAGCCCCCGTGATATGCAACTTTTCAGGGAAGCTAGAAACCAATATACACAGGCAATAGAAAAGCCAAGGCTAGCTTTTTCAAGCAGAAATTTGCATCCTGCAACACAAACTCAAAACATTTCTGGCACACTAAAGTCCATGGAGAATAAGAACACCTCCTCTGCTGCCCACTGCACTGAGGATAGGAAACTGTCACCACCGATAAATCCACAATATTTGAGAATTTCAATAAGCATTTTTCTACGGCTGGCCATGCTTTCCACCTGGCTACCCCTACCCCGGTCAACAGCACTGCACCCCCAACAGCAACTCGCCCAAGCCTTCCCCATTTCTCCTTCTCCCAAATCCAGTCAGCTGATGTTCTGAAAGAGCTGCAAAATCTGGACCCCTACAAATCAGCCGGGCTACAATCTGGACCCTTTCTTTCTAAAATGATCTGCCAAAATTGTTGCAACCCCTACTACTAGCCTGTTCAACCTCTCTTTCGTGTCGTCTGAGATTCCAAAGATTAGAAAGCAGCTGCGGTTATCCCCCTCTTCAAAGGGGGGGGGACACTCTTGACCCAAATTGCTACAGAACTATATCTATCCTACCCTGCCTTTCTAAGGTCTTCGAAAGCCAAGTCAACAAACAGATTACCGACCATTTCGAATCCCACCATACCTTCTCCGCTATGCAATCTGGTTTCAGAGCTGGTCATGGGTGCACCTCAGCCACGATCAAGGTCCTAAACGATATCTTAACCTCCATTGATATGAAACAATACTGTGTAGCCATATTCATTGACCTGGCCAAGGCTTTCGACTCTGTCAACCACCACATCCTCATCGGCAGACTCGATAGCCTTGGTTTCTCAAATGATTGCCTCGCCTGGTTCACCAACTACTTCTCTGATAGAGTTCAGTGTGTCAAATCGGAGGGCCTGTTGTCCGGGCCTCTGGCAGTCTCTATGGGGATGCCACAGGGTTCAATTCTTGGACCGACTCTCTTCTCTGTATACATCAATGATGTCGCTCTTGCTGCTGGTGAGTCTCTGATCCACCTCTACGCAGACGACACCATTCTGTACACTTCTGGACCTTCTTTGGATACTGTGTTAACAACCCTCCAGACGAGCGTCAATGCCATACAACTCTCCTTCCGTGGCCTCCAATTGCTCTTAAATACAAGTAAAACTAAATGCATGCTCTTCAACCGATCGCTGCCTGCACCTGCCCGCCCGTCCAACATCACTACTCTGGACGGTTCTGACTTAGAATATGTGGACAACTACAAATACCTAGGTGTCTGGTTAGACTGTAAACTCTCCTTCCAAACTCACATCAACCATCTCCAATCCAAAGTTAAATCTAGAATTGAATTCCTATTTCGCAACAAAGCATCCCTCACTCCTGCGGCTCATGCAAACACAACCTTGTAAAACTGACCATCCTACCGATCCTCGACTTCGGCGATGTCATTTACAAAATAGCCTCCAATACCCTACTCAATAAATTGAATGCAGTCTATCACAGTGCCATCCGTTTTGTCACCAAAGCCACATATACTACCTAGCACTGCGACCTGTACGCTCTCGTTGGCTGGCCCTCGCTTCATACTCCTCGCCAAACCCACTGGCTCCAGGTCATCTACAAGACCCTGCTAGGTAAAGTCCCCCCTTATCTCAGCTCGCTGGTCACCATAGCAGCACCCACCTGTAGCACGCGCTCCAGCAGGTATATCTCTCTGGTCACCCCGAAAATCAATTCTTCCTTTGACCGCTTCATCTTCCAGTTCTCAGCTGCCAATGACTGGAACGAACTGCAAAAATCTCTGAAGCTGGAAATGTGACAGGTTAAAGGAAATATTCATAGACTGTTATACATTAAAAAGTATTAGTAAGTTCATAGTATGTGAGGATCTTAAAACATCTAAGGTTAAAAAGATCATGCATTCATTCAGTATTAGTGGATAGAGATTGATAACATTCATATAATTGAATTAAAGTTAAAATCCGTCAAGCGTACAAAGGGTACGAATTGTGAGAGGATTGTGTAAACGTTATATTGATTACTTTATTTTGTGGTGCCTAATGGAAGGGTAAAAGTGTTAATCTGTAATCTACTAAATGCTCTTAATCTATGAGCCTAAAATCGATTGCTCTGGTCTCCACCCATGAGGAAACAAACCGTATCACTCGTGATTATTTCTCCCCTTTTCAGGTACGTTATTGATGATTAAAAAATAGTCATTTAAATGCAATAACTCGCTAACATGTCAAGAGTGTTTAAGGTGTGTCTTAGTAACATCTTGAGGAAGTTAGAATTCATTTGCAGAGAGTAATATGAGCCCTGCTCGGTTGTAGCGAAGAATAGCTGCCATTTTATGTCGATTGTGAATGAACATGTGCGTTGTTAATAAGATATTTTGCGGTGTTATTTGTATAATGGTTTTTCAAATACTTTATTGCCTGTTGATAAATTGAGTTATGGTTTACTGAGTTAAAGCTTTGTGCTTGACAGTTATATTGAAATTAGTTTCAGTGAATTAGTGTATACTGTTGTGACTTGAAAAAGCCTTGTACCCTAAAGACTATCTATTTCCTGTAGATCTGTTGTTCTGTAAAATGTGTTACTTTTGTAAAATGATTGCACTAAAAGTTATTATTGAGGAAATGATACCGTATCACTCTCGTGATTATTTCTCCCCTTTTTCAGGGGCGTAACAGAAACACTCACTAGCTTTAAGCACCAGCTGTCAGAGCAGCTCACCAATTACTGCACCTGTACGTAGCCTATCTATATTTTAGCCCAAACAACTACCTCTCCCCCTAATGTTTTTTTTTGCTCCTTTGCACCCCATTATTTCTCTCTACTTTGCACATTCTTCCACTGCAAATCTACAATTTTTTCTTGCTATATTGTATTTACTTTGCCACCATGGCCTTTTTTTTTGCCTTTACCTCCCTTATCTCACTTCATTTGCTCACATTGTATATAGACTTATTTTTCTACTGTATTATTGACTGTATGTTTGTTTTACTCCATGTGTAACTCTGTGTTGTTGTATGTGTCTAACTGCTTTGCTTTATCTTGGCCAGGTCACAATTGTAAGTGAGAACTTGTTCTCAAATTGCCTACCTGGTTAAATAAAGGTGGAATAAATATCTGTTTATTTTATACTATAGGTCAGGGGTGTCAAAATCATTCCATGGAGGGCCTAGTGTCTGCGGGTTTTTCCTTTCAATCAAGACCTAGATAACCAGGTGAAGGGGGTTCTTTACTAATTAGTGACCTTAATTCATCAATCAGGTACAAGGGAGGAGCGAAATCCCACAGATGCTCGGCCCTCCATGGAATGAGTTTGACACATTCTGTAGTGTAATAATGTTATCTTCATAATAACATTTTGTATATATTTGATATTCAATTTCACCCAACCATTTAACATGCTCTTTCAACAAATGCACATTAGATGATAGTATGATTCAGTATGATGTCATTAACAAATCAACACGGACAAATAAATAGGCAGCGATTCCTTTAAAGAAACATAATCCTGGGACTGTCACGCCCTGACCCGAGAGAGCCTTTTTATGTCTCTATTTTGGTTTGGTCAGGGTGTGATTTGGGTGGGCATTCTATGTTTTATTTTCTATGTTTCTTTATTTCTATGTTTTGGCTGGGTATGGCTCACAATCGAGGACAGCTGTCTATCGTTGTCTCTGATTGGGAATCATACTTAGGTAGCCCTTTTTTCCCCTCCTTTAGTGTGGGTAGTTGACTTTTGTTAGTGGCACTTTAGCCCTGTAAGCTTCACGGTTCTTTCTTCGTTTGTTGTTTTGTTGGTGACATTTTAAACAAAAGAGAAATGTACGCTCACCACGCTGCACTTTGATCCACTTGATCCACGGCCGTGACAGGGACATTGTCAAAGGACGGTTAGTCTAATGGGTGTGGATCCCAGCCCTGTACATGTAGCATCTTTTGCATCTATAAAGTTTGATCTCGGCTGATGACACTGAAGCAGTCAGACATCTCCAATAAAATATGTGATTTGAGGTCACAGTCTAAATTCTCCAAACAAATCACTTTAATTACAGATGATTACAAAGATACTGGAGTCAATAAACAGGGAGGTGAATAACTAAATTGAACGGTTTCAAGTTCCAAGGGTGGGAAGGAACTGAGGTAATAAAAGCATTGTAATGGTGAAGTCTTATTGGGACAGGGTGGGACAAGACCAATATAAACAGTGTGACTGAGGACAGTTGAGTAAGACTCAGAGCTATAGTATAAACAGTACTCTATGTAATGGTTCATGCTTGAGCCAGCCTGTTATTGAGTTAGGAGTGAGATTGGAGACACTGAAGAACGTGGCGACAGGTAGTCGAGTGGTTAAGAGCGTTGGGCCAGTAACTGAAAGGTCGCTCTTTTGAATCCCTGAGCCAACTATGTGAAAAATGTGCCCTTGAGCAAGGCACTTAACCCTAATTGCTCCTGTAAGTTGCTCTAAATAAGAGTCTGCTAAATGCCTAAAATATATATGCACTGCTCAAAAAAATAAAGGGAACACTTAAACAACACAATGTAACTCCAAGTCAATCACACTTCTGTGAAATCAAACTGTCCACTTAGGAAGCAATACTGATAAATTTCACATGCTGTTGTGCAAATGGAATAGACAACAGGTGGAAATTATAGGCAATTAGCAAGACACCCCCAATAAAGGAGTGGTTCTGCAGGTGATAACCACAGACCACTTCTCAGTTCCTATGCTTTCTGGCTGATGTTTTGGTCACTTGAATGCTGGCGGTGCTTTCACTCTAGTGGTAGCATGAGACGGAGTCTACAACCCACACAAGTGGCTCAGGTAGTGCAGCTCATCCAGGATGGCACATCAATGCGAGCAGTGGCAAGAAGGTTTGCTGTGTCTGTCAGCGTAGTGTCCAGAGCATGGAGGCGCTACCAGGAGACAGGCCAGTACATCAGGAGACGTGGAGGAGGCCGTAGGAGGGCAACAACCCAGCAGCAAGACCGCTACCTCCGCCTTTGTGCAAGGAGGAGCAGGAGGAGCACTGCCAGAGCCCTGAAAAACAAATGTACATGTGTCTACTCAAACGGTCAGAAACAGACTCCATGAGGGTGGTATGAGGGCCCAACGTCCACAGGTGGGGGTTGGCGCCACTGGCTCCCTGTGCTCTTCACAGATGAAAGCAGGTTCACACTGAGCACGTGACAGTCTGGAGATGCCGTGGAGAACGTTCTGCTGCCTGCAACATCCTCCAGCATGACCGGTTTGGCGGTGGGTCAGTCATGGTGTGGGGTGTCATTTCTTTGGGGGGCCGCACAGCCCTCCATGTGCTCGCCAGAGGTAGCCTGACTGCCATTAGGTACCGAGATGAGATCCTCAGACCCCTTGTGAGACCATATGCTGGTGCGGTTGGCCCTGGGTTCCTCCTAATGCAAGACAATGCTAGACCTCATGTGGCTGGAGTGTGTCAGCAGTTCCTGCAAGAGGAAGGCATTGATGCTATGGACTGGCCCATCCGTTCCCCAGACCTGAATCCAATTGAGCACATCTGGGACATCATGTCTCGCTCCATCCACCAACACCACGTTACAACACAGACTGTCGAGGAGTTGGCGGATGCTTTAGTCCAGGTCTGGGAGAAGATCCCTCAGGAGACCATCCGCCACCTTATCAGGAATATGCCCAGGCATTGTAGGGAGGTCATACAGGCACGTGGAGGCCACACACACTACTGAGCCTCATTTTGACTTGTTTTAAGGACATTACATCAAAGTTGGATCAGCCTGTAGTGTGCTTTTCAACTTTTGAGTGTGACTCCAAATCCAGACCTCCATGGGTTGATACATTTGATTTCCATTGATAATTTTTGTGTGATTTTGTTGTCAGCACATTCAACTATGTAAAGAAAAAAGTATTTAATAAGAATATTTCATTCATTCAGATCTAGGATGTGTTATTTTAGTGTTCCCTTTATTTTTTTGAGCAGTGTATATTGGATGAGAAAACAAAGTGAGTGTGAGATAGGGATGTGAAAGTAGTGATTGATAAATTTACCATATTTAACTTCACAAAACAAACATGCTGTACCATATTTCAGTGTTGATCAAATAATCATGTATGATGTTTGGTTGACTTGTCCCAAAATACACAATAAAAGATGTTTCAGTATCTACTGTATTTGATCATTGTGTATTTGTTTTGAACATGATCTCTCAAATAATTTCTCCTCCCATTCAGCTGTGTTCCACCAGATGGCAGCAAGCACTTCCTACTGTATGGTAGTTAAACTTGGTCTTGGCTTTGATTTTCAATGGTGCCAAGTACAATCAAATGGTATCATTCTGAGAGGGCTTTAGAGAACTCTGTCATCATCAAGGCACATATTTATGGGACCTGCACTAAAATAAGTGTTTTCCTTTTAACAAAATGTGGTTGTCATCTTTGTAGGGGAAAATGTGTTTTCATATCTACATCCACATAGAAATTCACATAATCACAACCTCATTAACCTTAGACAAACATCAGGGCCGTAACTAAATATGAGGACACCGAGGTCCGGACCTTGGTCATTTTTTCTAATTTAAAAATTAAAAATAACAAAATATATACAGTACCATTCAAAAGTTTGGACATACCTAATCGTTAAAGGGTTGTTCTATACTTTTTACTATTTTCTTCAATGTAGAAATGTAGCAAAGACATCAAAATCATGAAATAACACATATGGAATAATGTACTAAGCAAAAAAGTGTTAAACAAATCAGAACATATTTTAGATTTGAGATTTATCCACCCTTTGCCTTGATGACCGCTTTGCACACTCTTGGCATTCTCTCAACCAGCTTCATGAGGAATGCTTTTCCAACAGTCTTGAAGTAGTTCCCACATATTCTGAGCACTTGTTGGCTGCTTTTCCTTCACTCTGCGGTCCAACTCATCCCAAACCATCACAATTGGGTTGAGGTCTGTTGAAAAACAAATGATACTCCCACATGATAGTCGCTGCAAAATGCTGTGGAAGCCATGCTGGTTAAGTGTGCCTTGAATTCTCAATAAATCACAGACGGTGTCACCAGCAAAGTACTCACAAACCATCACACCTCCTCCTCCATACTTCATAGTTTGAACCACACATGCGGAGATCATCCTCTGCGTCTTACAAAGACACGGCACTTCGAAACAAAAATCTCAAATTTGGACTCATCAGACCAAAGCAAACATTTCCACTGGTCTAATGTCCATTGCTTGTGTTTCTTGGCCCAGCAAGTCTATTCTTATTGATGTACTTTAATAGTGGTTTCTCTGCAGCAATTCGACCATGAAGGTCTGATTCACACAGTCCCCTCTGAACAGTTGATGTTGGGATGTGTCTGTTACTTGAACTCTGTGAAGCATTTATTTGGGCTGCAATTTCTGGGGCTGGTAACTCTAATAAAGTTATCCTCTTCAGCAGAGGTAACTCTGGGTCTTCCATTCCTGTGGTGGTCCTCATGAGAGCCAGTTTTATCAGTGCTTGATGTTTTTGTGACTGCACTTGAAGAACTTTCAAAGTTCTTGACATTTTCCGTATTGACTGACCTTCATTTCTTAAAGTAATGATGGACTGTCATTTCTCTTTGCTTATTTGAGTTGTTCTTGACATAATATGGACTTGGTCTTTTACCAAATAGGGCTATCTTCTGTATACCCACCTACCTTGTCACAACACAACTGATTGCCTCAAACGCATTAAGACGGAAATCAATTCCACAAATGAACTTTTAACAAGGCACACCTGTTAATTGAAATGCATTCCAGGTGACTACCTCATGAAGCTGGTTGAGATGATGCCAAAAGTGTGCAAAGCTGTCATCAAGGCAAAGGGTGGCTACTTTGAAGAATCTCACATCTCAAATCTGTTTTCATTTGTTTAACACTTTTTTCTTTACTACATGATTCCATATGTGTTATTTCATAGTTTTGATGTCTTTTACTTTTATTCTACAATGTGGAAAATAGTTTTTTTTTTAAACCTGCAATGACTAGATGTGTCCAAACTTTTGACTGGTACTGTATATTTTGTACACAATAAAGAAAATAAATGATGGGTCTAAATCTCCCAACACTGATCAAAGCTCAGAAAAATTATAAGCTAATTCTTGATCTGACTGAGCTCAATTTTTTTTTAAACGACTCGGAGAATGAGTACAAAACCGGTAAATAGTCGCTGGTAGATATTTTATGTCAGTCAGTTAGGAAACTTCTATTGTAAAAATGGCTAGCTGGAGCTTGTCTGAGTGGTTGGCTGTGAATACCCTCACACGCTTTTACTTAATGCTGACATAATTGGTTCTGACTCGCTACAGACTGTCCGGCCAGAACAGTACGGATGCTTCTTAGACCAGGACTTTTATTATCTTCATCACCACCACACACTAGTATTCACACTCACAGACAGAAATCATCAGTTTATATAGGATGAACTTGTGGTTCTGGTAAGTAAGAACAATTATAATCTGGGTGGTTTGAGCCCTGCATGCTGATTGGCTGACAGCCGTGGTATATCAGACTGATAACCACGAGTAGTTTTGCTCTAACTTTGGTAACCAGTTTATAATAGCAATAATGTACCTCAGGGGTTTGTGGTATATGGCCAATATACAACGGCTAAGGGCTGTGTCCAGACACTCCGCGATGCGTCTTGCTTAAGATCAGCTCTTAGCCGGGGTATATTTTCCATATACCACACCCCCTCATGCCTTATTGCTTAAATATACAATGTTGTAAGCTATGCAAAAGGAATATAGAGGCATGGCATCTAAGAAGGGATATTCACATAACAGCATACACATTAACAGCTGTACTGTATATGTATAAACATCTTGCTAGAGAGCGAGAGAGAGAGAACTAATTACTTAGACAGGTGAGATTTATGGCCCTCTCTCTGAGGACTGGTGGAGATCTTATCTGATCTGTGTCTAGTTCCACAGTCATAAATCTTACTGTCCATGCAGGAACACAAGGACAGTCTACTACAGGCTATATAGGAATGAACCATCTCTAAACAATAACAATATACCGCAAAATGCTCATACATTCAATACAATACATGCAACTATAAACAACATTCACATGAAATATATACTGAACAAAAATATAAATGCAACATGCCACAAGATTTTACCGAGTTCCAGTTTAAAGAAAGAATCAGTCTATTGAAATAAACTCTTTAGGCCCTAATTTATGGTTTTGACACACTTGGGAGCAAGGCCCACCCACTGGGGAGCCAGGCCCAGCTAATCAGAATGAATTTTTCCCCACAAAAGGGCTTTATTACATTCAGAAATATATATTTCTGTTTTTCAGTATACATAATATGCAGCAGTACTATTCAGCTACAGATGTAACAAGATAATCAGGTCTTGCTTCCAGTCAATCACCATAAAGTAGCATTAACCCACCTGACAATAAATCCAACAACTCACTTCTTCCTAAAATAAACACACTGATAACTTGGTCGGCAGCCAAATTTGCATCATTGTCTGCAGACAACGATAACAACTCTGACCTTGAGTGGGAGGGGTCAGAGTCCAAATGTGCATTCGGGCACTCTGATTGGTGGAAACCAGGAGGCTGTGATAGACAGCTGAGAAGAGGAGAAATCATCCTAAAGGGACTATGGGGAAAGTCACGTGCACAGTCATGGCTTTGAAATGTGTTTTTTGAAATGTATTTTAATTTGACATCTATTGCAGTAACGTTGAAGGGCTCTTACTACTTAGCCAGCTAGAAGGATGAAGTAATACGCTAACTTTAAACCAAGCCTACCTTAGCAGGAGCAAAAAAAATAGGCTTCTAAGTTCTCATAATAACTGCTTTACAGAGAGCAGGCTACTGAGACAGACAGTGATTTGGCGCTCAGTGGTGAGGCTGAAGCAGCCTGCAATGCATGCAGAAGGAAACAGAGGAGACAGAGAGAGAGAGGAAGCAATCAGAGAGAGGTTAGTACAGTGGTTCACAAACTTGGGGTCTGGTCCCCATGCAGGGTCCACTTAGAAAATCTGTACTAATCTTATCAAACAAGTTAGGAACCTAAAAAAAAGAAGATATGTTTCAATATGAACATCTCCACATGGCGTATGTTTATTTTCGGCCTCCATTAAATTGCAATCAGAATGCAAACAATACAGTTCTAAAATGTCATGTTTTCATTTATATCCTGATTGTTGATCATATCTCGATTTGCCCACTGGACTTTATAGTTTATTATATTAATACAAAATCGTAAGTAATATTCTAGTAATTCATGTGAATGTGATAATCCAACCATGTGTGCTCCATTTATGTCTGTTTGTGCAGAGTTTGATTAGTAATGCCTAGGAATACAAAATGTGAACGCTACGTAGTTTGAAAAAAGAGATACCTATGTAGACAGTTGATTATTTTATGCAATTCATCATCACATCTGATTGAACTTTCGCTGATGCTACGTGTCAGAATGAATCATTTCTCATATTTCCCCCCTTTCAGGGGTATAACATTACAATTGTATAGCTAATAGGCTATACAGTGCATTCTTAAAGTATTCAGACATTGAACTTTTTCCACATTTTGTTACGTTACAGCTTTATTCTATAATGGTTTAAATATTTTTTTCCCTCATCAATCTAAACACAATACCGCTAAATGACAAAACAAAATACATGATTTTAGAAAAAAAAACGGGAATATCACATTTACATAAGAATTCAGACCCTTTACTCAGTACATTGTTGAAGCACCTTTGGCCGCAATTACAGCCTCAAGTCTTCTTGGGTATGACGCTACAAGCTTGGCACACCTGTATTTGGGGAATTTCTCCCATTCTTCTCTGCATATCCTCTCAAGCTCTGTCAGGTTGAATGGGGAGCGTCGCTGCACAGCTATTTTCAGGTCTCTCCAGAGATGTTTGATCTGGTTCAAGTCGGGGTTCTGGCTGGGCCACTCAAGGACATTGAGAGACTTGTTCTGAAGCCACTCCTGTGTTGTCTTGACTGTGTGCTTAGGGTCATTGTCCTGTTGGAAGGTGAACCTTCGCCCACAGTCTGAGGTCCTGAGCGCTCTGGATCATGTTTTCATCAAGGATCTCTCTGTACTTTGCTTCATTCATCTTTCCCTTGATCCTGACTAGTCTCCCAGTCCCTGCCGCTGAAAAACATCCCCACAGCATGATGCTGTCACTATCATGCTTCACTGTAGGAATGGTTTTGGTCAGATGATGAGCGGTGCCTGGTTTCCTCCAGATGTGACGCTTGTCATTCAGGCT
This sequence comes from Oncorhynchus kisutch, assembly GCF_002021735.2. Classification (NCBI taxonomy): domain Eukaryota; kingdom Metazoa; phylum Chordata; class Actinopteri; order Salmoniformes; family Salmonidae; genus Oncorhynchus; species Oncorhynchus kisutch. Next base: position 65,813,418 of record NC_034174.2, read on the forward strand.
AAAGAGTTCAATCTTGCTTTCATCAGACCAGAGAATCTTGTTTCTCATGGTCTGAGAGTCCTTTAGGTGCCTTTTGGCAAACTCCAAGCTGGCTGTCATGTGGCTTTTACTAAGGAGTGGCTTTTGTCTGGCCAATCTACCATAAAGGCCTTATTGGTGGAGTCCTGCCGAGATGGTTGTCCTTCTGGAATGTTCTCCCATCTCCACAGAACTCTGGACCTCCGTCAGAGTGACCATCGGGTTCTTGGTCACCTCCCTGACCAAGGCCCTTCTCACCCGATTGCTCAGTTTGGCCAGGCGACCAGCTCTAGGAAGAGTCTTGTTAGTTCCAAACTTCTTCCATTTAATAATGATAGAGGCCACTGTGTTCTTGGGGACCTTCAATGCTTCAGAAATGTTTTGGTACCCTTCCCCAGATCTGTGGCTCGACACAACTCTGCCTCGGAGCTCTATGGACAATTTCTTTAACCTCATGGCTTGGTTTTTGCTCTGACATCGCACCGTCAACTGTAGGACCTTACATAGTCATGTGTGTGCCTTTCCAAATCATGTCCGCTCAATTACATTTACCACAAGTGGACTCCAATCAAGTTGTAGAAAAATCTCAAGCAGTGACACACCCCATCCAACCTGACAGAGCTTGAGAGGATCTGCAGAGAAGAATGGGAGAAACTACCCAAATACAGGTGTGTCAAGCTTGTACTGTACTGCAGCGTCATACCCAAGAAGAATCGAGGCTGTAATCGCTGCCAAAGGTGCTTCAACAAAGTACTGCGTAAAGGGTCTGAATACTTATGTAGATGTGATATTTCAGTTTTTATATTTAATACATTTGCAAAAATGTCTAACAAGCTGTTTTTGCTTCGTCATTATGGGGTATTGTGTGTAGACTGAGGGAAAAAACATTTTCATCCATTTTAGAATAAGGCTGTAACGTAACAAAATGTGGAAAAAGTGAAAAAGTCAGAACTTCCCGAATGCACTGTAAACTGCAAAAAGACAGAGGTCATCCTGATTGGCTCTCGGACTATCATAAACCACACCAGCAGCAACAGCCTCAATATTGATGGTGCCAAGGTCCTCCCCTCCTTTGAGGTTCGCAACCTGCGTGAGATATTTGACAGTCGGCTCTCGTTTGAAGCCCACATCAAGAGTATGACCAAAGTAAAATGTCTTAATCTACGGAACATTTCCAAGTTACGACTTATGCTGCCACAACCTGCAGCTGAGTGACTCATCCACACCTTTATTTCATCCGTCTAGACTATTGTAACACCTCTTTTGTTGCCGCATCTGCCAAGTGCCTGAACAGGCTACAAAATGTCCAGAACTGTGCTGCACGTGTCCTCACCCACACCTTCTCCTGCGAGCACATCATTCCAGTGCTGTTCAACCACTGGCTCTCCATATGCTCACGCATCGACTACAATATTCTGCTTCACACCTACCAAGCTATCCACAACTCTGGACCCAAGTACCTGTTTTACCTCATTCTACCCTCCTGCTCCACACGCACTCTTCGCTCCTCCAGGTCCGTCTCCCTGATTTATTTTGCGCCTTGGGTTGGAAACATATTTAATATGGGCTATGATTGGTCCAGAGTTGTTCTTATCAGGTCAGTTGGTTTAAATGAATAAAAAACTAATGGAAAAACTCCTGGCCTTGGGGAGGATGAAAACCCTGTCAAACTGCAGCAACCTTGTGCTTGTTCATATTAATTATATTTTAAAGAAGGACTACAGAGGTTTCAAATACACAGAGAAAGCAATATAATTGGACAATAAAACTCAAAGCTGAGCTTGCTTTATGCAGGTTTTATCAAGGCACAATGCGAGACCCAGATGCAGATGGTTGGAGTCTTACAATGTTTAATAATCCAAAGAAGTAGGCAAGAGAATGGTCGTGAACAGGCAAACATGTCAAAACCCAGAGGTACAGAGTGGCAGAGTCCAGGAGGTACAGAGTGGCAGACAGGTCGTGGTCATGGCAGGCAGAATGGTCAGGCAGGCGGGTAAAGAGTCCAGAAACAGGCAAGGGTCAAAACCGGGAGGACTAGAAAAAGGATAATAGCAAAAGGAGTATGGGAAAAACACGCTGGTTGACGTGACTAAACATACACGAGGAACTGGCACAGAGAGACAGGAAACACAGGGATAAATACACTGGGAAAATAAGCAACACCTGGAGGGGGTGGAGACAATCACAGGAACAGGTGTCTTTTATACTGATAACAAGTTCAAACAGGTGCCATTAATACAGGCAACGAGTGGAGGACAGAGGAGCCTCTTAAAGAAGAAGTTACAGGTCTGTGAGAGCCAGAAATCTTGCTTGTTTGTAGGTGACCAAATACTTATTTTCCACCATAATTTGCAAATAAATTCATAAAAAATCCTACAATGTGATTTTCTGGATTTAATTTCTTCTAATTTTATCTGTCATAGTTGAAGTGTACCTATGAGAAAATTACAGTCCTCTCTCATCTTTTTAAGTGGGAGAACTTGCACAATTGGTGGCTGACTAAATACTTTTTTGCCCCAATGTATGTGTTGTCAGCTTGCTAAATAAATAGCAGAGGAAAGTTACAGAGCGCGCCTTGAGCTTTGTGCGTTGTGCCCCCCATCCCGCACAACATGCGAAGAGCCTGCAACAGCACTCCCATGTGAAGGACAGAGAAATTATGAAATTACGTCACTTTTCCCCTCTTAACACTTTGCTCCAATATATTTTATTAAACTAAATGAAAAGTGATGTGCCGCCACACCTGATTGGAAAGTGGTGTGGCAAATGTCGCCTCGCCACACGTTTTCCGGCGGCCCTGATGATACATCATTATGACATGAACTATGACATAAACTATATCATTAACTATGACATGGCTTTCATGAACTATGGCAACCAGTACTGTCTCATTATCCAGGCCTATGACCAAAGTCAGTTGAATGTCTATTGTGGACTGTCTTTGGATGTCAATTGTGGACCAATATATTGTATGCTAAGGGAATAAGGCCTTACAAAGGACACTGCCCATCATCGATGCCCCTCCTGTGAGTACTCAAATACCTACCTACTGTTTAACACCCTGAACATGAGGGGTACTATAGAAAATGAAAGCATTACCTCAGGTGGAAGTTTAATGTTTATATTTCAATTTCTTTGGTGTGCATAGATACTGTTTACTAGGCAGGGGTGCCGCCAGGGATTTTGGGCTCCATGTAAAGATATCACGTTGGGCCCCACCACCACAGACCACACCAACCCTGCGCAATTGCTGTAACCACACACCTCCAGAACCCAATCAACCCATTCAAAGCTTTAAATAACTCTACCTTTGCAAGCTTTGCAACTCTCTTGTAGTCCAATATTTACTGTACAATGTTTACTGACAGTGAGCTGTGATAATATAACACTGTGCAGACATGCATGCAACATTCTGGATACAGTGGAATTCACTATCTGATACAAGACTGATACCCTCTATAGGAAATGTGCTAAAGGCCATATTTTAAAGTCTAAATGTAATTTTAATGGTAAAATTCTTGATTGGAAAATTCTCTTAACATTAATGAATAACTTAAAATAAATATAACCTAAATATACATTAACATCTTCAATTAAAATAAATTAACATGATCATGTATAGAATGATATAACAAACACAATAATAAAATCAGCAGCAGATTCTTGAACTAAGTATACATACCAACTAGAAAATAAGCAGCTGTAAGGGGAAATGGGAAAACAAAATGGAAATGAAAAGGCCTGATGGTGGCGCTAGAGGAAAGGTCAAGTGGTCACCAATTCAATAGGTTTCTTCCACTTGGGGTCTTGATTGTGCACAACTAATTTTACAGCAATCCAGCCATTACTTTGAGATATATCTTGTTCTCACTCTGTTATCAGTCTTGTTCTCAGCCAGTGGGCAGTGATCCATTTAACAGTTATCACTGGCCCCTTGCTCAGCCTTACTAACCAAGAGCCCAGCGCTGAGCCGTCTTGCTAGCAAAGTCCCTGATCAAGTCTTTGAAGTCCAGCTTTCTAGCTAACTGACTTTCAATGGACAGCAGGGCAAGACTGCAAAGCCTGTTCTGGGACAAAGTGGGCCTCAAGTATTTTTTAATCAGTTTCAGCTTAATGAATGCTCTCTTAATGAATGCTCGCCAACGCAGACAGGAAGATTACGTCAGCGACTCAACCCACTCAAGTGACGCACCCCTCCTAGGGACGGCATGAAAGAGCACCAGTAAGCCAGTGTCTCAGCCCCTGTAATAGGGTTAGAGGCAGAGAATCCCAGTGGAAAGAGGGGAACCGGCCAGGCAGAGACAGCAAGGGCGGTTCGTTGCTCCAGTGCCTTTCCGTTCACCTTCACTCTCCTGGGCCAGACTACACTCCATCATAGGACCTACTGAAGAGATGAGTCTTCAGTAAAGACTTAAAGGTTGAGACCGAGTCTGCGTCTCTCACATGGGTAGACAGACCATTCCATAAAAATGGAGCTCTATAGGAGAAAGTCCTGCCTCCAGCTGTTTGCTTAGAAAGTCTAGGGACATTTAGGAGATCTGCGTCTTGGGACCATAGCGTACGTGTAGGTATGTACGGCAGGACCAAACCGAAAAGATAGGTAGGAGCAAGCCCATGTAATGCTTTGTAGGTTAGCAGTAAAACCTTGAAATCAGCCCTTGCCTTAACAATAAGCCAGTGTAGGGAGGCTAGCATTAGAGTAATATGATCAAATATTTTGGTTCTAGTCAGGATTCTAGCAGCCGTATTTAGCACTAACTGAAGTTTATTTAATGCTTTATCTGAGTAGCCGGAAAGTAGAGCATTGTAGAGCACTTCTAACCTAGAAGTGACAAAAGCATGGATTCATTTTTCTGCATCATTTTTGGACAGATGTCTATGTATATAGGGCAGCAGCCTCTAAGGTGCAGGGTTGAGTAACCTGGTGGTGATGGCTGTTTAACAGTCTGATGGCCTTGATATAGAAGCTGTTTTTCAGTCTCTCGGTCCCAGCATTGATGCACCTGTACTGATCTCGCCTTCTGGATGGTAGCTGGGTGAACAGGCCGTGGCTTGGGTGGTTGATGTCCTTGATGATCCTTTTGGCCTTCCTGTGGCATCGGGTGCTGTAGGTGCCCTGGAGTGCAGGCAATGTGTCCCTGGTTATGCATTGGGCAGACCGCACCACCCTCCGGAGAGCCCTGCAGTTGAGGGTGGTGCAGTTGCTGCACCAGGCGGTGATACAGCCCGACAGGATGCTCTCAATTGTGCTTCTATAAAAGTTTGTGAGGGTCGTAGGGGCCAATGAACTATGGAAAATGATCAAATGCCTAATATCAGTGTCCAGGGCCGGTCCTTGCGGTTCTGCCTCCATAAGCAAGACCAAACAATGCTGACCTCCGTAAACCTATATTAGTCACAGTAAGCAAAATGACATTGAAAATATGTCTAAAATACGTATTTTCCAGACGGGGAAGTTAGGTTCAATTTAGGTTCTGAATGAAAGGTGAAAATACCTATTTTCCTGATGTTGAAAATATGTATTTTCCGGATGTTGAAATCAGGCAAATTTTGGGTTCTGAATAAAAGTTGAAAATAAGTCATTTATAGATGTCTATGTTTGGGCCAAATCAAGGCTGGTCTGGACCGCACCAAATCTGAACCAAACATAGACGTCTATGATTGGTTCAGATTTGGTCCGGACCGGCATCAGCGTTGATCCATGCTTACTGAGGTGTAGCCTACAGTGTTGCCTGAAATTGGATTTTATGAATGCCCATCTATGTGGTAAGCCTACCGTTTGTAAAACAGGCCATTGCATTGGCTTTAATAGTCCTGATTCCTGTGACTAATCAATTTGTCTATTTAAGCTCTGTATATTTGCTACCCAACTTTATCAAGAGATATTGCGAGCCTATTTGCAATGTGTTTACAATGCGGAAAATGCAGAAGTATTTTTTTCTCTCTCTATGATCAGGATACAAACTTGAAACCACTGATCATGACAATGGGGTGAAACTACTGGACCACAGTTGTAATTGTCCATTCCATACTGTCTTATTTTTAGGATACACTGTATGTTGTTTGTTAATGAGTGCCATTTAGGTTAGGCTATTTAATCGGAGAAATCGGAGAAAATGTAACAAGTGTCCATCTCATTACATTGTCATACATTTTATCTCCAGCCTGTAGGCTACAGAAAAGGCCACATACTATTTTTTGTTGTTGTTGATGAAACGTTGGTGGAGCGCTTCAGAGATGCATCTCTTCAACAGCACCCTGGGGAATGGACAAGCAAAATATTTTTCGCCCTTGCCTTTGACAAAGTGGGCACTGCTTATCAAAGGGCGGAATCAGCGCACACCTAAAAAGTCAATTTTCCACTGGTTGAGAGAAATTGTCATTGTTTTTGGGCAGAATTACATGAGGTTCTATGTGTTGTTGTTGGAGGTGCATCTTGGTCAGTTTAGCTTAGAAAATGCTGCCCTCGTCAATCTGCCATCATAGGCAGCCGACTAATCCTGCCTAATGAGCGGTCCGGCCGGCCGGCCGGCCATTGATTCACAGAGTCATATTATGGATGCCTTGTTGATGTTTATTACAGACCTATCCTCTACCTCCACCCCCACCTCCCACCATGAGCCCAGGATATCCAGGGGATCCAGTTGGTCCTCTAACACAGCTGTGCCAAGAAGTTTTACTGAGGGAAAATCAGCATCAGGCTGTCCCCCCAGTTGTGGCTAAGATTCCTCAATGCAATGAGGTGATGGGCCTGGAGTTGGGCCTGGAGCCACCCAAGGTAGAGGTCTCCCCGAAACAGAGGGAGCAGCTGAGTCATCAGGGGAGCGGTGGCTTGCTGTGCCTCCCAGCAGCGAGGGCCCAGGCAGAACCCAAGCTCTCTACGGAGGCTCCAGTAGCGGCACCGTCACAGCCAATGTACTCAGTGAGGAGGCTCCCAAAGGTAAATTCAACGAAAATGACAGATCTCACCCAGTGCTCTATCCATCGCTGTACAGTACAACATATTTATTTCCCATGAAGCAGGCAATATGTAGCTTATACTTCAAGATGTATATTCAAGTCACTCACCTCACTCTTCTTGAAACAGTGAGGTGTCATATCATTGATATGCAGTGTCATGTTAATGTTAGGCAGTGTCATATTTTGGTTGTTTGGTTGATGTTTATTACAGACCTATCTTCCTCCACCACCACCCTCCATGAGGCCCGAATGGCCAGGGGATCCCTGTGGTCCTCAACCTGTTCCAACAACCTGCGCACATGGAAGAGGTGAGTAAAGACAGTCTTTTGTTTAACAGCGGTGAACCTAGAGACCTCCCATGTATGACTTTGAGTAAGCGTGCCAGTAACTAACAGGAATAGTGTCATTTATGGAGACTGAGGCTTCAACGTTTATTGGGATGAATCTTGTCCTGGAGGCAGCGCTGAGTGGTTTCTGCTGGATTGGCCAGCCACAATGTCAAAATTGGCTATATCGTAAAAAATGTATGGAAACAAAATGTGCATTTTGGTCTTCATTTAAGGTTGGGGTTAGGCATAAGGTTAGCAGTGTGGTTAAGGTTAGGGGTATGTTTTAATGTGATTTTATGACTTTGTGATTGTGCCAGCTAGTGACCACCCTGAAGAGCTGCCTTCAGTACATGAATCATCCCAATAAATGTCAACCTGCCTTTAATCATGCTGGTGCCCTGTACTGCCTACAGAGTTTTGAGGTTGTGTCCGTCTGTCCTACTTGTCACAGACCCACGGAGCAGATACGTGGATGTCCTGAGCCAGGAATGGAAGAACAGCCCGTGACTAAATGTCCTGCAGTCCCCAACTGCCCCGCTCAACGACCTGTGGTCCAGAGCGGACCTGCTGCTGAGCCTCTCATTGTGAGGGCCAAGACCAGTGGAGAGGGCTGGCTTAGCTTTTGCCGTAAGAAGGAGGCACTCGTGCCAGAGGATTCCTCAAATCTGTAAGAAACCTGCTCTTCATATCCTGTCCTGAAACATTAGTGGACTAATACACAGAATCGTTGTATATTTTGCACACTGAGTTTGTAGATGGAAAATGTTTATCAAGGGATAGTTGAAGATAGAGAATGGTGGATGGCTAAAGATTGATTCTCATTCCTATAATTTTCTCTGTCATATTGTCTGGAATCCTATGCTCAACAGGTGGTTGGATATGAGCGTACCACAGGAGGAGGTATGAACTTTCAACTGACATTTTAAATCAGAGCAAAGCAATTGAATGAACTGTGTGTTATTAAATTGTTTTTACTAATTGTTTTTCAATTGTATTGATATATCTTTTTACAGAGCAAACCTCTACCACGTCTCTCACCAATTGGGATGTACCCCCCTCCACCAATGGGGAACACAGGCTATCTGGGGGACTCTGGCAGTCTTCCCAAGGGTATAAATATTCTAGCAGGTGCCTACATGAGACTTAACATCTCATACTGCTTCAGCCAATCAATGGTAGATGTCTGGTGTCTTAAGTTTTCCCCCTACTTACAGCAGGTCTGTGGGATGACCCTAACCCCCAGATGAACCCGGATGGGAACATAACTGAGGCCCTCAGCCAGAGTGGCAAACCCGGACCACAGCTGTTCGTGACAGACATGTAGGCTCTGATGGCACCGATGGAAGTCCCACCTGATGGTCAGTATTGGTTATAAGTTGTTCTTGCTATTCTTCTACATGCTTGATTGGCTGGTGAGCTAAGGAAAGCTCCCACCATTTTGACTCCCTATTTGCTGGTAGTGGTCAGACTCCCATCAGTGATTTCACTATGGACCTCCCAGTATGCCGTAAAGTTAGACAGCAGCCTTTCTGCCACAATCTACATGATTCCGTCATTCAGTCAGTCTACAATCGTATTCATTCATATTTGAGCTGTGTTGTGTTGTGTTTAGAAATAGTGAGATATAGAATGTTTTTTTTCTCTCTGCAGATTCAGAGGATTCAGCATGGTGGAATGGGAACCTTGCCTAAAATGCCATGCCCAAATGCCACTCTAATTCAAGAATGATCTATCAGCTACCAAGCATGAGAACCAAAAGGGCAGTTTTAATAAAAAGTAGTAGTATTTATAGCCTCTGGATTTGCCGTAAATTGTTGTGGGATAATTAGGAGTACAGCGATACCTTCCATCCCTGGATTGGAGTACGAAGTTCACAGAGGTGCAAACATATTGGCATATGGTCATTTCAACTAGGAGAGCCTTTATTCTAGTGTTCTTCCACTAGAGGACACCATCTACTTTGGAAAACCACCTTGAACTCAATGCGATTGGTGTGAGGCATAGAGATGGATAGAGGGCGCACTTTCCACAAAGATAGGGTGTGTGCTCTCTTTCGCGCTCTGTCTCACACTCATTGTAATGGAGATAATCAAACACTGGATGTCAGTGTGGTAACACCGTGGTACACTAAAATCCTTATCTGAATCAGTGAATGTGTCCGACACTAAGACCAACACCAGTGATTTATGGTATTGTAAACATGCCAGAATGAAAGCACACTATAGAAAAGTAGCTAGTTTGTCAAAGTCCCACTGGTCAGGTAAGTGCACTAGACTTTTACAAAAGCATTCAAAGTTTGAATTGAGTCGTACCTTCACTTGCAGTGCCAACTTGATTGGAAAATGTGCCTCACAGCTTTCTGATAGTTACTTTAGCAGTGTTATTCAATACTGTCGCTACATCACTGTTAGGTAACTTGCTATATAGGCCTACCATTATTTGTACCACATTTGGTTGAACCAAACAAATATCAATGTTTATCTTGTGACAAATATGTTGCATTGTGTACACTGTGCGGTTGGTTCCCTGTAGGGAATGCCTGTTTATGGGCATAGGAAGGCAAATGACTTTCCACTAACTATAACAGACATATTAATGAAGAACAAATCAAGACTACTGTATACTTATCATCTTCCACTTTGTTACATGCTTATCTATATGTCACACCTGTTTACGATTTACAGTATTAGTCCAGATGAGATGGACATTTGTCTTCTGCTTTTTTCCCCATCCCCTCCGGTACACACACACACACAGACACAGACACAGACACACACACACACACACACACACACACACACACACACACACACACACACACACACACACACACACACACACACACACACACACACACACACACACACACACACACACACACACACACACACACACACACACACACACACACACACACACATTAGGTTGGAGAGCCTGGAGCAGAGGGCATCCACAGTGCAGTGCCCAATGAGCAGTTTAGGGGGTTAAGTTCCTTGGTCAAGGGAACATTACATGTTAATGCAACAACAGAATGAAGACTAAATATCCTGGATGGCTTTGCTTTTTGATTATCTCGCCACCAAGAGAGATACATTATCTTATTTTATTAAGGATGTCATAATGTGTCTTCCTTCCACTATTTGTACAGCAGCTGTGTATTATCACAGCGGTTAGCTAAATGATGGTAAGCTGTGATTGTTCTGTCTTTCTTGACCCCACGTATTTCTCACAGCAGTGTAGTAGCTACTGTCAGTAGCATATAGCTGATAAGAACAGGCTGTGGTTGACACTGAGAACCAGTCTGACTGTTGCTTAAGTCAACTGGCTGGCCCCTTACCAGCCTCCATTCCTGATGTGTTGTCAACTTTCTCCACTGCAACAACACCCCTTCATAATAGTTGTGAAACAAACTGCTCCCTTGTCATGGCAGTTATTGCGGCACATTTTCTATGGTCGTATGATGAATCACGCTATGATAAACGAGGAGAGAGATGTGGTGTGATGTCAGTGGCCGTCTATCTCAATGACACAACAGGGATGCTAGCACTGGCACATTTATGATAGTGTTTGATCCCATGGCACTGTGTGCAGACTCAAGTCAGAGCCGCGCTGTTGAAATTCACATCCAGCTAGTGCTTGGCTATCTTGCATTGCCCTTGGAGATGCCCCAGTTACACTGAGACCTGCATTCCAGTCGTTGTTTTGACTTTCACAGATAGTTATTGATGCCAATCATGCCATGCTGTGTCTGAAACTCTGGGCAGAGGTCAAGGGTTTTCTCCTCTCCTTGTCTATTCAGCAAAGTTAGAATACGCTAACATGAGGGCTATGAGTAGAATTCGTCACCTATGAGAAATGTTCCTTCTCTCACCTCACACAAGTCCCAAGCCAGATACATTTCTACAGACTTTTTGGGATGAGGAGGAGAATGTGTTCAACTTACTTTTGATACTAATCTGAACTTTGTACTGTACTGTAACAAGAAAGCACAATTTCTTCTAGGGATGTTTCAAACAAGTGTGTTTCATGATTGCTCTCATATTTATGATCAAAGTATCATGAGCAGAAATTCCACTGCGCACAAACTGATGGAATTAATGTACTGTATGTTGACAAACAAATGTTAATAAAAATAGAATTTTGAACTGACGTCTGTGCACAGTGGGATGTGATGTAAGGGAGCTGGTAATTATTCCTTCAAATTAAATTTGATGAGATGTTATTACAGTCCAAGCCATGTATAAGATGTACAGTTGAAGTCGGAAGTTTACATACACTTAGGTTGGAGTCATTAAAACACGTTTTCCAACCACTCCATAAATGTATTGTTAATAAACTATAGTTTTGGCAGGTCGTTTAGGACATCTACTTTGTTCATGACACAAGTAATTTTACAAACAATTGTTTACAGATAGATTATTTCACTTATAATTCACTGTATCGCAATTCCAGTGGGACAGAAGTTTACATACACTAAGTTGACTGTGCCTTTAAACAGCTTAGAATATTCCAGAAAATGATGTTATGGCTTTAGAAGCTTCTGATAGGCTAATGACAATTAGTCAATTTGAGGTGTACCTGTGGATGTATTTCAAGGCCTACCTTCAAACTCAGTGCCTCTTTGCTTGACATCATGGAAAAATCCAAATAAATCAGCTAAGACCTCAGGAAAAAATTATAGACCTCCACAAGTCTGATCCATACTTGGGAGCAATTTCCAAATGCCTGAAGGTACTACGTTCATCTGTACAAACAATAGTACGCAAGTATAAACACCATGGGACCATGCAGACGTCATACCGCTCAGGAAAGAGACGCGATTTGTCTTCTAGAGATGAATGTCCTTTGTTCGAAAAGTGCAAATCAATCCCAGAACAACAGCAAAGGACATTGTGAAGATAACTGAGGAACTCAGAAAGGAAGAAGCCAAAGCTCCAAAACCGCTATAAAAAAGCCAGACAACAGATTGCAACTGCACATGGGGACAAAGATCATACCTTTTGGAGAAATGTCCTCTGGTCTGATGAAACAAAAATAGAACTGTTTGGCCATAATGACCATTGTTATGTTTGGAGGCAAAAGGGGGACGTTTGCAAGCCGAAGAACACCATCCCAACCGTGTAGCACGGGGGTGGCAGGATTGTGTTGTGGGGGTGCTTTGCTGCAGGAGGGACTGGTGCACTTCACAAAATAAATGGCATCATGAGGAGGAAAATTATGTGATTATATTGAAGCAACATCTCAAGACATCAGTCAGGAAGTTAAAGCTTGGTTACAAATGGGTCTTCCAAATGGACAATACTTCCAAAGTTGTGGCAAAATGGCTTAAGGACAACAAAGTCAAGGTATTGGAGTGGCCAACTCAAAGCCCTGACCTCAATCCCATAGAAAATGTGTGGGCAGAACTGAAAAAGCATGTGCGAGCAAGGAGGCCTACAAACCTGACTCAGTTACACCAGCCCTGTCAGGAGGACTGGGCCAAAATTCACCCAACCTATTGTGGGAAGCTTGTGTAAGGCTAGCATTTTTTTTTATACCCAAGTTAAACAATTTAAAGGCAATTCTACCAAATACTAATTGAGTGTATGTAAACTTTTGACCCACTGGGAATGTGATGAAATAAATAAAATCTGACATAAATCATTCTCTCTATTATTATTCTGATATTTCACGTTCTTAAAATAAAGTGGTGATCCTATTTGACCTAAGACAGGGAATTTTCACTAGGATTAAATGTCAGGAATTGTGAAAAACTGAGTTTAAATGTATTTGGCTAAGGTGTATGTAAACTTCCGACTTCAACTGTATTGTATTGTGTGGATTGACAAGGAAATGGTCCGGAACTGATAAACATTCAATTGTCAATAGAAAATACCAACCACATCAGTTCCAGGCATCTGCCAGGTGATCAAAAGAAACCAATTGTGGTTGCAGTTTTACAGCTGTAAACAATGTCACCTAAAGTTGCTGTCACTCCCCCACAAGACTCAAGCCTTGATTTCTGTAACCAAGGCAGCAATTACAGTGTTTTAACAGTCTGTGTATACATCAGGAAAAGATGACATATGATGAGAGCAGTTAAACATTTCATTTGACCACAATGTAAGCTAGGTGGTTATCCATCCCTTCTATGAACTCACCCCTATTCTACAAGCAAGAGCAGTGTGTGTGTGTGTGTGTGTGTGTGTGTGTGTCGGTGGAGACGACAACAGCAGACTCACCAATATAACAGCAATAGCAATAATAAGAACAGCCATTTTAAAGGACATTATTTAGAACCCTGCCTGACTATGTGTTTTTTATTAATGTATTGTGTGTGTGTGCGCATATTTGGTATGTTTTGCGCAAGGATGTGTGTATGCGTGTGTCTGTGAGTGATTGCGTATTTCAAACATGGGTCCCTTGCAGGAACTGCAGTTTCTAAATGTCCTTTTGATTCTGCTCCAATATCAACATTAGTCATATCAGTATTCCACTGGAGAACTTTCGCAATTCTCATTTATGCATAGCATAGACAGATACACCTGTCAAACATAAACATAAGTGAGTTCACACAGAAACAGACACAGGCAAGTACCCCCCCCCCCCCCCCACTTCTGTACCCAACACCTCTGATTAGTTCCACTCTACTCAATCAGAGTTCCACCGAGAGCAAAGTGCAACACAGATGCCAACCCTGTCAACAAAGACTTTTGTTCAGCCGGTCAGCATTTGCCTCCTCAGTCAATGTTTTTCCACTTGTCTCTAGGCAACAATGCCGCTTGGTGAGTAGGAAACTCGGCATGTTGTGACACTGTCGAAATGCTAAAGTACGTCTGAGGGCATAGATTAGTTGTCCAGTTGGGTGTGTCCCGACTCACTTTTGAGGAGTCATTTTACCACACCCAGGGTCATATACTCCGTTCCGTGGTCACGGATCCTGCTCCCTGCTCCTTTCTCCATTCAGTGGCGTTTGAGTACATAAGCTGCAAGGCACATAATACCTTCAGTAACCTTCAATGTCTCTCTCTCACATGTTCTGTTTTCCACAGTTGAGTTTTCAGCCATTGTCCACGACATCCTGACAACCTCCTGACAACCCCATTGTTATATCTAACACAGAGCCCAGAGAGTATTATTTGGTTGTCATGCTTTTGAATAAATACAGGCAAGGACAATACAGGCTTATGATAGTCAACTTTTCCAAAAGCTGTCTACCTTATTGGAAAAATTTCAGCCACACAATAGCGATTCATATTCACCAGAACATTTATTTTCAGAAACAGGATGGTCACACACACACTTTGATAGCAAAAATGGTTCATTATTCCTACTTTCTCATCCTGGAACTCCAGTAAGGCTTCCTATGATTGGCAGATATCTTAAAGACAGGTATATTATTGACCTATCAGGATGAGAGGCATTGCAGTTTTAACGGTACTTCTCAGGTATTTTATTTGACCGCTCTCCTCTTTAGTTGTAACAATGTGTGGTGTTTGTGGGTGTGGGTGTGTTTCTGATAATATTATGCACTGCCAGTAGAGATGGACACCTAGCTGGAAGAGCGCACTGTGGAGGTTGTAACTGTGGTTTTCGATCCCCCTGCAGAAAGAAAATGAGTTACAACATGCTGATAACCTACTATTACAACCATCATATATTATCATTTTAAAGCCATTATTTAAAATAGATGATATTTACCTGAGCCAACAGTTCTGAAAAGACGGATGGTAAAAAAAATATAAAAAATTAGTAGGGGTCGGTAGACATTTTGTATCTGTCTGAATGACTAATAATAATAACTATGAGTATGGGCCGTGTTAAGTGTATGGATGTTTATGGGCATTTCCAATAGATTTGCAGGGTTTACCTGGACTCCTCCCCTTCCAGGAGGCCTCTGTAGGTGGCGATCTCCTGCTCCAGACGGGACTTGATGTCCAGCAGCATCTTGTAATCGTGGCCCTGCGTCTCGATGCTCTGGCGCACCCTGTTTAGCTCCTGTTCCAGCATGTCGATCTGGTTCTGGTACCCCGAGAGCATGGCGCTGTAGCGGCCATCTGTCTCTCTCAGTGTGTTCTCAAGAGCTGCTTTCTGTGTGGCGACAGAGGTGATACAGGGTCAGTAACAGGTAATGCATTTTTAGAAATAATGAAAATACAACTCAAACCAGCCATAGTTATTGCACTTAATCAACTTTGATAAGCAAATGTCATCAAACGTCTTCTAATAAACCATACCAGGACTATGTTGAGTGAAACAAATATGCCGGCTCCACCAAGCACAGCAAGGTCACCAAAAAATAAAAAAGGAACCGCAGCAGATATTTATTTTCTTTTAATGGCCTTTAGTGGGGGATGACGGCTCATAATAACGACTGGAACGGCGCTAACGGAATGGCTTCAAACACATAGAAACCATGTGTTTGATACCATTCCACTGATTCCGCTCCAGCCATTACCACAAGCCCATCCTCTCCAATTAAGGTACCACCAGCCTCCTGTGCTTTAGACCAACATGGAATGTTGCCTTGTTACTGCAGTGGGATGGATTGAGATAGCTTTACTGAGTTTGATAAGCCCCAGCTAAGTTTCCATGGGAGTTAGGCTCTGGCTCTGTCACCACTGCATTCCTCTGGACACACTCATACTCTTGCTGTCTTCCAGAGAGGGTGCAGATGCCCGCAAAAAGCAAAAAACCTCTTCATAACCCTAACATCCCCTTGTCCACTAATCCCACCCCTTTAGCCTTTCCCCACTGCTTTCCCATTTCCCCTCTCCTACTCCATCCCTCTCCAAGCCCTCTCCTTTCTACCCTCCCTTTTATCTCGTCAGTCCCTTTCAACCATGTCTGTCTCGCTCTTTCCCTCTGCTGAAAGAGAGAAACTAAACTCCAGAGGATTGATAAAGAAAATGGTGAAAGAGAGTCAAATGTTGACTGTTGCCAAAAGTGGCATAAAGTTGTGTAAGTTATGCCCCATAAATTGTGGTCCGTTGCTAGACGTTAGTGATTCTGGCTCACCATGCTGAGCTGTGACTGCAGCTCGATCTCCAGGCCCTGCATGGTGCGTCTCAGGTCGTTGATCTCCGTTTTGGTGGTCTGGATGATCTCTGTGCTGGTGGCCACCTCCTTGGACAGGTTGGCTGACTGAAACACAAACAAACCAGGGCCGCCATTTTAATCCCACTGTGGCTCACTCTCCTGAAGAATTGAAACCACCATCTTCTAAATGATTACAGTTAATGACGGTCAGTTACATATTTTGGTTTTGAAGATTTCATTTCAAAAGATTAGTGTGGTAGACAGTTGGGGAATTTTAGTGAGGTGGGCCATGGCAACGGTTACCTTGTCATTGAACCATGTCTCCTGGTCGCGACGGTGTTTGTCGATGATGCCCTCGTACTGGGTGCGGATCTCCTCCATCGTCCTGGACATGTCCTGCTGGGGCGCTGCGTCCACCTCCACGTTCACTGTGCCGGTGAGTTGAGCACGCATGGCTGCCAGCTCCTGTGGAATCATGGGAAATGGAGTCACTCTCATCCCTCTTACTTTCTATCCAAATTTTAAAAACAATCCCCACCACTAACTTTCTCCTCTCTATTGTCACTGGGGTGTGTTTATATTGAATAACATCTCATTACTGTAACGGAAAAAAGGGAATTGCCCCCACACCTCTATGTGGTTCTTCTTGAGGTAGGCCAGCTCATCCTGCAGACCCTCGATCTGCATCTCCAGGTCGGCCTTGGTCAGAGTGGTCTGGTCCAGCAGGCGACGCAGGTTGGCGATGTCAGCCTCCACCGACTGGCGCATCATCAGCTCATGCTCGAACCTGATTGGTCGGGAGAAAGTGAGGAAGTTATCATGAGACATTTGAATCCAAACTTGTAGATAAGACCTATTGAGTGATGATTTGCTTGTTTTCCTCTAATAACCTAGTGTTGTAAAAGCTGATACTATGGAGCTGATTGAGGAAGTGCCCTTACTTGGTCTGGAAGTCATCAGCAGCCAGTTTAGAGTTGTCAATCTGCAGCAGGATGTTGGCGTTGTTGCATGTGGCACCGTTGATCTAAAAGAAAACATGAAAGACTTTAATTGGTTGAGTCGCAGTTAGTCAACTCGGAAGCTGATAGCGTATTAAAATACTGTTGCGTCTGTCCCAAAGCTTGTTGAATACACATTCCAGGAGTTATAGCATGAAACCTAAACATGAATCTACCACAAAAAGCCATCTGTATCAGCTCCTGGAATGACCTTGTCACCTTCATGCTTGAGATGTAATTAATTTGCTAAATTTTTTTAAATTAATAGACATCATCTATAAATGTCAGTGCCAGCTCATTGTTTGTATAACCCTCTGAACTCTGATTAAAAACTAAGTCATTCCTGAAGTATACTCTATGAATTTTGTGTTTCTTATTCCTACATACTGTAAGCTGATTGTAGTTTCCATGGTAGCCTGTCAGCATGGCATACTTAACAATGCAAGGTACAAAATGATGGATTTGAACAGGCCATAGTAGAGGAGGTCAGCACACTACCTTGTCCTTCAGGTCGTTGATGATGGCCCAGTATTTGCTGTAGTCCCTCTCAGCGGCAGGCCCTTTCTTCTCATAATACTCTCTGATCTGAATCTCCAACTTGGAGTTGGCCTCCTCCAGCGAGCGCACCTTATCCAGGTAGGTGGACAGGCGGTCGTTCAGGTTCTGCATGGTGGCTTTCTCGTTCAGGTGGATGGCGCCGCCATCCAGGGCGCTGGACAGGTTGAAGCCGCCACCACCACCGGACCCATAGCCTCCACCACCGGATCCATAGCCGCCACCGAAGCCGGCCCCGCCGCCGTACCCAGAGGAGACTGAGCGGACGGAGGAAGAGGAGATCCGGGTGCCACCGCCGGAACCACCTCCGTACACGCTGAAGGCTTTGGGGGCGCTGGACACGTAGCCGACCCGGCTTGACATGATGTTGGAGCCCCCGGAGAAGTTCATGGGGCCGCCGCCGCCGCTGGAGCTCTTGTATGAGTAGTAAGACATGCTGACTTGCTGGCTGCTGTAGGTCAGTGGAGTGGCGACGAGAGGAGAGAGGACCGTTGTAGAGCTGGAGCCTCCAGGAGTGTGGAGTTGGACAGAGGGAGGCTGGCTCCTGATATAGTCTGAGCCCTGGGGCGGGCCTCGTGGAGGTGGGAGTGGAGGACAAAACAGGGAACGGTCAGGGGGAGGAGAGGGTGACTTTACAACACTCTCCAACAGACTTGGCACCGCCACAGTCTGTTTGCCTTTAAGGACCAGCGTTCAGTTTCCACCCCTGTGAGGAAACTGTAATGGAATGCCTGTGTGTGTGTTGGGGAGGGAGTGTGTGTTATTTGCCAGTCGTTAGGTATACATGGTTGAAGTATGCCTTTTTTCCAAGCTAAAGTAAAGTGTTACCTGCCACACCTAAAGTAAACATCTTATTACAGGATAAGTGCTAAGCATACTGTATCTATCATTAAAACTGGGTGTCTTTCATTAAAGAAACGAAATGTAGTGAAACCGTTAAATGGTTATTCCAAGGTACCTATATTGGTACATGAACTGCGTAGATATTTCAACGCATCTCAGAGATGTGAACATACTGTATATCAAAAATGTGGATTTTATAAAGAAGCAATGAATATACCCAGAAAGTGTTGCCATGCAGTCAATTACAATTGAGCACTTTCTTGATTGAAACGTCATTTATATAGTAGAAAACATGACTGTATGAAGACCCCCAGACGCCCATGGACACAGCCCATTGTTCTCCTTCTACTCCAAACATCCCCTTCAGCCCCATGGGCCGTGTCCTGTGTCTTTTGTGTGTTAACGTGCAGTGTGCTAGTGTGTGTTAGTGTGTATTGTGCTGGTGTGTGTGTTAGACTGTAGTGTGTTATTGTTTATGTGTGTGTGTTAGAGTACAGTGTGTGTGTGTGTGTGTGTTCTGTGTTAGTGAACTGAGAATCCCAGTGCGGATGAAGTAAGTTGTTTTTGGTCGGGTTGAGGTAGAGTGTATGAGGGATGAAGGATGATGAGGGAGAGAGAGCCTCAGGGGGGGTTGTGACTGTGTGTGAGATCAGCCTTGGACACTGGCCCGCTCCCACTCACATCTGGTATCAGCTGCTGAGAAACAGGAAGCAAGGAGGGGAATGGGGCCTCATACCTCATACAATCTCTGATAGGGTTGTGCCTGAGTTGGAGGGGAACGCCTTCAATTTTTCTTCATACATGTGAGAGATGTTAGTAAATTTGTGGGGAAACCACTTCCTGAATGCAAAGGAAGAAGAATTGCACGCAAAACTTTGTTGCAGAATAATCCAACAATCCATTCAGCAGTATACCCACTTTAGACATTGTGAAAGCTGTGCAAGCTGTGAAGTGTACAATTAGTTCTAATCTACAGTAGAAATTGAAACATCTCCAATGTAATTTTGTATTCAAAACATCTCCAATGTAATTGTGTATTAATTAATTCCTTGAATTGCAGTGAATCTTCTGTATTCATTGGATTAAAAACAAATACAGAATATAGAACCCTGGTTCTAGAAGTCTCTCCGGTTCATGGAAGTTTACTCTTGCACAACCCGGTGGATGAAAGTACCTGGCCTTGGCACAGGTGGTGAGAAGTGGGCATAGCGGGCAGATACCGGGCCGGTGAGTCGTCTGGAGCAGCAGAAGGATGCGGTCACTGACTCACACAGACACTTCAACAACCAACCCATTGTACCGTGTCACGTCGGAGCTTGCAACCTGTAAAAATCAATAACGTGACTTAGGCTCACGTCTGG
This sequence comes from Oncorhynchus kisutch, assembly GCF_002021735.2. Lineage (NCBI taxonomy): Eukaryota > Metazoa > Chordata > Actinopteri > Salmoniformes > Salmonidae > Oncorhynchus > Oncorhynchus kisutch. The sequence goes on from NC_034174.2 coordinate 65,833,500, forward strand.
GTGCCTGTTTTCACTTGCACTGAAATAATAATTCACCTTTACAGAGGTGAACGGTAAACTTTCTCTACTGTGTAGATTGTCTGTTTGCCTGCCGTAAAGATGCTGTAGAGATTGTTATGAATATATGCTGAGTCTCAATCCTAAATTGATAAGACAATAAGGGTATATTTGCTGATGAAAAGCAGGTGATATAACAGTCACAAAAGGTGTGGCTGACCTATCTGAACTCTACAATGCGACTCTCTCTTTGAAGTATATGGCAGCTACTGTAGCTATGGTGCTACTACGAATGGAATAACAACCCCAAAGAGATCCTTAGGTATCGGGCATAAAACTGAATGAGGGTCCATTTATTTCACAATGCATTGAAACCCTGTGCCGTTTCAGTGCAGCTAAAAACTGGAGATATGCTGTCCTTGCACGTATTGATAATAAGCTGTAGGGTGAGCAATAATTTCACTGTATTTTTCAAAAAATGACCCCAATCCAACTCTCATATCTTCACTTCCACGAGAAGATAAAAGCTGTAACATCTATAACTTAACTGAAGCCTGTAACTGCGTATAACTCTGCTATCACTATACTCTTTAAAAAAAAATCTACATAGAAGCCTTTTTGAGTTCCATATAGAACCCAAAATAGTTCTACCTGGAACCAAAAAAGGTTCTACATGGAACCAAAAAGGGTTATGGGGAAAGCCTAAGAACCCCTTTCAAAATCTTTTTTCTAAGAGTGTATGTTTATGATGCTTTATGCAAAAGACTCAGGGCTCTATTCAATCTGTATTGCTGAAGCGTTACAGATTGAGCAATAGAAATGTAAAGGTCATTTCAGATTGAGCCGACATATGCAGTGTTTACCGTGAATGCAGTCTCGGGCTAAAAAGCATGAACATTTCCTTTAAATTAGAATCACGCAGTAAAGCTGAATTGCTGCGATGCAGATTGAATAGAGCCCTCCACCTAGACTGAATTTGGCTCAACTTGCCTTGTCTAGAACTAAGCTCTTGACGTTTGTCTAAGGTGCACTCAAGTCTGGCTTTGTCTGAAAGGGGTTTAAATCAAATGAGTTTAACCCGTAGCTAAGAATGAGTCACTGTAGAAACACTACTCCACCCATGCACTCTCTTTCCCCATCCCCCACTCTCTCCCCGGCCCTACAGCTTAGTTAAACACAGGGATAGAAAGGGAAGATAAGAACTCTTGAGAAATGGACTCCCTTTGGCATGGGTGTTTTTCGACCTGGGACGGAGAGAATGAATTTGGGCCAAGAAACTTACTGTTGGCATGACAACAAATACAAGGCAGGTTGTCTTGTGCTTTTTTCATGGTTTACACTTGTTAGTAGTGTTACGGTCTAAAGATCAATAGGTTTTACTAGTTGGTAAAAAAAACATAAAAACTGATTCAAATTACCTCAATTACCCTCAATGGGGTCCATGGAATCTGAGACATGCATTTATAGTGGATCAAAATGTAAATGTTGGTATGAGACACTTTCCTTGTACTTCAATAGCCATTATCAAGGATACCTCACTGATTTATAAATATCCTAAATCAGATTATAGAAGAAGCCATGGTTGAAAAATGGAGAGTTGGAAGGGGGATTGGCTTCGGTCTATACAGAAACTGAAAAAGAACAGGTGGCTGCATGTCCTCCACCAGCTCTCGTCCATTTTTTGTAAGTAGGGATGTGGTTACTGTTGAATACCTCATCTATGATGTGAAATATTACCTTCGCTAGTTTGAACAACAAAAAGCTGGTCGAAGTTAGTTCCTCTCCGGAACTGCCCATAATTACCTTTACGGAAAAAACAGGCTTCTGGGAAACAGTTGTGCCAAATATTTTGGCCAATTTCTGCCATATTTTGTCTTCTGTGATATTTTCACATGCAGATTAGTTTTGTGGCAAACTGTTGCAGCAAATTGTTGGTGACTTGGGAACTTCTGGCAAATAATTCTAGGAAATTCTACTGTTTGCCGCAAATTTGCTGCAAACTCATTAAGACTATGCAAGGATTAATAACAATATTGAAATGTCGTATCTACATAAACCAAATCACATATAACTTTCAATGAACTTGCTTCTCACAGAGAAAACTAAACTAACCCTACAAAATGTACTAATATACTAAACAACATGTATTCAATTTCTTAACATATAAAAATAAATCCAGCACAATTTGAACTCATCAGACATCCGGACGGGCTGGCCCCAGCTGGTGAAGGTAGGCAACAACACGACGGCCCCTCAGTGGTGTGTACTTAGTCCCCTCCTGTACTCCCTGTTCACCCACAACTGCATAGCCACGCACAACTCCAACACCATCATCAAGTTTGCTGAAGACACGACAGTGGTAGGTCTGATCACCTACGGCAATGAGTCAGCCTACACGGAATAAGTCAGAGACCTGGCAGTGTGGTGCCAGGACAACAACCTCTCCCTCAACGTCAGTAAGACCAAGGAGCTGATTGTGGACTGTAGGAGAAAGAGAGAAGAGCACTCCCCCATCCACATCGATGGGGCTGTTGTGGAGCGTGTCGAGAGCTTCAAGTTCCTTGGCGTCCACATCACTAAGGACCTAACATGGTCCACACACCCGCACAGTCGTGAAGAGGTCACAGCAGCGTCTCTTCCCCCTCAGTTGGCTGAAATATTTTGGCATCCTCAAAAGGTTCTACAGCTGCACCATCGAGAGCATCTTCACTGGCTGCATCACCTCTTGGTATGGCAAATGCACCGCAAATTGACCGCAAGCGCAACGGAGGGTGGTGCAGACAGCCCAGCACATCACTGGGGCCGAGCTTCCTGCCATACAGGACCTATATCAGGATGTGTCAGAGGAAGGCCCAAAAAATTGCGAAAGTCTCCAGCCTCCCAAAACAATAGACTGTTCACTCTGCTACCGTCCAGAAAATGGTACCGGAGCATTCGCTCTCTGACCAACAGGCTCTGAGACAGCTTCTACCCCCAAACCATTAGACTGCTAAATAGCCAGACTGTTAAATAGTCAATTAATGGTACCTGAACTATCCTGCACTGACCCTACGCACACTCACTAGATTATATATGCAAACCATATATACTCATACACACTACAAACCCCACACACATTCACTACTACATTTTATGCTCCTACTCTTGTTCTTTATTTTACTCTTATTGTTATCTATCCTGATGCCTAGTCACTTTACCTTGCCTTCATGTACATATCTACGGCATGTAGCCTAGTGGTTGGAGCGTTGGGCAAGTAACCGAAAGGTTGCTGGATTGAATCCCCGAGCTGACAAGGTAAAAAATCTGTCGTTCTGCCCCTGAGGAAGGCAGTTAACCCACTGTTCCCCGGGTGCAGTGGATGTTGTTTATGGCAGCCCCCCGCACCTCTTTGATTCAAAGAATGTGGAAGACACATTTCAGACTAGGTATCCCCCTTTCCATCCTCAAATACGTCATACCTCTGCACATTGATCGGGTACTCCCTGTGCATTTTGTTTTATTCCTCGTGTTAGTATTTTATTTTTGAACTCTGCATTGTTGGGAAGGGCTTGTAAGCAAGCATTTCACTGTAAAGTATACTCTAGTTGTATTTAGCGCATACAAATAATATTTGATTTGATTCGATAGCTATCTGTATTTGTCACATGCGCCGTATAAAACAGGTGAAATGCTTACTTACAAGCCCTTAACCAACAACAACAAAAATTGTTAAGAAAGTATTTACTAAAATAAACTGAAGTAAAAAGAATATATATAAAAAATACATTTATTAACAGTAGTTAGGCTATATACAGGGCTATCACATCAATTGTGCAAAATATGATAGCTAATGTTAGCTAACTAGCTAGCTAAGAGCTGAGCCACTACTAACGTTAGCTAGCTAGCCAGTCAGTGGTGCTGACAGATTGAAACTGATATTGCAACAACATGTGTTTCACCCGATCCCATAAAGCATGACATTCCTAACCAGGCATCAATTAGCTAACACAAGTTTAGTAGGAAGTTTATTTAATGCCAAACCCTCCCCTAACTCGGACGACGCTGGGTCAATTGTGCGCGCCTCTTGGGTCTCCCGGTCGCAGCCGGCACGTGTATCGAACTAGCATCGGTAGCAACGCAGTTTACGCTGCGATGCAGTGTCTTAGACCACTGCGCCACTCGGGAGGCTCCAGCCAAAGTTTTTAATGCTTATCAATTGCCTTGCACAAAGTATCACAATACAACAATGCAACTTAAACAGGACTCTTAAAGAATTTAATTTAAACATTAACTGTATTTTTTGATCACAGAAACAGAGAAAATATGTTTTAAACATTAAAAAAAAGTTAATTATATAAAGCAGCCCGTGTAGTCATCTGCCAGAGAGTAGCCCTAATTGGCCCGAGACCCAAGTAATACATTTGGAACAGATAACTCTCACCAGAATTTGTCCGAGGCTAAATCATACATTTGGGCCAGATAACTCAAACCGGAATCGGACCGAGCTCAATCCCTGCATCCTAGCCATAAGTAATACTGCCTAAGGTGGCCCAGACGGCCGATTCTGACTTTGTGTTTTTTGGTCTAGCTTAATGTTCTGGTCGGTAGCTAGCTAGCACTCACATGGCTAGTAGCAAGATCATGAAAAGGAGCATGGCGGAAGCCCTACAATATTAAGTTTTTCTAAGTAGTGACAACGCCCGGGAGAAGGCAATGTAGAAAAGGAATCTTAAGACATGCTGTACTTTTCTTAAATGTCGTTTTGTAATTCACTAAAAGAAACAGACAACAAGTAAATTGTGTTTGAAAAAGGTGACGTTTTTTCTGTGAGCCCATGGGGTAATGTGGGTAACCACAGGTTGTTTTTCCCACAGGTGGGCAGGGCTGTGTCTTTCCATCTAATACCGACTGGGACTATAGTCAAAGACTTTTAGAACTAACCCAAGATAGGCCAGAGCCTGTTGTTTCCAAGGGAGGAAATTAATCATGATGGGCAAATATGCATTTACTTGCATATTTCCATTTGGGAATGCCTGCTCTGTGAAGTGTGCGTGTGCAATAACACATTTTGCCCTTGCATTCCTTCTAAACGGATGCATCACATTTATACAATTTATACAATGTGACGCATCCGGTCAGCATTTCCACACTCTACCAAATGGTGATGAGAGGAAGCCCAGTGGCTGGCAGTGGGAGAAGATGGAGTGAGGTGGATTTTGGCCAACATTCTGCTAATCCTCTCATCGATGAAACATTTGACCTCCATACAGATTCTACTTTTGGAAACAGAAAACTGTATCAGAGTGGACTGCTTTTTGTAGACTTTATTTACCCTTTGCCAAAGTTTTAAAAAATTGCGTTGTTTAGAAGGAATGCAAGGGCAAAATTTGTTATTGCACACGCACACTTCACATCTGTCTTATTGTTCTATCTGTGCTATAGCTTGGTTTCCATTTTTCAACTGGATTTTCTTCTCCCACTGACTGGTCGTCAACAGTTACTGATCTTGGAACTCATGTCTTCACCAGAAACAGCTTCTGGTAAACTGTTTGCCACTAGTGGCAATACATATTCTTGCCACGTGTTAGCAACAGGTTCAAATATGTGGAATCTTGAGATAATTATTTTCTAGAAAAAAATCCTCTGGTGAACTGTTTGTTACTAGTGCCAAAAAAATATGATTGTTGCCAAAGGTTTGCCCCAGATTCACCACTGGTGGTAAATATTTGAAAACTTTCTGGCAGCATTTTTTTTGCAGCAAATTTACCAAAGATTTGCAGGAAGTTTGCCAGAACTGTAACGGTTCTCTTGTGGTGAAGGAGAGTCAGACCAAAATGCAGCGTGTAGATTTCGATCCATGTTTAATAAACAAACGTAAAACACGAATCAATTATAAACACTACAAAACAAAGAACGTAACGAAAACCGAAACAGCCTATACTTGTGTAAACTAACACAGAGACAGGAACAAGGACACTAAGGACAATCACCCACAAAACCCAACACAAAACAGGCTACCTAAATATGGTTCCCAATCAGAGACAATGACTAACACCTGCCTCTGATTGAGAACCATATCAGGCCAAACATAGAAATAGACAAACCAGACACACAACATAGAATGCCCACCCAGCTCACGTCCTGACCAACACTAAAACAAGGAAAACACATACGAACGATGGTCAGACCGTGACAAGAACAAATAACTTTTTGGAAGGGTACCCACTGTTTTTCTGGAAATAAAACAGTTTACTGTTCTGTATATCACTTCTACCCATCTATCTCTAGTATGTACTGTATCGCTCTATGGCATGGCCCAAACCAGGGGCCTGTATTCAAAAAACATAGACTAGGAGTAGTAGGATTAGGAACACTGATCTAGGACCAGTCTTTTCCTTTTAGATCATAATGGATAGGATTATATGATTACTGTATATGAGATGCTTTGTGAATATGGGCCCTGGTTACTATTTATTTACAACATGGCTGCCATGGCGATTGCACCTGATGACATAGTACCAGAAGGTGAATATATCATCATCGGGTGTGAGTGTTTTCCTTACTCATTCTTAAATGTCTCCTTGTCTATTGTCAAAGTCTCGATCGTCTGGATTCCTATCATGAGTACAGACGGATACAGTGTCACAGTGTTGTTGTCATCAATCACAATAGCCAATGACACAGTGAGAGCTGATGGCCGGTACACCGTTCCCATGCCTATCACAAGCCTGTAATTGCCTGTTCCTTAATTTCTGAGTGACAGGTGAAGTTGTTAAATATGTTTGGGCTGCAGCATTGAAACCCAATGGCGCATCTATTGTCACATACATAAACGTCCACGTAGCTTGTGATTGGACTGTAACATACACATAAAAACAACTGAGATACATAAAAAATTAAAGACAACAAAGTAGTTGTTTATGTCTTTAATACAGCTGTTTATCACCTGTGAATATGGTAAACAACAAAGGTTGAAGAGTACAATGGTGTGAGTATGGCAATCATATGTGTTGGGAACTAGCAGAAATACAGTATACAGTATACTTTATGTGAGACTCAGTGCACTGTATGAGTGTATAATTGAAATATTTGAATTACTCCTTGGTGCTTGTCATTAATAGTCATGAATGCTAAGCATGAATTCAATGTGCATTCATTCATTATAGTGTGTCTATTATGAGCTTAATTTGATGTCACATACCATCATCTTTAGATACCCAAAATCCGCCATTGTGTTGTGCCTCCTGTGTGTAAACCCCTGCAATATAAACAAGGTTATTGTAAGCCGATTTCACTGGTATATAGGCCTACACTACATCATTGTATTTTGGATGTAAAAATGCATTCAAACATGATGTTGAAAAGGCTGGTCCTCATCTTTATCAAACTTAAGTTTGGAAATCTTTCAACGTCAATTAGACATGGTAAAATATTTTTGTATGATTATGAGCAAGCAGACAAAATATACAGCCAATATTTTTCATAGCAGAACATAAGCTACTCTGTGATAATGGTAGAATGATATGATCATGTGGGTGTACATATCTATGTCTAAAATGTTATCCCAGGGCTACAGACAGTACAGACAGTACATTGCCGCAAAGCATAAAGAGTTGTTTAATTAAAATTTGATCTGTTCTTTTCATTGCACGTATCAACAGAGACCGAGTGCCTGTGTTGTCTGGCCATCCTTCGTCACCTATCCACACCCTTACAATAAATCTCTATGGCCACGCCCTACTGCAAGTCAACCTGATTGGTGGACATAATACCTGTGGTTATAGTGCGCACTCTAGTGGTAGCAGAGAGAGACATCAAAACCACTGAACCTTCCAGATCATATCACAACTGTTGCGTAATCATTGCCAGAAGTAAAGTCTATAATCCAAGGCACATCCTTTTTTTATTTAGCCAAGTAGGACATGATCCGTGATCATGATTGTTTTGGTACCTGGATCAACAATACAATACCAACAGGGTATAAACCAGGTCGTTTGGCTCCTGGATGCTGATTGTCTGAAAGCTGTGGTATATGAGACAATATACTATGGGTATGAGGAAAAACTTATTGTTTACTGGTCTAATTATGCTGGGAACCTGTTTATAATAGCAAAAAGTCACCTCAGGGGTTTGTGGTACACTGTGGCGATCCTTCATTCAGAGCCCCACTTGATTTGAGCCCCACCTGTTTAGCAAAAAAATATATACGTATATATACAGCACCAGTCAAAAGTTTGTACACAGCTACTCATTTAAGGGTTTTTTCTTAATTTTTTACTATTTTCTACGGGCCCTTGTCCGTGGTGGCTTCCCAATCAAGATTGGATCCGGAGATACCTGCGTCTTCGTCTACGGCTATGTCTCCCTCTCCGGTGGCTTCTATCTGGGTTCAGACCGTGAGGCTGCCAGAGAGACCGGCCCATTCAACATGACCAGCTATCATCATAGGCAGCTCTATGGTGAGAAACATCTCGGTCCCCAAGGCAAAAACCCTGTGCTACCGAGGAGCACGCATACAGGACATAACAAGGCTGCTTCCGACTGTTCTACCATAGATGCCGGGAGCTGACACTGTCGTTGTCCATGTGGGGTCAAGCGACATCAGGAGGGCTAGCTCGGAACATTTGAAAATTGATTTTATATAACTGATTTTAGCATTAAAAGACTAAAAGAAAAAGGCCAATAATTTCAGGTCCAGTACCATCTTTGGGCCGCGGGTGTGAAAGATTCAGCAGACTGCTGGCATCACACATCTGGCTAAAAGACTACTGTAGCTCTGCTGGAGCCACTTTTATTGATAACTTTGACACCTTCTGGAAACAGAAGATACTCTACAGGAATGACAGAGTCCATCCAAATCATCTTGGCTCCTGGACTCTGTCCACGCGTTTCAAGGCTGCGTTGAAACAATGACTGGTAAATGAGCCAAGACCAGCTCAGTTAATCCCTACCATTGTGACAATGAGCCATCATAATGCTGCGTCGAATGTACATGATCTTAGGGGCATTGGCAAACACAATGTAAGTCATTAAATTTATCTACCCCTAATTGCACCGAGTACATCTGTTTATCCTACAGCTATTGTAAGCAGTAATCATGAGCCTATAAATCAGAGTTACACTGTTAGCACTGAGGCGATGTGCAATAGTAGGAAGACCACTTTATGCAGCTCACCCTGCAGTATCAACTCCAATGTAAATAACATGAGTAAGTCTACCTCTGATAAGCTTCCCAGTAAAAGCATTAAAAACAATCAAGCAACCCAGAAAAGGGCTAAAAATAGCCCATATTAACATATGTAGCCTAAGAAACAAGGTCCATGAAGTCAATAACTTGCTTGTAACAGATGACATTCATATTCTGACTATCTCTGAAACTCACTTAGATAATACATTTGATAATACAATTGTAGCAATACATGGTTATAACAACTATCGAAAAGACGGAAACGGAGGCGGTGTTGCCTCAGAACCACATTCATGTAAAGCTTAGGGACAATCTAATGTTAAATACTGTTGAAGTAATATGGCTACAGATTCATCTGCCTCACCTAAAGCCCATTCTTGTGGGAAGCTACTATAGACCACCAAGCACTAACTGTCAGTATCTGGATAATATGTGTGAAATGCTTGATAATGGTTGCGATATCAACAGAGAAATATATTTTCTGGGTGATTTAAATATTGACTGGCTATCATCAAGCTGCCCACCCAGGAAACAACTTCAAACTGTAACCAGTGCCTACAACCTGGATCAGGTTGTCAGTCAACCTACCAGGGTAGTTACAAACAGCACAGGAATGAAATCATCAACATGTATTGTCCACATTTTTACTAACGCTGCAGATTGCTTTAAAGCAGTAAAAAATATCCATAGGATGTAGTGATCACAATATAATAACCATATCTAGGAAAACCAAAGTTCCAAAGGCTGGGCCTAATATAGTGTAAAATAAATGTTGTAGTGATTCATATGTTGATGATGTAAAGAATATTTGCTGGTCTGTGGTGTGTAATGAGGAGCAACCAGACGCTGCACTTGACGCATTTATGAAACTACTTATTCCAGTTATTAATAAGCACGCACCCATTAAGAAAATTACTGTAAAAACTGTTAAATCCCATGGATTGATGAGGAATTAAAAAATTGTAAGGTTGAGAGGCATGAGGAAAAAAAGGTATGTCAATTAAGTCTGGCAGCCCAACTGATTGGCAAACGTACTGCAAATTAAGAAATCAAATTTAAAAATAAAAATAAACTACACATTATATAAAGAATGATAATAAAAAGAGTTGAGGCACCTTACATTATTATTTTTTAAATCAGATGTCTCATTCATCACAAAGCCCAGTGATATTGCAACTACTTTATGACTTTTTCATTGGCAAGATAAGCAAACTTAGGGATGACATGCCAACAACAAACGCTGACACTACACATCCAAGAATATCGGACCAAATTATGAAAGACAAGAACTGTACTTTTGAATTCCGTAAAGTCAGTGTGAAAGAGGTGAAAAAATTATTGTTGTCTATCAACAATGACAAGCCACCAGGGTCTGACAATCTAGATGGAAAATTACTGAGGATAATAGCAGATGATATTGCCACTCCTATTTGTGAGAGGTAGACATGTTGAATGCACCGAGCTGTCTTTCTAAACTACTGGCACACAGCTCGGACACCCATGCATACCTCACAAGACATGCCACAAGAGGTCTCTTCACAGTCCCCAAGTCCAGAACAGACTATGGGAGGCACACAGTAGTACATAGAGCCATGACAGCATGGAACTCTACTCCAAATTAAGTAACTGACGCAAGCAGTAAAATTAGATTTGAAAAAACAGATTAAAAAAAACACCTTATGGAACAGCGGGGACTGAAGCAACACAAACACATACATAGCATTGAAATACAGTATATGATAATATACAGTATATAATACAGTCTAACACCCTAAATGTTACGGTTTTCTTCTATATCCTCCTCTGACGAAGAGGTAGAACAAGGATCGGACCAAAACGCAGCGTGTTGATTGAGATTCATGTTTAATAAAACAAAGAAACACTAACACTAACAAAAACAATAAACGAAACCGAAACAGCCTATCTGGTGCAAACTAACCGAGAGTACACATAGGACACTAAGGACAAATAGGACAATCACCCACGACAAACTCAAAGAATATGGCTGCCTAAATATGGTTCCCAATCAGAGACAACGATAAAGCACCTGCCTCTAATTGAGAACCACTCCAGACAGCCATAGACCTTGCTAGATAACCCCACTAGCTACAATCCCAAAAACATACACACCAAAACCCCAAGACAAAACACAGCACAATACAGAAATTCCATGCCACACCCTGGCCTGACCCAATACATGAAGAAAAACACAAACAAAATACTTAGACCAGGGCGTGACACTAAATACATTTGTTGCACAATTAAATATACATGTCATTATGCACAATTTATCAAACTTTCAGAATAGGAACCAAATTAACTTCACCTTACTGTGCTCAGGACCTAGTCAATACAATCACAGAAAACCTTTATTATGTCACCTCAATGAAAGTTAACCAAATCAATAATGTGCTAGTTAGGCTGTAATCGTTTGCTGCAGGCTACACACATTATCATGATGAAACTGTGTGAAATTATATCCAATGTTGTTGTTATGTTCTGTTAATTACGGATGTCCCCTTTAAGGATGGAGCACCCTTGGTCATGCACAGAGTTGTTCTATGTTATTCTGCTACTAACTCATTTGAGTAAATGTGAAGCTCCAGTTCAATTGCTTGTATTCCGAGTCTTTCTTATTACATAAATAAGTACTAAGTGTTAAGACACTACAATGGCGACGAGGTTGATTACCTGCAGTGTGCATCACGAATACAGATGGAGTTCGTAGGAAGAGAGGAAGATTTTGACCCTGTAGCACAACAGCTAGCAAGCAGTGAAGACGAGGGGAGAGCTGACGAGAACGAGGCGGCAGATCAAAGACCCATGGAGCCGGAGGTAAAGAGAATGGCTAGCATCGGGAAAATAGATGTGTTTGATGACACGCAAGAAAACTGGGCAACTTACATTGAACGACTGGAATAGTACTTCATTGCAAACGACATTGCTGATAACAAAAGAGTACCAGCGTTGTTGAGTTTAATTGGCACAAAAACATACAGTTTGCTAAGAGATCTGACTGCCCCTCTGAAGCCCTCAAATAAAACATTCACAGAGATTGTGGAGATATTGCAAAATCACCTATCACCTAAACCACTCCTCATCGCGGAACGATTTCATTTCCACAAGAGAGATCAGAATGATGGGGAGGGTGTTAGTACATACAGTGCCTTGCGAAAGTATTCGGCCCCGTTGAACTTTGTGACCTTTGACAAATCTCCGTCCCAGTCTCAGGTCTTCTTCCAGAATGGTCCTGTATTTGGCTCCATCCATCTTCCCATCAATTTTAACCATCTTCCCTGTCCCTGCTGAAGAAAAGCAGGCCCAAACCATGATGCTGCCACCACCATGTTTGACAGTGGGGATGGTGTGTTCAGGGTGATGGGCTGTGTTGCTTTTACGCCAAACATAACGTTTTGCATTGTTGCCAAAAAGTTCCATTTTGGTTTCATCTGACCAGAGCACCTTCTTCCACATGTTTGGTGTGTCTCCCAGGTGGCTTGTGGCAAACTTTAAACGACACTTTTTATGGATATCTTTATGAAATGGCTTTCTTCTTGCCACTCTTCCATAAAGGCCAGATTTGTGCAATATACGACTGATTGTTGTCCTATGGACAGAGTCTCCCACCTCAGCTGTAGATCTCTGCAGTTCATCCAGAGTGATCATGGGCCTCTTGGCTGCATCTCTGATCAGTCTTCTCCTTGTATGAGCTGAAAGTTTAGAGGGACGGCCAGGTCTTGGTAGATTTGCAGTGGTCTGATACTCCTTCCATTTCAATATTATCGCTTGCACAGTGCTCCTTGGGATGTTTAAAGCTTGGAAATCTTTTTGTATCCAAATCCGGCTTTAAACTTCTTCACAACAGTATCTCGGACCTGCCTGGTGTGTTCCTTGTTCTTCATGATGCTCTCTGCGCTTTTAACGGCCCTCTGAGACTATCACAGTGCAGGTGCATTTGTACGGAGACTTGATTACACACAGGTGAATTGTATTTATCATCATTAGTCATTTAGGTCAACATTGGATCATTCAGAGATCCTCACTGAACTCCTCACTGAACTTCTGGAGAGAGTTTGCTGCACTGAAAGTAAAGGGGCTGAATAATTTAGCACGCCCAATTTTTCAGTTTTTGATTTGTTAAAAAAGTTTGAAATATCCAATAAATGTCGTTCCACTTCATGATTGTGTCCCACTTGTTGTTGATTCTTCACAAAAAAATACAGTTTTATATCTTTATGTTTGAAGCCTGAAATGTGGTAAAAGGTCGCAAAGTTCAAGCGGGCCGAATACTTTCGCAAGGCACTGTATGTAGCAGTGTTGAAGAAACTGTCTGAACATTGCCAGTTTGGAAATAACCTAAATTACACATTAAGGGATAGATTTGTTTGTGGACTGAAACATGAACATATTCAAAAACGTTTGCTCACAGAATCAGAGCTCACGTTTGCAAAGGCTGTTGAAATTGCTGTGGCTATGGAAATCGCGACTCAAGATGCATTTGAGTTGCAAAGTAAAAGTACTGACCTGTCACAAATTTCCCTGCACAAGTTTTCACGCAGTCGACAGCGCTGGAGAGAGATTGAGCCCAATGGGGGCGTTGCAGGTCAGAGTGCATTATGGGGGGCAAACACAGCAGTTACAGCTGTATGTGGTGCCTGGAACTGGCCCTCCATTATTTGGCAGGGAATGGCTTTCAAAAATAAAGCTGAACTGGTGTGACTTGAAAATGCTCCACACATTCCAGTCCAAAGAGAAAGGCACAGACCAAACACTGGAACACTTGCGGAAGAAATACAACACAGTTTTCAGTGATCAGATGGGAACAGTAAAAGGCTTCACAGCAAAACTTGTACTAAGAGATGATGCAACCCCCAAATTCTGCAAAGCCAGATCTGTTCCATACTCCCTGAGACCAAAGGTGGAAGCGGAAATCGATCGCTTGCAGGATACAGGGATCCTGACGAAAGTGGACAGAAGCGAATGGGCCACACCCATAGTTCCTATTGTGAAGAAAGACGGGTCTGTTAGAATGTGTGGGGACTTCAAGGTAACTGTGAATTCAATGTTGCATGTGGACCAATACCCCCTACCATGCCTGGATGACATCTTTGCTGCACTAGCTGGTGGGAAACACTTCGATCTGAAACAGGCTTACCTGCAGCTACCGGTTGAAGAGAGTTCCAAACAGTACCTGACAATAACCACACACAAAGGTCTATACAGGTATAACCGCCTGGTTTTTGGCATTGCATCAGCCCCAGCCATTTGGCAACGAACTATTGACCAGATTTTGCAAGGAATCCCAGGAACCCAGTGTATCCTGGATGACATGATCATAACAGGACGCACCGACAAAGAGCACCTGGCTAACCTGGAAGAGGCCCTGAAAAGACTGAAAGAGTATGGTCTACAGGCAAACTTAAAGAAGTGTGAGTTCTTCAAAGACAAGATTGTCTTCTGTGGACATGAGATTGACTGTAATGGATTGCACAAAACACAGGACAAAATCGAGGCAGTGGTACAGGCACCACGACCAAAAAATATCACAGAAGTGAGATCTTTCACGGGACTGATCAATTATTACAGAAGATTCCTCCCAAACCTTTCAGCAGTACTCCAGCCTCTAAATCAGCTCCTGGAAAAGAATAGGACATGGCGGTGGACAGAGCAGTGTGAAAATGCATTTTTGGAGGCAAAACGGCTCATAACATCTGAACAGGTCCTGATGCATTACGACCCTGAAATGCCAGTGAAGTTGGCTTATGATGCGTCCCCTTATGGCTTAGGTGCCGTCCTTTCACACACACTGAAAGATGGGTCAGAGAGGCCAGTTGCATTCGCGTCACGAACATTGAATGATGCAGAGAAAAACTACTCACAAATCGACAAAGAAGCACTGGCACTAGTGTGGGGCGTCAAGAAATTCCACCCATACCTATATGGCAAGCGTTTCACACTGGTTACAGATCACCAGCCGTTGCTTTCCATTTTCAGTCCAAAGAAAGGCATTCCGGCAATGACAGCAGCCAGGTTACAGCGATATGCCCTGTTCCTTGCCAGTCATATGTATGACATTGAGTTTAATCCGTCATCCCTCCACACAAATGCAGATGGATTATCCAGACTGCCATGTACAAGAGAAAGACAAAGGAGGGTGGATGCAGTGGACATGTTCCATACCGCTCAGCTCGAGGCACTACCAGTCACAAGCACAGTTATCAAACAGGAGACAAGGAAAGATGTGACCTTGTCACAAGTGTACACCTATGTACACCTACACCATGTCAGGATGGCCAGCTACTGGCAGAAAGGAGCTGACTCCGTATTTCCAGCGGAGAAACTAAATTACAACGTACCAAGGATGTTTGATGTGGGGAATGAGAGTCATGATACCCCAGAAATGCCAACATCTAGTTTTGCAGCAATTACATGAAGGTCATGTTGGAATTGTCAAAATGAAGCTGCTCGCAAGGAGCCACTTCTGGTGGCCAGGTCTGGATCAACAAAAACATGGCGAAGAACTGTAGCGGATGTTTGGAAACCCTTCACATGCCTGCTCCTGTCCCAGTCCACCCATGGGAATGGCCCGCAGAGCCATGGCAGAGAATTCATGTGGACTACGCTGGTCCCTTTGAAAAGCACATGTTTCTGGTTATAGTGGATGCCCATTCCAAATGGCCAGAGGTGTTTTGCACTGACTCCTCCACCTCAGCTCAGACGATAGAGTGTCTCAGAACAACGTTTGCACGCTTCGGTTTGCCACTGCAGCTGTGACAACGCGCAAGTTTTTGTAAGTGACGAGTTTACAAGATTCATGTCAGTAACTGGAATCAAACACTCAACCTCAGCTCCATACCACCCTGCCACCAATGGGCTGGCAGAACGCTTTGTGCAAACCCTAAAGCAAGGACTCCGTGCAGCAAAACGAGACGAAGGGACTTTGCAAACAAAACTGGCCAAGTTCCTGGCCTCCTACCGAAACACCCCACATGCCACGACAAAAGAAAGCCCAGCCGCACTGATGTTCGGGAGGCCTCTCCGCACACAGCTGGACATCATGAAGCCAAACAGGCGTAATGAAGTGCTGAACAAACAAGCCAAGATGCTCTCCGGTGGCCGGGAGCGCCACCTCCAAACAGGACAGGAAGTGATGGTGCGAGACTACAGAAGAGGAGGGAAATGGACAAGAGGGGCCGTACACACACAAACGGGACCCAGAACTTACCAGGTTCAAGTGAGCCCAGACATAATTTGGCGGCGTCACATTAACCAAATGCATGCCACGGAAAACAGCACAACAATCGAGAGAGAACAGGCACAGAGAGATCCTGAGAGTGACACACAGGGAACTGTAGAGGACGGTGGGGCAGTAAAGAGACCCCAGGCTGAAAGAAGGGAACGTGTTGATGAAGGTGCTGCTATAGCAGAAGCTATAATGGAACAAGCACACACTGAGGATGTTCAGGAGCCTTCAGACAATCCGAGGCGCTACCCAACGAAGGCACCGTCCACCAGACAGACTAGACTTATAAACAAACAAACAAAAACTAACTGTTCAAGTTCAAATTAAAAGATGCAAAATAACAACAAGTTCTGGGAAATGTTTCAGTTGTGGTTTGGTAAAAGTAACTCTGATTGTATAAGAGAAGGAATGTTATGTTCTGTTAATTACTGATGTCCCCTTTAAGGATGGAGCACCCTTGGTCGTGCTCAGAGTTGTTCTATGTTATTCTGGTACTAACTCGTTTGAGTAAATGTGAAGCTCCAGTTCAATTGCTTGTATTCAGAGTCTTTCTTATTACATAAATAAGTACTAAGTGTTAAGACACTACAGTTGTGTAAGCTAGTTGGACAGAAAATGGAATATTGTCACCCTATGTGTAATAGCATAGCAAGCAACATAGTAACATAGGCTTACAAACATTTGTTATACTAGCCTATTTCATGCATAATATTATACTCGTAAAGAGATGACAAAGCTGGGTACCTTTATCTTTTGCTTGTTTCACCTCTTCTTCTTTCCTAAACTGGGAACGTGATGGCTTAGACCTTTTCTTATCCATTTGTGTTGATTTGGCATCAATACATTACCCATCCCCCAACACTGTCTGTTACGGTTTTCTTCGGGTGAAAGAGAGTCGGACCAAAATGCAGCGTGGTTAATATGATACATCTTTAATTACGATGAAACACGAACAATACAAAAACGTAACGTGAAAACCGAAACAGCCTAAACTGGTGACAATAAACACAGAGACAGGAACAATCACCCATGAAACACTCAAAGAATATGGCTGCCTAAATATGGTTCCCAATCAGAGACAACGAGAATCACCTGCCTCTGATTGAGAACCGCCTCAGGCAACCATAGACTATGCTAGAAAACCCCACTAAGCCACAATCCCAAAACCTACGAAAAACCCCCATACATAAACACAACACAAAATAAACCCATGTCACACCCTGGGGCCTGTTGCACAAAAGTAGAATTAAGACATCCAGGATAAATGACTCAGCTGAGCTCAATGAAGCCAAAACATGTGCGTCCAGGCTTAATTGGTTGCACAAAGACCAAGCCAGGATGAGCAGACACGGATTCATTAAGCCAGGTGAAACCAATCCTGGATAGGTGCGCGCTCACGGCTCACTCAAATAGACCCCGCCACAGATCACAGATTAACTGATTTACCATGGCAACTAGAACCGCGTACTTTTCCCCGTCTGAAGCACAAATCCTCATGGAGGCATACGAGGAGGTAAAAGATATAATTAAGAAGAAAGGCAACACCGCCACAGTGATAAAGCAAAGAGAAAAAGCGTGGCAAAGTATTGCAGACCGCCTGAATGCGTAAGTAGTGCACAATTACACACTCACCGCTCCGCTGAAACATCACAATTACAATTCAAATATTTAATTCACATCTCCAAAAATGCAGTTGTACTGTAATTATGAAACGGTTAAATTTTTTATTGAAATGCACTGCAGATATGAGTGAAATTGTGTAAAGTAACTCCATCACACTGTATAAAGCTATGATCAATTTTTTGATATTTTTACTGAAAACAAGACAAAAATACCAAGTAATTTTTTGCAGTGTGACTCCATTAAATGTGTGTGTGTGTGTGTGTGTGTGTGTGTGTGTGTGTGTGTGTGTGTGTAGATTAAACATGAACGGGCCAAAACGGACATGGCAGCAGGTCAAAATCAAATACAAGAACATTCTGCAGAATGGTATGGTCCCTGACTAATATTTAACAAAGCACAAGCATATATTGTACCCAGAAGGTGCCTGCTCACACATTGTCTGTACTGTTTTAGCAGTGAAAAAGAATACCCACAGACAAGGCACGGGTGGTGGGTCACCAAAGGCTGACCTTACCCCAGCAGAGGACATGGCCTTGGAGCTAAATAAAGGCAGGCCCGTCTTAGAGGGGATCCCTGGGGGGAAAGAGACGAGCATAGGTTCCTCCCAAGATGCCACCCGCTTCATTCAAGGTATGTCCTTCCATCTCTACATGGGATACAACTACATTCATATTGAATCAATTTGGACTGTCTGACTTTGGTTTACCTATTGCCTTGCAGTGTCTGGCAGCACTGTGTTCCTGTTAGAGCCACCAGCACAAGCACCAGACGATGCTGATCCAGTGAGTACTCCATCAAAGGCATACTGTAGGCCTGGCATGTCTTGTCTACTAGCTTCAATATGAATCCGATTAAATGTGATAGGGTGAAGGCCCCAGTGCAGCAGCAACAGCACATGATGGAGACGATGATGAGGAGGAGACCATCTCTCTGGATTCCAGAAGGCATGAGGTATCATGTTAAGACTGTGAAAGTACTATTTACTCTACAATGGTGAGGAGTCCTCATCAAAATCAAAAAATCTAATTTCTTCTACAGGACCCAGATGCTATACAGTGGGAAAACCAGCCTGGCAACATAGTGCGTATTAATAAAAGGACACCACATCCTGCCAAATTCCAGCTGCGCTAATTGTATTGTGTTCAGAGCTCACAAGCTATCAGAAAGTTGTATGGCAACCACCTCCGGCGCCAAATAGAACTGGCAGACATAGACATTCAGTACAAGAAGAAAAAGATGGAAAATCTTGCACTGGAGTTCAAAATAAAAAAGAGGACAATTAGGAAACTGGACCTTGAAATAAAAAAACTTGAGAGGGAGGTGAGATATGCCTTCAATGTACACTGTATGCTAACTGTAACACAAATGTATTAATCATTATTTTTCTTTCCTCCCCCAGCTCCAAGAAGATGACACAGCTCAAAATAAAAATTAGGTATATTCTCGTAAAGTCAAGTGAGCCATGACATATGAGCTCTTATTGTGAGCACACAGGACGGTGGCATCTTTCTAATTTTTTTATTTTTTTTTCCCAGCAATCAGTACAACCAAGTCATCGTTATAAGGCATCGCCCTCTTTTGCCCACCCCCCCAGCACCAGGTGTGGCCACTAGCCTATATGAAGGCCCAAAATTGTGTGTTCCTTTCTGCTCTGACAATGGCATGCCCATTCGTGCGAGATGTGGTGGATGAAGAAGCACTTGTGCTGAGGAGAGCCTTCAGGCGAGAAAGGGTCTTCAGGGACCGGTTGGACCCACTGGCCTTCCCTGATGACCATCTATATGAAAGATACAGGTTTTCTGCAGATGGCATCAGGTATCTATGCAGACTACTGGGTCCCAGGATTAAGCACCACACTGCACGGAGCCATGCACTGAGTGTGGAGCAAATGGTTTGTGTGGCCTTGCGCTTTTTTGCTAGTGGAGCCTTCCTGTACTCAGTGGGGGATGCAGAACAGCTGAACAAGGCCACAATTTGCCGCACAATAAGGAGTGTGTGTCTGGCTATCAAAGCATTAGCAGATGTCTTCATCTCCTTCCCTGGCCACAGAAGACTCTGTGACATCAAAGAGGAGTTCTATAGGATTGCAGGTAAGAGGATCTACAAATTACAGGACAACTGTTAACACATAGTAGGATACTCATTACTTTGTGTGACAGGTTTCCCCAATGTCATTGGTGCAGTGGACTGCACACACATAAGGATAAAAGCCCCCTCAGGTGCCCATGAGGCCGATTTTGTGAATAGGAAATCCTTTCACAGCATTAATGTTCAGGTGAACATAACTTTTTGATATTGTCCATTGACGAACACTCTGCATTGCCAGTGATGTGCATTGATTGGTGTAATATTCCTCATCTTATGATTTCAGATGGTCTGCAATGCTGACTGTGTGATCAGCAATGTTGTGGCAAAATGGCCTGGCTCAGTCCATGACTCCAGAATCTTTCGGGCCTCTGAAATCTATCAGTGCCTATCACAAGGTAAGCCACACAACCCCTATTTATAACCATCATGGCTGTGTCAAGAATATCACTGTTTATGAGGTAGTAATGATGAGATTTTGTGTTGACAGGTGAATTCTCTGGTGTGTTGCTGGGAGACAGGGGGTATGGCTGCCAGCCTTTTCTCCTGACACCTTTCACAGACTCCCAGGAAGCACAGCAGGCCTACAACCATGCCCATGCCAGGACCAGGGCCAGAGTTGAAATGATATGGCTTGTGCTGTCCTCCACAATGTGGCCTGCCTGAGGAAGGAGAGGGCCCCCAGAGTGCCACCAGCCATGGACTGGGACAATCCGGCAATCTTCCCTGATGACGACAGTGGTCGGCTGCTGAGGGACCAATATGTGTTGAATTATTTTAGTTAGTATGTGTGCTTTCAATTTTGGTTAAATATGTCCTGCGGTGGCAGAGGAATTTGGTTTTTTTGGGGTTCGTTTTTTGACGAATTTGGCCTCTTAGGATGTTTGTGCGGTATACTGTATGTAATACAAGGCTGCAGGGAGGCTACTGCATCCATTCATTTGTCTGTTCAGTTGATGTGTATGGATTTGTCCTGCATTTATTTTAGTGTGCAGACATGCAGGGTGTGTTATATACAGACCTTTGAATGTGTATGTATCATTTTGTATAATATGCTTGGATTCTGTGCTTTCCATCTTGTAGAGTCACTGTGACTTCAGTTTCGAAAGGAGCTGATGGTTTACCTGCTTTGTTTTGTCCTTATTCAATAAAGGAACATAATGTTACACATTGTGTTTTTATATTCATATGGAATGTGTATTTGTTTATATGACAGAGTACTAGGGCCACACTGATGAAAAAGGATAAAGTCATACATTTATGAGGCTGGTTCTTTCTGCAGAAAAGCTACATATTGTTTTTACAGTTTTGATACTTATGACAATGTGATACTTAATATTCTGGCACATCAGCATGTCTTTGTTTATGAAACCATACTGAAGTACAATTTCACGAAATGCCCCACATCTGTCATTTTAACAACTGTCCTCCTTTAAAACAACTGGTTACGATATTATGACTTGTGTTTTTTTCCCCTCTGTGGCCCTAATATTATATCATTTTATATATATAGCCTTATAGTCTATGGGAAACTGTAAATTATCTAATGATAGCAACATCATCTAAAAATCATTTGTTATCCAAAATCATTGAAATTAATGATCACAAACGTTTAAATAATAACAGTGGGTCTAGTTATATGTAATAATGTATAGTGAGCAGTGAAATAACTATTGGTTTCCATTTGTGGTGACTGCTGACTGACATTAGGGATGAGATTAAATAGATCCTGGAATTTAGCCTGGTCTGGAGCAGGCTAGCTCCACAGAATAAATCTCCATGGTAATTTATACCATAACATATCCTCCTGCCCCCTATCCATCTTTAGTGCAACCGGATTACGGATCAATTGAGCCAGGATCACCAAGATATCCTGGCTTAATCCCCTTATCCTAGTTTTGTGCAACAGGCCCCTGGCCTGACCAAATAAAGAAAGAAAACACAAAATACTAAGACCAGGGCATGACACTGTCAACCAAGAGTCAAGACTAAACCAATTCACCTTGGTGGTGTGCAGACTGGTTTTATACTATTCTTAAGGATTTCGCACAAACCAGAAAAAATGCAACAATATGTTTGTGAAACTACATATTCACAGTATTATGAATGAATTGTGGTTTGTTTGGTAGCATTTCGTAGTGTGACTGATTTGACTAATTGCATTAGTACTGTACAAAGTTAGAGGTGCCCTATTTGATAGATTCTCCTGCTCCCCCTACCTCAGGTTTCCAGTGGGAAGACCTGAGGTCAAACTACCTCCGCCCCCCTCCCCATCATGCACTTCTGAGTGGGAGATCTTTCCAGGCAGTAGCCTAGCTCACAAAATAGAATCAGGGCGCCCACTCCGACAAGGTTAATTGACCCACAGTCCCACACGGTGACATGATATCATTGACGAATGTCACCATTACAATTATTTTGGTGCGGGCGCCCCGTACCGCCCCCGCCAAGATGCCGCCCTTGGCGGTTGCCCATGTCACCCATACCTAAATCCGCCGCTGTCTTGTGTGCTGCCATAGAGTTACATGAGAAGTGCTCATCTAAGAAGGCTCAAGGTCATTGGCCACAGATAAAATGACGTCAAATCATGTTACAAATCAAATCAAATTGTATTTGTCACATACACGTGTTTAGCAGACGTTGTTGTGGGTGTAGCGAAATGCTTGTGTTTCTAGCTCCAACAGTGCAGTAATATCTAACAATACAGTAAAGTAAAGTAAATGAATGCAATTAAGACTATATAAATATTTGGATGAGCAATGTCAGAGCGGCATAGACTAAGATACAGTAGAATAGGACAGAAACAGTGTATACATATGAGATGAGTAATGCAAAATATGTAAACATGATTAAAGTGACTAGTGTTCCAATTATTAAAGAGGCCAGTGATTTCAAGTCTATGTATATAGGGCAGCAGCCTCTAATATGCTAGTGATGGCTATTTAACAGTCTGATGGCCTTGAGATAGAAGCTGTTTTTCAGTCTCTCAGTCCCAGCTTTGATGCATCTGTACTGACCTCACCTTCTGGATGATAGCCGGGTGGACAGGCAGTGGCTCGGTGGGGCGGCAGGTAGCCTAGTGGTTAGAGAGTTGAGCCAGTTACCAAAAGGTTGCGGGATCGAATCTCTGAGCTGACAAGGTAAAAATCTGTCGTTAATCCACTGTTCCCCGGTAGGCCGTCATTGTAAATAAGAAGTTATTCTTAATTGACTTGCCTAGTTAAATAAAGGTTAAGATTCTCCAAGATGGCGTAGCAGTCGGACATCTTGTCGTGTTGTGTCCCTCGTATATATCGTATATATCTTTTTTTTTTTTTTTGTACATATTTTTCTTCGCATATCTTTTAAAACATTTTGCTAAACCTCAACTTCCAAATACTCTCCTGCAACCCGCCTCACCCATGTTGCTATTTTTTCTGAAGTATTTATATTTACTTCGGATCCGGATCCCCTCAACTGAAGCTAGCCAGCTAACTACCAGCTATCAGTCAGCAAACCATTGCTAGCGGTCTTCAGCTAACCGGTCATCAGCTAACCTTTAGCTCGGAAAGCTCTCACCAGTTCGAACAACGCGACTCTATCCAGAGCATAACGGACCTATTATTATTTTTTATCCCCGGATTCCCACCGGATTCCCACCGCAAACGGAACATTTTCAACTGGATCTTCACAACTAGCTAACTAGCTAACCGCAACCCCGGATTATTACTCCTGGCTAGCGTTTCCACCCACTTAGCTTGAAGCTAGCCTGGCCAGAGCTCCTGTGCTACCACCGAAGCATACTCCTGGGCTACAATATCCGGACCCACGACCGGTCTATCGATGTCACCGCATGAAGAGGCATAAACAGACTCACCCCATCGTGACGCCCCCCCCCCCCAAAGGCTAACTTCCTCTTTTTTTCCTTGCTTGCTAATTCGGCCTGCTAACTGCTAGCTTGTTTAGCCCCGGTCCGCTAACTGCTAGCTTGTTTAGCCCCGGTCCGCTAACTGCTAACTTGTTTAGCCCTGGCCTACTAACTGTTAGCTTGTTAGCACAGGCCTGCTAACCGTCTGAATCGCCGCGTCCCAAACACTCACTGGACCCATATTTACTTTCAATCTCTTTTAGATTTTTAATTTGTTTATACCTTCCGGTAACCTGCCTCACCCAATGTGATACGGAATCGCTATTATTTTTTAACTTTTAGAACACACTCAAGAACCTCCAGAAACTAACCAGCTAACTAGCTACAAGCTATTTAGTCATTGTACTCACCAGTCCAGCTTCCCTGCCCCATCCACCGCTGCCTCCTGGACACTGATCACTTGGCTACATAGCTGATGCATGCTGGACTGTCCATTAATCACGGTACTCCATTCTGCTTGTTTATGTTTTATCTGTCGGCCCCAGCTGCACTCAGGCTCGGTGTGTAGTTAATCCGACCCTCCCTGCCTAGTCAACCCCATTTTACCTGCTGTTGTTGTGCTAGCTGATTAGCTGTTGTTGTCTCACCTACTGTTTTAGCTACTGTTTTAGCTAGCTCTCCCAATTCAACACCTGTGATTACTGTATGCCTCGCTGTATGTCTCTCTCAAATGTCAATATGCCTTGTATACTGTTGTTCAGGTTAGTTATAATTGTTTTAGTTTACAATGGAGCCCCTAGTTCCACTCTTCATACCCCTGATACCTCCTTTGTCCCACCTCCCACACATGCGGTGACCTCACTCATTACAACCAGCATGTCCAGAGATACAACCTCTCTCATCATCACCCAGTGCCTGGGCTTACCTCCGCTGCACCCGCACCCCACCATACCCCTGTCTGCGCATTATGCCCTGAATATATTCTACCATGCCCAGAAATCTGCTCCTTTTATTCTCTGTCCCCAACGCTCTAGGCGACCAGTTTTGATAGCCTTTAGCCGCACCCTCATTCTACTCCTCCTCTGTTCCGCGGGTGATGTGGAGGTAAACCCAGGCCCTGCATGTCCCCAGGCACCCTCATTTGTTGACTTCTGTGATCGAAAAAGCCTTGGTTTCATGCATGTCAACATCAGAAGCCTCCTCCCTAAGTTTGTTTTACTCACTGCTTTAGCACACTCTGCTAACCCTGATGTCCTTGCCGTGTCTAAATCCTGGCTCAGGAAGGCCACCAAAAATTCTGAGATTTCCATACCCAACTACAACATTTTCCGTCAAGATAGAACTGCCAAAGGGGGAGGAGTTGCAGTTTACTGCAGAGATAGCCTGCAAAGTAATGTCATACTTTCCAGGTCCATACCCAAACAGTTCGAACTACTAATTTTGAAAATTACTCTCTCCAGAAATAAGTCTCTCACTGTTGCCGCCTGCTACCAACCCCCCCCCCCCCAGCTCCCAGCTGTGCCCTGGACACCATTTGTGAATTGATCGCCCCCCATCTAGCTTCAGAGTTTGTTCTGTTAGGTGACCTAAACTGGGATGATATGCTTAACACCCCGGCAGTCCTACAATCTAAGCTAGATGCCCTCAATCTCACACAAATCATCAAGGAACCCACCAGGTACAACCCTAAATCTGTAAACAAGGGCACCCTCATAGACGTCATCCTGACCAACTGGCCCTCCAAATACACCTCCGCTGTCTTCAACCAGGATCTCAGCGATCACTGCCTCATTGCCTGTATCCGCTACGGAGCCGCAGTCAAACAACCACCCCTCATCACTGTCAAACGCTCCCTAAAACACTTCTGTGAGCAGGCCTTTCTAATCGACCTGGCCCGGGTATCCTGGAAGGACATTGACCTCATCCCGTCAGTTGAGGATGCCTGGTCATTCTTTAAAAGTAACTTCCTCACCATTTTAGATAAGCATGCTCCGTTCAAAAAATGCAGAACTAAGAACAGATATAGCCCTTGGTTCACTCCAGACCTGACTGCCCTCGACCAGCACAAAAATATCCTGTGGCGGACTGCAATAGCATCGAATAGTCCCCGCGATATGCAACTGTTCAGGGAAGTCAGGAACCAATACACGCAGTCAGTCAGGAAAGCTAAGGCCAGCTTCTTCAGGCAGAAGTTTGCATCCTGTAGCTCCAACTCCAAAAAGTTGGAGAACAAGAGCACCTCCTCCCAGCTGCCCACTGCACTGAGGCTAGGTAACACGGTCACCACCGATAAATCCATGATTATTGAAAACTTCAACAAGCATTTCTCAACAGCTGGCCATGCCTTCCGCCTGGCTACTCCAACCTCGGCCAACAGCTCCGCCCCCCCCGCAGCTACTCGCCCAAGCCTCTCCAGGTTCTCCTTTACCCAAATCCAGATAGCAGATGTTCTCAAAGAGCTGCAAAACCTGGACCCATACAAATCAGCTGGGCTTGACAATCTGAACCCTCTATTTCTGAAACTATCCGCCGCCATTGTCGCAACCCCTATTACCAGCCTGTTCAACCTCTCTTTCATATCGTCTGAGATCCCCAAGGATTGGAAAGCTGCCGCAGTCATCCCCCTCTTCAAAGGGGGAGACACCATGGACCCAAACTGTTACAGACCTATATCCATCCTGCCCTGCCTATCTAAGGTCTTCGAAAGCCAAGTCAACAAACAGGTCACTGACCATCTCGAATCCCACCGTACCTTCTCCGCTGTGCAATCTGGTTTCCGAGCCGGTCACGGGTGCACCTCAGCCACGCTCAAGGTACTAAACGATATCATAACCGCCATCGATAAAAGTCAGTACTGTGCAGCCGTCTTCATCGACCTTGCCAAGGCTTTCGACTCTGTCAATCACCATATTCTTATCGGCAGACTCAGTAGCCTCGGTTTTTCGGATGACTGCATTGCCTGGTTCACCAATTACTTTGCAGACAGAGTTCAGTGTGTCAAATCGGAGGGCATGCTGTCCGGTCCTCTGGCAGTCTCTATGGGGGTGCCACAGGGTTCAATCCTCGGGCCGACTCTTTTCTCTGTATATATCAATGATGTTGCTCTTGCTGCGGGCGATTCCCTGATCCACCTCTACGCAGACGACACCATTCTATATACTTCCGGCCCGTCCTTGGACACTGTGCTATCTAACCTCCAAACGAGCTTCAATGCCATACAACACTCCTTCCGTGGCCTCCAACTGCTCTTAAACGCTAGTAAAACCAAATGCATGCTTTTCAACCGTTCGCTGCCTGCACCCGCACGCCTGACCAGCATCACCACCCTGGAGGTTCCAACCTTGAATATGTGGACATCTATAAGTACCTAGGTGTCTGGCTAGACTGTAAACTCTCCTTCCAGACTCATATCAAACATCTCCAATCGAGAATCAAATCAAGAGTTGGCTTTCTACTCCGCAACAAAGCCTCCTTCACTCACGCCGCCAAACTTACCCTAGTAAAACTGACTATCCTACCGATCCTTGACTTCGGCGATGTCATCTACAAAATTGCTTCCAACACTCTACTCAGCAAACTGGATGCAGTTTATCCCAGTGCCATCCGTTTTGTTACTAAAGCACCTTATACCACCCACCACTGCGACTTGTATGCTCTACAAGCGGCTGGCCCTCGCTACATATTCGTCGCCAGACCCACTGGCTCCAGGTCATCTACAAGTCCATGCTAGGTAAAGCTCCGCCTTATCTCAGTTCACTGGTCACGATGGCAACACCCATCCGTAGCACGCGCTCCAGCAGGTGTATCTCACTGATCATCCCTAAAGCCAACACCTCATTTGGCCGCCTTTTGTTCCAGTTCTCTGCTGCCTGTGACTGGAACGAATTGCAAAAATCGCTGAAGTTGGAGACTTTTATCTCCCTCACCAACTTCAAACATCTGCTATCTGAGCAGCTAACCGATCGCTGCAGCTGTACATAGTCTATCGGTAAATAGCCCACCCATTTTTACCTACCTCATCCCCATACTGTTTTTATTTATTTACTTTTCTGCTCTTTTGCACACCAATATCTCTACCTGTACATGACCATCTGATCATTTATCACTCCAGTGTTAATCTGCAAAATTGTAATCATTCGCCTACCTCCTCCTGCCTTTTGCACACAATGTATATAGACTCTCTTTTTTTTCTACTGTGTTATTGACTTGTTAATTGTTTACTCCATGTGTAACTCTGTGTTGTCTGTTCACACTGCTATGCTTTATCTTGGCCAGGTCGCAGTTGCAAATGAGAACTTGTTCTCAACTAGCCTACCTGGTTAAATAAAGGTGAAATAAAAAAATAAAATAAAAAAAATAAAAAAATAATAATAATTAAATATCTACCGTGGCTTTGATTGGACTGGTCGTGTCAACATCATACTTTCAAAATAAATCTTAGCTATTAAGCTAGTCATCATCATGAATCACGTCGACAATCTACCAGCAAATCCTTTACTTTCAATCCGTGTCATATGAATAGAAATTATAGATAAAACGTATGAGTGCTCATTGGTCATTTCACATCAACATTACACAACAAGTTGGAATTTGCAAATTCAACAATGAGTGGTTTGGAAAGAATCAGTGGCTAACTGCAAAGATTGCAATGAAAATGAGCTCAGACTGGAAAAATATGTTTTGAATGGTCATCCAACTCGGAATTCCAAGTCGGGAACTCTGGCCTCTTTCTAGATCTCCGACCTGAAGATCACTGACATCATGAATCAACGTTATTTTTTTCCAAGTTCCCAGGTGTCTTGAAAGCGCCATAAATCCAGAGAACGACAGAATTTGATGACAAAGTTTGATGACAAAATATCCCCACAAGAAGGACCTTCCGCACTACCTTCCTGTTCAAGTGATCACAGCACTTGACTACAGAGCACAGTGAGCACAGAGTCAAATTTACTGTTTGCTGCTGCATAAACTATGTATTATGCCAGGGGGATATGTATACTGTAGTTAAGAAAGTAATACTAAGTGTATGTTGTGTTGTAAGCTGTTACTACCCTAATAAGTTGGTCCCCTTTCCCCTCATAATTTAGCCTACTGTTCTTACTTGGTGGTGCACATGTAGCCTATAGCTTTTAGAGAAATGTAAACATTGAATATTGTAAGCGCTTTCATTGTCTGCTTATATGCTCCCTTTATTTATCCTACGGTTCTGACTAAGTGTACAGGGAGAATACTGTAAGAATAGCCCATGTTCTGAATTCTGTCACTGTACATTTCAAAAGTGCAAATAGTTATATTGACTGCGTCCATCCTAGCTCGCTCATTAATGTCTTATTGAAAATGACAGATTGCCTCTTATGCGCTCGTCTTCCCCTTATGCCATAGCTTGTACATATCAATTGTCAGGAGAAAGCACATTTGTTTAAGCAAGTCATCCATATCAACTATGTTTTTTAAAGGCAGTAAATGAGGCTGAATGAACTGTTTTGCTGCCAGACAAGGCTCTGCTGATAGCCAGGTGTAGCAGTGGTCAGGATTCACTCCATGGTGCTGAAAAGAAAGCTCTGCTGTCAGGACAGCTTTATGTAGGTTTGTGGGCACCGTTATAGTGCAGTTAATGTATTGTTTAGTGCTGTGTTGTGTAGTGTCTTTGCTGGTATGCATCTACAACATTTGTTTTGAGTTTGCCCCACCAAGATTTACATGTTGAAAACGCCACTGGTGGTATACAGTTGATGTCGGAAATTTACATACACTTAGGTTGGAGTCATTAAAACTTGCTTTTCAACCACTCCACAAATTTCTTGGTAACAAACTATAGTTTTGGCAAGTCGGTTAGGACACATACTTTGTGCATAATTTTTCAAACAATTGTTTACAGACAGATTATTTCACTTATAATTCACTGTATCGCAGTTCCAGTGGGACAGAAGTTTACATATACTAAGTTGACTGTGCCTTTACAAAGCTTAGACAATTCCAGAAAAGTATGTCATGGCTTTAGAAGCTTCTGGCAGGCTAATTGACATCATTTGAGTCAATTGGAGATGTCCTTGTGGATGTATTTCAAGGCCTACCTTCAAACTCAGTGCCTCTGTTCTTGACATCATGGGAAAATCAAAAGAAAATAGCCAAGACCTCAGTATTTTTTGTGTAGACCTCCACAAGTCTGGTTCATCCATGGGAGCAATTTCCAAATGCCTGAAGGTACCACTTTCATCTGTACAAACAATAGTACGCAAGTATAAACACCATGGGAGGTTTGCAAGCCGAAGAACAACATCCCAACCGTGAAGCACGGGGGTGGCAGCATCATGTTGTGGGGTTGCTTTGCTGCAGGAGGGACTGGTGCATTTCACAAAATAGATGGCATCATGAGGAGAAAAATTATGTGGATATATTGAAGCAACATCTCAAGACATCAGTCAGGAAGTTAAAGCTTGGTCGCAAATGAGGTCTTCCAAATGGACAATGATCCCAAGCATACTTCCAAAGTTGTGGCAAAATGGCTTAAGGACAACAAAGTCAAGGTATTGGAGTGGCCATCACAAAGCCCTGACCTCAATCCCATAGGAGATTTGTGGGCAGAACTGAAAAAGCATGTGCGAGCAAGGAGGCCAACAAACCTGACTCAGTTACACCAGCTCTGTCAGGAGGAATGGACCAAAATTCACCCAACTTATTGTGGGAAGCTTGTTGAAGGCTACCCGAAACATTTGGCCCAAGTTTAACACTTTAAAGGCAATGATACCAAATACTAATTGAGTGTATGTAAACTTCTGACCGACTGGGAATGTGAAATAAAAGCTGAAATAAATCATTCTCTCTACTATTATTCTGACATTTCACATTCTTAAAATAAAGAGGTGATCCTAACTGGCCTAAGACAGGGAATTTTTACTAGGATTAAACGTCAGGAATTGTGAAACACTGAGTTTAAAAACGTATTTGGCTAAGGTGTATGAAACCTTCCGACTTCAACCAGCATACCGTACCACGGTGTCATTTTGGCCATATACCAAAACCCCGCTGGCCTTATTGCTTAAGTGTAGTTCAACCTGTTTAGAAATAGGATATTGTAATAGTAATTAGGCTACGGAAATAAGTATTACATCTAGATTTAAGTGGTGGTTGAATAACAGGCTAATTAGGCTTCCTGATAATTATATAACATAATTACATCATTACATCATTATATCATTACAAACAGCAACAACTATTTGGTTGTTTTATGATTCATTTAAAATAGCACCACCTGCAAGACAGGTTTTTTCTGGTTAACACAGAACATATTACAAACACATTTCTTGCTTTGCAAACACAACAGTGGTAAAATATGTTTTTATGAATGTGACAACACTTGTGACACCATGGATTACATTTTTGACTCCACGGATTACATTTGGGACTCCGCGGATTACATTTGTGACTCCACTGATTACATTTGTGACTCCACGGATTACATTTGTGACTCCGTGTGTGTTAGAATTAGGGATGTTTGACAGCTGACAATGTTAACTTATTCCCATTAGCACCTACTCCATCATCTCTGTTGATTTATTTGCTGGCTCTTCTGTGTACAGGCAGTTAGTTATTGCATCTGTTCCTCTCTATGGGGGTGAGGAGGGAAATGTGTGTGAGATTGGATGAGGGTGTTTCAGCCAAAAGGAATTCTGGCAGAAGACGTTTTTGTTCTGTTCCTTGAAGGCCAATGCAGGTTACGTACTAAAATAATGTCATTAACTACAACTTCATACCACCAAATCTGAGTCGCAAATGGCATGATATTACCTAAAATGTGCCCTAATTTTGACCAGAAGCCTATGGGTCCTGGTCACAAGTAATGCACTATATAGGGAAAAGGGACACAGCCCAAGTTACATTTTTGTTATTCCTGCTGCAGGTCACAGTCATCCAGATCCATTTGGCATCCAGGTCCAATACCAAGACTGTGCTGGACATTGACAATGCCAAGCTTGCTTCTGAGGACTTCAAGATGAAGTAAGGGGCTACTAAACGACTATGAATCATGACACACTATTCATATAAAACCTTTGTCTTTCACTCAAGGCTTTATACAACACACTCTGAGTCGAAGTTACCCTTTTAGATACAGAACCATAATCAGCCTTCCCAAGCTAAATCTTATCCATAACTATTAGTGAGGAAAAGGCAAAACTGATCAATGGTCGTGTCTGATTACCCACACTAGCTAGCGTATTACATACTTAAACTGCATACTAATTTTGGCGTTTGATCTACCTGTAGTAGAATTCACTTGTCTTTTCCGACTCACGTGTTTGACAACAGATTAATTGACACGCTGTACCAAAATGAAAGAGTGGTGGGAGTCAATGCATTCGCACATTAGATGATGCATTTGGATTACTATTTTCAAATTTCATTTATTTTTTGCACACTATTTAGTACGCTAGTATGTGTGTTCAGACACTGCCTGTGTCAAGCCATCCCTACTCCATAGACAAAGCAAAAGACTACAATCTTAAAACATATTGGTAGCCTGTGTGACCTTAGCATGACCTTAGCATACCTCAGGTATGCGAAAGAGCAGGCCATGAGGATGGCAGTGGAGGCAGACATCAGTGGTCTGAGGAGGGTCCTGGATGACATGAACCTGGGCCGCTCTGACCTGGAGATGCATTACGAGGGTCTGAAGGACGAGCTCATCATGCTTAAGAGGAGCCACCAGGTGGTAACGGATTGTTCCCGGGCCAACAGTTATTCACAGTACAACCACATTGGTTAGCACAGGGGAGCTGTTTTTCACAGTACACCCATTCAAAACCACAAAGCGTTAGCAACACCAATCTAACAAAATGCTATACCTTCTTATCTTTGATGGCCACCAACGCCAACACGTTTTCACCTCCCTCCTCACAGCCACACCTACAGTATAACAGATATGTTTGTGCTAGTGAATCTGAATAGGAATGACATGCATATGTTTACTTGGTAATACTGACCTAATAGTGCAAACAATACTAGAACAATATATTGTTTATTTGCTTAGTGTTCAGTGATGATATACAATGGACCCTATATGTATTTCATTCCACTTACAGCAGCAAAAAACTCACTTCAGCCGGCATCCACATGACAGTTGCTAGGCGGAAGGATATCATTGGCCACTAAGGAGTACTTAGCCCTGTTTTGTATGGGGTGTTATTGGAGCAGTTAATGTTCAGTACACAAATATGAAATCTACCTAACCACTGCTGATATCACACCAGGATTTCCTTTACACAGATGGATGGGTGTTTTTTTTTACAACACAGTTCCTCTCCCCCTCCTCACACTTCCTAGTATTCTTACTTTCTTCCATTAACTCACTATTACCCTTTGTGTGACTTTTACATGCACAAATTCACACATAACAGTTCATGTATGGTGAATAATGGGTAATATATTGACCAGTAGGAGACATTAGATTAGTTGACAATAGCTTAGTCCATTAGGTTAAAAGTCCTCTGGTTGAAAAACATGTAGTCACACGTGTGGTGCTGCACTGTAATAGCAAATACTCAGATCTAAAACATTGAGACCTGTTTAATCGCAGTCAAGCTACGGTTGGTTGTTATGGTTACTACCTGAGGTTACGCCCTCTGACCTTTGACCTACAGGAGATTGCCCTGGTGAAGACCCACGTGGGCGGCCAGGTGAATGTATCAGTGGATGCTGCCCCATCCCAGGACCTGAACGCAGCGATGACCGAGATTAGGAAGCACTACGAGTCTGTGGCCATCAAGAACCGCAAAGAGCTAGAAGCCTGGTACCAGGGCAAGGTGAGCTGAATGACCAAGATATCTTTACTATATGAAGTCATTTATCTAAAAGAGTTATTCTCTAAAGGTGTTTTTTTCTTCATAAGAATAATGAAATTCAGCTGCCCTAAAAATATTTACATTTGAAGTGTCAATTAAAAAAACATGTTTAAAGCATGAAGAAAGTATATTCTCTGTATAGGATGAGGTCAATGATCTATTGATGCATGGAAATCAATTTAGAGACTGAATGAGTTGGCTCTGAGGTAAACTGTGTTGACTAATGCTATTTCTTTTAACCTGTGTAGCTGGCCACAGTGGAGATTGAAGTCATGACAAACAATGAGCAGCTGGTGAGCCGCCTCACAGAGTCCGAAGGACACATACACACACGCGCGCGCCATAAAAACCCAGGCATGGGTGATAGCATGTATGCCAGGTCTCTCTGCATGTCGTTATTCTGACACCCATAAATACCTTACTGACATTTTGAACTTGGCAACATGCCCACCCCATGTCTGGACTTGACCAAACATTTTTCTGGGTGTGTAGTCTATTGGAGCACCAGATTCACAACCTCTCACACAGTTTTGTGCAACAGAGTTATACAATAATCGAATATTATCCATGTGTGTAGTGCATTGGAGAGGGCACCCACTCTATCCCCCGCGAACAGAAGCAAAACTTGTGCAACAGTATCACATACTGTGGTAGCATATCATTGGACAAGGCACCAGTATACTAACTAGTCTGCTCCAGGGGGAAGTTTTCCCTAAGTAAAGATCTAGGATCAGCTTCCCCTCCCCCAATCGTAAACTTAACCATTACTGGGGAGAAATGCAAAACTAACCCAAGATCAGTGTCTTGGTGCTACTTCACTCTTCACCCACTCATCCCTTCCACTCCCTCCTCCCCCGATAGAAATTCTCCCTGGAGGCCACGCTGGCAGACACCCAGAAACGCTACTCTGCTCAGCTGGCAGGGCTCCAGAGCATGGTGACTAGCCTGGAGCTCCAGCTCTCCCAGCTCCACGCCAACATCGCCCACAACAAGCAGGAGTACGACATGTTTCTGAACCTCAAGACCCGGCTGGAGCTGGAGATTGCAGAGAACAGGAGGCTGCTGGACGGAGAGGACGACAGTTCCACCCAAGGTAAGCCATTGTATACAGCGGGCAATAAGCCTTTGTAGACTTCTTGCCAAATGCATCATCATGAGACTGATGAGACTTGGTCTTGCTTGATTTTAAGCTAAAAGCAAAATACTGTATCTTCAAATCTCGGAAGTTGACAATTATTTTGGACTGTATCAAAAGTGGACTAATGAAGAAGATATGAAGAAACAAAAATTATTCTAAAAGTATGCTTTAAAGTGCTCAGTATGAGTGTTGCAATGAGATTTACTCCATGTCCATTTTGACTCCACAGGGGTTACCAAGATGATCACCGTGACCCAGACCATTGTGGATGGAAAGGTGATGGTTCTGTTAACAGAACCATCAATAAAGATTATGTGGTTGAATGAGAATGGGCTGTGTGGTTTCACTTGTTTCAGAGATATGAATGCTTTATAATAGACTGACTATATGAATCTGTGAGTATGGATGTCATAGCAGATACATTTTGTGTTCTCATTTCATATGACTTGATTTCAATTCGACATCTTTCCACCAAAACATGGTGTCCAGCACCAGAGTTGACTCCACAAACACTCTCCATACAGTATATAACTCTGAATCTAATGCTTGAAAAACTGAGAGTTTGATTAATAGAGATAGAATGATGTAATTTTGCCGACAGCCAGTGTGGCGGCCCTGCCACTCTGTCTGCCAAATTCTTTCTCTTTTGTTTTCCTTGGTAGGATGTCAGGGGGCGGAGCCGGGAGGGTCGTCAGCGAGGTGGGACGCACCTGGGCTCAGGTGTGTCCCGGGGATAAGTACACCTTTCCCCATTCATTGAGGAGACTCTCTCCACCCAGACACACTGTTATTTTTGGTTGTGGCATTTTGTGGTTTGTTTGTTTTGGCACCTCTCAACACCCCTCATTTTCACCATCTATGCATGCAACCACTCACTTACACTACTGAATACTGACTACACGCACCATTGTTACTTGTATATAGTTTTAGTTAAGAAATATTTAGTTAATAAATATATTTTTGTTTTTCCTTATCTCCACGTTGTCTCCCTCATGACTTCCACCGAAGGTGGTTCCTCTCCCTGTTCCCTCGGTGCTCGGGGGTCGGCGTCACCGGCCTACTAGCCATAACCGATCCATGTTTCCTTTTCCATTTGTTTTGTCTTTGGTTCATTCACACCTGGTTTTCATTTGCTTTAATTTATGTGTGTATATTTAACCCTGTTTCCCTGCTTAGGTTTGTGCAGGATCATTTTTCTTCTTGCTTGTGGAGGCTTTCCTCAGTGTATTTCGCGTGTGGTTATTATAGTAAGGTGCGTTGTGTTTTTGCGCCTTACGAGAATACTGTTACTTCCCATTGTTTTGGGGTATTGTACTGTACTGTGTTTTTGGACTTGCCCTGATTAAAATATACGCTACACTGACATCTCTGCTCTCCTGCGTTTGACTCCTCACCTACCTTCAGTGCGTAAACGCAACACCCTCTTTGTAACTGGTTACGAGCCGGTTCGTGACACTAGCAATCAGACATCTTCTATTCACATTTCTATATTGCCAACTATTAAACTCAACTCAGCAGAAGTGAATGTCATAAATTACACTATTCAAGATCATTCTGACACATATGCTTTCTCAAGACCATAGAATTTGCCTCACGTGCACAAGATGACACCCTATATGATAGTCAGATGTACAGGAGCATGCCAGATCAGATACATCAAGTTGAAAGACACAGAAGACAGAATGATGGTGTCAGCAAGTCAGAGCATCTTTATTGTATTCACAATGGGTTCTGTTGGAGTTCCATCCAGATGTAGTAGAATATGTTGTTCTGTAGGTGTTAACCATAGAAATAGAATTACCAGAAAATAAATCCCCATTCAAGTCAATGTACCATGATGGGTGTCTGAGGGGTTTTAGCCATTCTAGAAAGAATAGGAGGATGATATGCACATCTTTAACTACAGTTAACCCAAGCTGGCCTAAACAAATAATACAGATAAGGAAGACAGGGATTTTTCATCTTATGATGACGTTGAATTTTAGGTTGCATGAACAAAGCACTGGGGAGCAGCAATATTCCATGTGATGGCCTCTCATTTCCTATACCCAGTCTAGCAATTATATTTGTATGGGGTTAACCCGTTGCTTACTGCAGTGCTCGCTGTGTTTGTGGGACCTTAAGAGGTGTGTTTGGTTTCACTTGAGGAGACAACCTTGCCATCCACCATTTCCTCTGTGACGATCACCACCTTGCGTGTGGTGGAGGTGGATGAGCTGGGGCCGGAGCTGGAGGAGCTGAGGCCGGAGCTGAGGCCAGAGCTGGAGGAGCTGAGGCCGGAGCTTAGGCCGGAGCTGACGCCGGAGCTAGACGAGCTGATGTGGGAGCTGGAGGAGCTGTGGCCAGATTTCGAGGAGCTGAGACCGAGGCTGTGAGGAAGGGAAACCAATGGTGAGCATAGTTAGCATCTATGATCATAATAAGTATCTATTAAAGATCACATAGCTGATGATTCATGTCAAAAGTAACCATGGGTCATACTAAGGTCAATTTCAAATGAGCATTGTTTTTAAAGTGAAATGTTGAGGGAGACATCCAATTCCATCCTGCCTTACCCGCTAGCCTCTCCGTCCAGCAGCCTCCTGTACTCAGCGATCTCCATCTCCAGGCGTGTCTTGATGTCCAGCAGCATCTTGTACTCCTGGCCCTGGCGTTCCATGTCGCTGCGGAGAGACACTAGCTGCTCCTCCAGACTGGTCACTTGGCTCTGGAGGCGTCCCAGCTGCATGGAGTAACGGCCCTCCGTCTCCGCCAGTGTGTTCTCCAGGGAGCCTTTCTATTGGCCGGGAGAGATAGAGATGATGGGTCAAAAACTGTGGGAGTAGGTTTGGAAATTGGAATTTTTACTGTAATACTGAAAAAGTTAGCTCTGGTAATTGAATGTGAAGGCAGGTAGATGTTAGCTATAGTAATGGAGTGGTGCCTGGCTACAACAACTTTAGGGATAGTGTTAGAGTCCAGGTGAAAGTGAGATACTTGAGGGATGGTAGAATGATAGAAGAGTCAAATGTTGATTATTGCAGAAAGTTGTGTAAGTAATGTGCCCTAAACTGTGGTCCTTGGTCAGATGTTTGTAATTACAGCTCACCATGCTGAGCTGTGACTGCAGTTCAATCTCCAGGCCCTGCAGTGTGCGACGGATCTCCGAAATCTCTGACTTGGAGGTCTGGAGAACCTCTGTGCTGGACGCCACCTCTTTGTTCAACGTCTCTGTCTGTAAAACACAATAAGTGGTCAATCATCAAATAAACAAACCAACATTTCAGCTCATGATAGAATGTGACAACGCTCCTTTACTTCTAGTTGGTAACATCTACACCATGAACATAGGTTAGGTTAGGGGTTCTAAAGGTTCTACCTTGGTCTGGAACCAGGCCTCCAGGTCGCGCTGGTTCTTGGCACTACCGGCCTCGTACTGCTCACGAATCTCAGCCATGACTCTGGACAGGTCCTCCTGTGGTGCTGCGTCCACCTCCACGTTGATCTGTCCAGTCATCTGAGTCCTCATGGCCAGCAGCTCCTTTGGAGAAAAACATAGGGGTGAGTTTAAACAATTAAAAAGTGCCTAACCTCTGCCTGATGGTAACAACTTGACCTGACCTCTGTCTTCATTGTACATTTGAACACCATTGCTTGATACAGATGTGCTTGAAAGCCAGCAATGGTGTTCTAGTGAAGACCCATAGCAGGTTGACATGGTCAATAGATGTAATACATTAAGGGACTGTATGGATATGTCCCATCAGCCCACACCCACCTCCTCATGGTTCTTCTTGAGATAGATGAGCTCCTCCTTCAGTCCCTCGATCTGCATCTCCAGGTCAGATCTGGCCATGGTCATCTCATCCAGCATCCTCTTCATCCCGGCGATGTCCGCCTCCACTGACTGACGCATGGCCAGCTCGTTCTCATACCTGAGAGATGGAGAGAGCTTAGGTCAAAGAACTGCCTGTTTGTGTTCCTCTGTGAGAATAGCAGGGGAGTTATAGATTCTAGTATTCCATTAAGTTTGGGGAAAATAACAGAAAGTAACACCAGGCTTCTGATATGTCTGTTGGGAGGGTGTGGTTATGGTGGAGCTGACGGGTAATGTCATTTGGTTTCTATTTTTGTAGATTCAATACAAAATGTAATAAAAAACAGTATGAGTGTTTTTACAGATTTGGGGTTATTCCATGTAGTTAATGTAATGTACGAGCAGTGTACTGTATCTGTGGATGGTGTTGGATGTACTTACTTCGTTCTGAAGTCGTCTGCAGCGAGCTTTGAGTTGTCGATGCTGAGATAGATGCTTCCGTTCAAGCAGGTGGCAGCCTGGATCTGAGAGGTGGAGGATGGCAAAACATTTCAGGATGGGGTATGCATGTAATTTCCCACATATGCAGTACACACAAACAGTGATACCACATTGTAATCATTTAGTTCTGAGTTTCAGCTGCACTGTAAATTAGAGCTCATGGAAGCATTACAGGGAACCTGTGGTCGTTATGATCGTAGAGCATGGCACCTTTTGCAATCGCCTAGGGGCTCTTAAGAGAGAGGAAGGAATAGCGTCAATTATCTGCTTTATTTTCAATGCTGCAGCTAAAAATATGCATACTGTCTTTGCATCTATCTTTGGTGCAATATCTTGGTTGAATCAATTTTGGTTGAATAAAAAAAATATCAAATTTTGCATTGTCCAATATTCATAGTCATAACATTCATCATTGAATGCTTTTGCCATCTAGGAGACACGTCACATACCTTGTCCTGAAGGTCAGCGATAGTAGCATAGAAGCCAGAGTAGTCGCGAGCGCTGGGGGACGTCTTGCTCTCAACGAACTGACGGATCTTCAGCTCCAGCTCGGCGTTGGCCGCCTCTAGCAGGCGCACCTTCTCCAAGTAGGTGGACAGGCGGTCGTTCAGGTTCTGCATTGTGGCCTTCTCATTGACCGACACATGGAGGTCGGCTCCACCGCCGCCGCCACCACCACCCCCACCCATGCCAAAACTAAAACCGCCACCGCCGCCGCCCCCTCCCATTCTGAAACCATAACCGCCACCACCACCACCTCCACCACCGGAACCGAACGAGGAGCTAGAGATGCGCACCCCAGAGCCTCCTGCTCCTCCATACACACTGCCAGCCCTCATGGCAGTGACTCGGCCTCCTCCACCTCCACCACCACCACCCATCGAGGAGAAGCGGGAGGAGCCCATACCCATTCCACCTCCACCTCCAGACCTCATGGACATGGTGCCACCTCCGCCTCCACCGCCGCTGCTGCTGTAGGACATGCTAGATCTGGAGAAGGACATGGCTGCTGAGAGCGAATCTGCCTGCCTGGGATGAGGAGAGAGAATGTGGTGCACGGCCCAGCCACTGTTCTCTTTTATGCTGCACAGGGCAGAAGGAGGGAGGGTGGGAGTTGGACATGGGTGGGAGAGGCAGAAGGGAGGAATACAGGTAAGCATTACCTCATGTAGGGCAGGGCAGGACTCCTCCACCCACTTTGACACCCTGCGGGCAGACGCTAGGATGCAGGAGATGGAGGAGGATAGATAGATATGTGCTTTATGTGTGGATATTGAAAATATACTATTGCTGTGCAACTCCACCCTCCCCCATCTTGCTCTATATATGGTGTCTGCCTGCACAAACATATAAAAGTTCACACCCTGTAAACAGATGGAATTCCTCTCCCATAAATAGCGTCTGGTAGAATGCACAGACACACCTGCTTCTATTAGCCCCAGGTAGGTCAGTCAATCAGTCAACACACACAGTTTAACTTTGACAGGTGAGCTTTTCCGTGTTTCCTGATAATATAGATTGACACACAGAATGGCTATTTATCTGTACCTGTTATGTTACTAAGACAACAAGTTGCAAAGAAACTTCACTTCGTAGAATATGATCTATCGCTTGACACCCGGACAACATTCTCCCTGAACAGACCTGTCTTTGTCTCACACACTGATGTCTTGCAAGAAAATCTCCTGTCCTTTTCCCTAAAAGCAACAGTCCATTGTTCCTTTTATGCACGTACTCAGTTTACCATTGTATTAAGTTTCACTCAACTTCATGCATTTTCCATCAACAGTAGGAGTCTGCAGGACCGACAAAAGTACCACTATATAGCCCCCATGGGATGAGTCATTACTCCAGGCATCTTACCCCAGGAAAAGAAACCTCAGATGGGATTAAAGTACCGTTCTTTTCCCTTAACACCTTGGAAGGGAACTTGGCATCTGCAACATGCAAGAACAAGCTGTCGCTTGTTTGCATATTTCCATATAACCAGAGCATTTCTTGCAGATGTATTTCTATCATGCTCCAGAGGTTTCCATTTGAGTCTGACATTTAGTATGTGGAAAAGATGATTTGCATTTGGTTAATGCCAAAGAGCATTACAGCATTTATGTCCTCGTGTTAATGATTTGCAGTAGAATGGATTATAGTGGCATTGGCGGAGATGTTTCACTATATACAGTGTACAGTTGAAGTCGGAAGTTTACATACACCATAGCCAAATACATTTAAACTCAGTTTTTCAAAACTCCTGACATTTAATCAGTTAGCTAGGATCACCGCTTTATTTTAAGAATGTGAAATGTCAGAATAATAGTAGAGAGAATGATTTATTTCAGCTTTTATTTCTTTCATCACGTTCCCAGTGGATCAGAAGTTTACATACACTCAATTAGTATTTGAAAGCATTGCCTTTAAATTGTTTAACTTAGGTCAAATGTTTCGGGTAGCCTTCCACAAGCTTCCCACAATAAGTTGGGTGAATTTTGGCCCATTCCCCCTGACAGAGCTGGTGTAACTGAGTCAGGTTTGTAGGCCTCCTTGCTCGCACACGCTTTTTCAGTTCTGCCCACACATTGAGGTAAGGGTTTTGTGATGGCCACTCCAGTACCTTGACTTTGTTGTCCTTAAGCCATTTTGCCACAACTTTGGAAGTATGCTTGGGGTCATTTTCCATTTGGAAGACCCCATGTGTTATATGACATGGCAAAGTGCAATGTCATCTCATGACTATACCTGCACTTTGCAGATGTCACGCCCTGGCTGTAGAGAGGCTTTTATTCTCTATTTTGTTTAGGCCAGGGTGTGACTAGGGTGGGCATTCTATGTTCTTTTTTCTATGTTTTTGTATTTCTTTGTTTTTGGCCGGGTATGGTTCTCAATCAGGGACAGCTGTCTATCATTCTCTCAGATTGGGAACCATACTTAGGTAGCTCTTGCCCACATGGGTTTTGTGGGTAGTTGTTTTCTGTATTTTTAGTTTCCTTACAGAACTGTTTGTTTTCCTCTTTGTTGTTTTTTGTTCTAGTGTTCTGATTTTAATAAAATATCATGAACACGTCTCATGCTGAGCCTTGTTCCAGTCATTCACAGGAAGAGGATCGTTACAGTAGACTTTTACAAACCCTCAGAAACCGGCATCTC
Source organism: Oncorhynchus kisutch (assembly GCF_002021735.2). Lineage (NCBI taxonomy): Eukaryota > Metazoa > Chordata > Actinopteri > Salmoniformes > Salmonidae > Oncorhynchus > Oncorhynchus kisutch. Next base: position 65,875,876 of record NC_034174.2, read on the forward strand.
GGTGCTGGCTGGGGATCTGGGATTGTGGGAGGTGGGAGGGGAAGAGAATTAATAACGAATATAATCCCAGAAACCTGTATCTGGGTTGGTTCGTTCCATCAACACATCTCCTTCTCCACCAGGGGCGATAAAGTCCTAGACCACTGTTACTCTATCCGCAAGCAAGCATACAAGGCACTTTCACGTCCCCCCTTCGGAAAATCAGATAATGACTCTATATTCCTGCTTCCTATCTACAAGGTCAACCAGGAAGTATCTGTGATGCTCTCTATGGAGAAATGGTCCTCCGAATCGGAGGCTGTGTTACAGGAGTGCTTTGCTAGCGCTGACTGGAATATGTTCCAGGACTCCGCTGATAGCATCGACAAGCTAACCACCTCCATCAATGGCTTCATTAGGAAATACATCAGCGACGTTGTCCCCACAGTGACGGTTCACTTCCCCAATCAAAAGCCCTGGATTAACACAGAGGTTGGCGCTAAACTAAAGAACAGGTTTACCGTACATAGGGCTATCGCAGCCAACACCGAGGCTACGGCTGAGGATACAAAGTCCCACTACGATCTCCACCGAGCCATCAAACAAGCAAAAGAACAATATAGGAACAAGCTGGAATCCTATTACATAGACTCCGCCGCCCACCGCATGTGGCAGGGGCAATAGTCCATTACGGATTACAAAGGAAGTCCCAGCCATGATCTGCCCAATGATGCCTCTCTACCAGAAGAACTCAATTAATTTAATGCACGCTTCTACAAAAACAACACAGAGCCGTGAATGAGGGCCACCCCAGATCTGGAGGACTGGTGAAATCTCGGTAATCAGGTAAACGCTCACAAGGCCGTGAGGCTGGACAGCATTCCAGGGCACGTTCTCAGAGCATGCGCAGAACAGCCATTTACAACCTCTCCTTGTCTCAGTCTCTAATCCCCACATGTCTCAAGCTGACCACCATCATTCCTGTTCCCAAGAAGTCTAAGACTACCTGCCACAATGACTATCGCCCTGTAGGACTCACATCTGTAATCATGAAGTGTTTTGAAAGGCTGGTTATGGTTATGATTTCACCCACCTAGATAAGAGTAATACCTATGTGAGAATGCTGTTCATTGACTACAGCTCAGCGTTCAACACCATAGTCCCCTCCAAGCCCACGAGGAACCTGTGACTGAACACCTCCTTCTGCACCTGGATCCTGTATTTCCTGATAGGCCGACCCAAGGTGTTGAGGGTAGGCCTCCGCCACACTGATCCTCAAGACGGGGGCCCCACAGGGGTGTGTGCTTAGTCCCCTCTTGTCCTTCCTGTTCACCCACGACTGCATGGCCACGCACGACTCCGACACCCTCATCAAGTTTGCTGACGACACAATGGTGGCAGAAGAGGACTGGCCACCCCTCAAAGCCTGGTTCCTCTCTAGGTTTCTTCCTAGGTTTTGGCCTTTCTAGGGAGTTTATCTAGCCACCATGCTTCTACACCTGCATTGCTTGCTGTTTGTGGTTTTAGGCTGGGTTTGGCCCTGTCCGGGGGTGTCCTCGGATGGGGCCACAGTGTCTCCTGACCCCTCCTGTCTCAGCCTCCAGTATTTATGCTGCAGTAGTTTATGTGTCGGGGGGGTAGGGTCAGTTTGTTATTTCTGGAGTACTTCTCCTGTCCTATTCGGTGTCCTGTGTGAATCTAAGTGTGCGTTCTCTAATTCTCCTTCTCTCTTTCCT